>NC_081552.1:193654097-194019930 GCF_963082655.1 Stomoxys calcitrans
CGCTACGGTGTCCCATATCGGGCTCAAGAAAACTGGAGTCTGGAGTGGAACTGTTATGGAGTATCTGAACGAGGTCATTCGGAAGGCACGCCAAACGGGACCTGCCATGTAGAACGAACCGCACACCGGGACTGAAGGTACTCAAAAAGGGCTCTTTGACAAGGCGAAGGGTGAGAGAGAGAGAGAGAGAGAGAGAAAACATCAGAGGGCTGTTACAAATCTAATGTAACCATGGGCAGGACTTCAAGAAGAAGTCAGGAAGTACTTAGAGGAACTTCTGAGGGGAATTGTAGGGAACTTGCGATAATGAATGAAGTGCTACGTTCAGTTAATCAATTGGGGACTTCAGTTTACGTGCATTATATATAGGCCCCTAGGGTAGCCTAGCGTATCGATAAGTATTTCCACCATCTCCTGGTTGCTCTCGGTGTAAGTAGACGAGGAGGGCGGAAAGGAGGCTCTAGGTTAAGCAAATTGCTGTCTAAGGATTCCAGTACACTAAGTACACTGGGTAAAGGTCCCACGGTGGCCTATAAGAAATGCAAGGGAATTGGAGTCCCAAAAGATTTTGTTACGGAGTAACTGAACGAAGTAACTTGCCGCGTGGGGCCAACTAATATGAGTGGACACCGGAATTTAAGAACCTTACTTGGCACAGTTGTTGAAAGTCATAATAGAACATCACATGTAAGATTTCAGTCCGTATGTCTGTTGAAATCACGCTACAGTCTTCAAAAATAGAGATATTGAGCTGAAACCTTGCACAGATTCTTTTTTTGTCCATAAGCAGGTTAAGTTCGAAGATGGGCTATATCGGACTATATCCTGATATAGCCCCCATATAGACCGATCCGCCGATTTAGGGTCTTAGGCAAATAAAAGCCACATTTCTTATCCGATTTTGCTGAAATTTGGGACAGTGAGCTGTGTTAGGCCCTTCGACATCCTTCGTCAATTTGGCTCAAATCGGTTTAGATTTGGATATAGCTGCCATATAGACCGATCCCCCGATTTAGGGTCTTAGGCCCATAAAAGCCAAATTTATTATCCGATTTTGTTGAAATTTGGGACAGTGAGTTGTGTTTGTCTCTTCGGCATCCCACGTCAATTTTGCCCAGATCGGTCTACATTTGGATATAGCTGCCTTATAGACCGATCCTCCAATTTAGGGTCTTAGGCCCATAAAAGCCACATTTTGTATCCGATTTTGCTGAAATTTGGGACAGTGAGTTGTGTTAGGCCCTTCGATATCCTTCGTCAATTTGTCTCAAATCGGTTTAGATTTGGATATAGCTGCCATATACACCGATCCCCCGATTTAGGGTCTTAGGGTCATAAAAGCCACGTTTATTAACCGATCATGCTGAAATTTGAGACAGTGAATTGTGTTAGGCCCATCGACATCCCACATCAATTTTGCCCAGATCGGTCTACATTTGGATATAGCTGCCATATAGACGGATTCTCCGATTTAGGGTCTTAGGCCCATAAAAGCCACATTTTTTATTCGATTTTGCTGAAATTTGGGACAGTGAGTTTTGTTTGTCCCTTCGACATCCTCCATCAATTTGGCCCTGATCGGTCCAGATTTGGCTATAGCTGCCAAATTGACCGATCGACCGATTTAATGTTAAAGGCCCACAAAAGCCACATTTTTAATCCGATTTTGCTGAAATTTGGGACAGTGAGTTGTGTTGGACCCTCCGACATCCTTCTTCAGTTTCACTCAGATCTGTCCAGATTTGGATATAGCTGCCATATAGACCGATCGGTTTTTGGGGCCAGAAAAAGCGCATTTATTGCCCGATGTCGCCGAAATTTTGGACAGTGAGTTGTGTTGGGCCCTTCGAAATCCATCTTCAAGTTGTCACAGATCGGTCCAGATTTGGATATAGCTGCCATATAGACCGATCTCTCGATTTAATATTTTGGGCCCATAAAAGGTGCATTTTTTATCCGATGATGACGAAATTTGGGACATAGAGTTATGTTAAGCCCCTCCACATATCTCTGCAATTTGGTCTAGATCGATCAAGATTTACATATAGCTGCCATATAGACCGATATCTCGATTTAAAGTCTTGGCCCCAAAAAAGGCGCATTTATAATCCGATTTAACTGAAATTTGACACATTTGCTTATGTTAGGCTTTTCGACATCCGTGTTGTATATGGTTCAGATCGGTTTATTTTTGGATATAGCTACTTAAAAGACCAATAGTTTGTTATACATAATTGAACAATGACTTGTACTTAATAGTATTTGGTCCAAATCGGATCATATTTCGATATAACTGCTATGGGACATAAGGTATGCAACTTCACTGGATTTTGATGAAAGGTGGTTTACATATATACCCGAGGTGGTGGGTATTCAAAGTTCGGCCCGGCCGAACTTAACGCCTTTTTACTTGTTTTTTTCTTAATTTTCTCCCACTGTGCGATAGGCCACATGGATATAAAACACAGCTAATGATTATTGCGGAAGCTGTATTGTCTATACATTCTCTGACTACCTAATGTACCCTATCGTACTAGGTTTGGATCTTCTGTAGCCTAGAGGCCAGGATTTTTTTCTGGAGCCATTTTCAGCACACCCTTATGAATTCTTAACTTAGACTTAAAGATTACCGAGTCCTATACACATAAAGCCCATTTCCGGGAGGCTACTGTAGCACAGAGGTCAGCAGGTCGGCCTATGGCACTGAATGAGTGGTTTCGAATCGTGAGGGGATTATCAAAAAAAATTTTCCCCTGTGGTTATCCCCTCTTATGCTGGCGACATTTATGAGTTACTGTGCCATGTAAAACCTTCTCCCCAAAGAGGTATGGCATTGTGCCAAGCCGTTCGAACTCGGCTATGTTGAATCGGACAACACCCATTGATATGTAAGAAGTTTTCCCCTGTTCCCTTATGGTACGTTCATGGGCAAACTAGTCCAAAATATAGACTCAATGCTTTATTTGACTCCTTCAGTTCATTTAAGGCTCATTGGGCTCGCGGGTATGAAGAAATTTGTATGGGAAAATTATCATCATTTTACTTGTTTTGGCAAATTTCAAAAACAGATGAATGCTTTTGAAAGCATTTCATTTTATGCTGAAGCAACGAGTTGCTAGGCCACAACGACCATGCTTCAAGGTTATGCTGCTCCACTTTCCAAAGGATGCACTGCATGGAATAACAATGAATTCGGTCTTGCTGTTTTCATTTTAGCTTTTTTCATTATAAAAAAGCTCCATTGGTGTTCTTTCAACACTAGATAACAGAAAGTTGTAGTTGATCCATATGTCGAGAACTTTCATTCTCTTTAAGTTACAAAAAAATTTCCCCCCCAACTGAAAGAAGAAGGCAGTAAAATTACATTTCAGAGTTTCATGTTTGTGGGTCATGGCTGTGACTGAAAATGACAGCTTGCGAGCGAGATGTTTTTAATCATAGAAATTATTTTTTATACCCTCCATCATAGGATGGGAGGGGTATATAAATTTCGTCATTCCGTTTGAAACACATGGAAATATTGTTCTGATACCCAAATCTTGATCGACTTAACATCCTCAGTCGATTTAGCCATATTTGTCCGTCTGTCGACAGCTAACTTTCAAAGGAGTAAAGCTAGGCGCTTGAAATTTTGTTGGGATAGTAAATGGGCTATACCGGGTGGACCTAGTCCTTAGAGACTGGATAAACCATATGCTAAGGAACAGGTGGATAAATTGGGTGTCCCATGGCATAAATATAAGGGAGAAAGTGGCACAGGGCACGCCACAGGGGGGCATTTTAAAGCCACTCCTAAGGGTGACCACCATAAATGACCTATTACGAATGCTGACTGAGGAGGGATTTGAACCCGTTTGATACGCAGACTATGTTATTATACTTCTAAGGGGTAAGGATCCGAACGAGCTATGCAGACAAGTCGAAAGGGTCTTGTGTATGGCATATGACTGGGCTAGACCCAGAAGTCTCAATGTTAACCCAGAGAAGACTGAAATATGCCTATTCACGAGGAAGACAAAGGTGGGCCAATTTAACGCACCACATTTCCTCAATAAAACGATTTCGATATCTGACAAGGTCAAATACTTAGGTGTGATCTTTAGGACAGGAAACTAAATTGGAAGTGTCACATTCAGGACTGTACTGAGAAGGCTCACAGGTGTTGGGCAATATGCTGCTCGAAATGGAGCCGGAATCCTAGGATAGTCCGCTGGCTCTACAAGAGCGTGATTAGACCAATACTTGCTTACGCCTCAGTAGTTTGGTGGACTGCTATGGAGAAAAAGTGCAAAATAAGGACCATACAACAGGTTCAGAGAACATGGTGTCTTGGCATAGGCGGGGCAATGAGGACTGGAGACTATTCTAGATATCCGACCCATTGACATACAGGTTAAGTGTGAGGCAGCCACTGCGGCTATGAGACTTAAGGCGATGGGAGAATGGATTGAGGATGGGAGCAGCTCATACCATCGCGGTATAATTGAGGCGACGATATTAAACCTGGAAGAAAAAGAAGAGGTTTCCGACGGGTACCTGAGATGAACCTTAAAGTCGAATGCAAGACACTGCTGTCATCGGCACAGTCTTGGATTGAAGGAACCCTAGTATTGCCATCTGGAAGATAATGTTACACGGATGGAACAGAACAGAGAGGGCCTAGGGGTTTACAGTGAGAACCCAGGGGCTGAGAACTGTTTTAGACTGCCTGACCATAATACGGTCCTGCAGGCGGAGATCCGGGCGATCACGTAATGCGTGAAGTGGTGTGGTGCTAACGCAAGGACGTCGAGTGTGAACATTTTTACCGACAGTAAAATTGCCATAAGGTCAATAACAATCAGAAGGGGAAGGGTCACGAACAGCCTTGCATTGTAAGAAGGAGTGTAACGCCTTCTCTGAGGATGGGAAAATCCACATCGTTTGGGTGCCGGGCCATAACGGAGTAAGGGCAAATGAAAGGACAGACGATTTGGCGGTGAAGGCCAGAGGACTGCCGCACAGTGGGCCAAATGGCAAAAAAATTGGAAATAAGTCTACAACTTTTTATCTGTTGATTTTAGCCATACAAAATGTTCTAGACATTTGTAGAGGAGGACATAGGCTTTCAGAAAAGTGCTGTTGTTGGTCCATATCTTTAATACAGGGTGAGCTACAGGGTGTCAAAGTTGACCACTTTTGACTTCTCCAAGCTTCTGGGGGCCATAACTTTTGATCTACTCAACCGATTTACATGATTTAGGACTCTAGAGAAAGAGCTTGACAAGATCTAAAAAACTTATGCATAAAGTACCATGCCATCGTGTACTGTTAAGGAGTTATGAATTGTTTAATTTTAAAATATGAAAATTTGGCCTTGGTTTTTTTCAGTGTTTTTTAAATAACTCCGTCAATTTTAAAGCTATAAACTTCATACTTCACACAAATTATGCCAGCATATGTGTGCATAAAATACAAAAGGAATCACGTGAATATCTTTGGCGGTTTAAAAATGGCATCGTTTTCAATATGAAAAATATTTTTTTTGTCAAAAAATTGCAAAATTTTTCAAAAAAGATACTCCCATTTCCTTTAAGTTTTCGCAAACTTTGGCCGTCAAAGCATTATCATTTCTTTCCATTTTCACAAAGTCGAGGTATTAAGAAAAGTTTTAAGTGCTAATTTGGCTAATTTCGATATCAAACAACACCGTTATCTTAAGACCAAAATGGCCAATTTTTTTACTAAACTTCAAAAGTTTCTCACTGGAAAAAAAGTTCCACGGGGATTTTTTCGCTTTTTTTGAACTTAAATGAAAGCTTAAAATGTTCCCAACATTTTAAGGTATGTCTCGCCATATCCTAGCCATAAATGAGATCGTAGCGATCAAAATACTGAAAAAAGTCAATTTTCAAGTAGTGCTATATTCATTGCTAAAAAACAAGTATTACGTCACATTTTATTGCAAAGATGTTAAATAAACTTTTATTTGGTAACACTTCTTCTACAAAACACAAAAAGAATCATGGAAATATCTCTATTCTATTCCATTTTATGGAACCGGCAATAAAAAAGTCAATTTTTCAAAAAAGTCGAATTTCCCAAATTTTGTTTTTGTTGTCCTAATTGCACATGACACACTATAGCCATATTTACGCAACATACCTTATCGTAAAGGAAATTTTCATACCTTTCCAACAATGTATAAAACATTTCTCAACTCGGATTCTATCTACTCTAAAATTCATTTACACTTCATTAAACTCTATATAAAAATGTCTATTTGTGAAATGGAACCTTATATGGGGCCTACACTAAAACATTGATAGATTTGCCCAGGGTTTACAATACAAATGTGTTAGAATAAAAAAAGGTCTCCTGCCAAAGTTTAAAAAAATTGGAATAAAAATATGTGTTTTAGAGCGAAAACACTTCGCATCGGCGTGCGTTTATATGTATATTAGCTACTCCCAAAATAAAAAAGCATTTTAGTTTTGTATTATTTGATTTTATTCTCTACCAAATAATCTAAGGTATCAAAATTTAAAAGCTCTTTAATTTGAATGGCATCGGGATCGTCCTTATCTATATCGTCACATATTTTTGGTAGCCATTTAGTTCTGATGCTGTATAGTACCGGATCAGACGATAACAATAAATATTGAAGTAAATCATAATTTTGGTTAAATTTGGTGCTCTTTCGGGTATTGAAAAGCCGGAACTGTTTAACATCTCTATTACGGGATTCCTGAGCTTCTTCTGTAAGTTCTCCTAACGGAAGTATGTTGTATTCCACAATTTCCTTGCCATGATGTAAGACTTTATGTACTGTCGGTGTTAAAGCTTTCCACGAATATAAATCAGATAAAATGTTTTTTGTGTCATTACTATAAGCTTCAAATTTGGTTGAATTTATCATCTTTTTGCTATTGATTACAGCCAAAATCACTTTGAATCGTCTTAGCAAGTTTCATCAAGACCGGTTATTTTAGATGTCGATACGGGGTCCTCAAAAAACCGCCTTGCCGAGTTGCCATCATTTGTGCTTCCGTATCCGTAAAGAGGTTTATCTATTATAAGTCCCTTTTGTTTAAACTCCAACTGGATTCGATTCTTCTCTTCCTGCCTCATTTTGTGAAGATCTTGGTTGTTTCTAGCAGAGACATCGCGGTTTCCAGGGCTAGTCCGATATTTAAGGTCATACGATAAATGCAAACAATACTCCATGAATCGAATTCTACAGTGCAGGGGCGAAATACCGAAATTGAGCGCATTTTCGTTTACTAAATTTTCATCAGACTTGTCCTCGAATTGCCCATTCTTCTTGCCACAAATATTGCATCTCCAATTGGACATAACGCCAGTTAATGCGTTTGCCACCTTTCCATCGATCATAGTGAGTTGTAGTTGAAACGAAACTTTTATATTTCTTCCCAATTGGTTTATAACAATCATGGGTAATGCAGCAATTTCTTCCTTTATTTCGTTCACCAAAGATCGTGTTGTGTTCCGGTCTTCCTTTGTATACTCAAACCGAATTGGGCGACATAAATATTTTGACCCAGGTGTTCTATTTATCCATATATCTTGAAATGCATTTTCTTTCGATGATGAAGATTGGTCCTTGTACAATCTCATTCTCAATGGTACTAATGATGCCATGAAAATTGATGCGAAGTTGGCATCTATTTCTGTTTGTTGCTTATATTCGGAAAATCCAGATGATCCATCACAACCCCATTTGCTGATCAAAACCACTTCGGAATTATTACATGTGTTCAACTGTTCTTCAGTAAAATTAGAAATAATTCTAACAGCTGTATTTTCAACAAGATCAGCAAGTTTCACTCTTGCTTTTAATTCGTCCACGTATATATTTGATGGCACCATTTTCGTCCTGGTGTTGTACAATTTATGTTTTGAGAGTAAACAACCCCATCCTTTTTCACGAAGAGCCTTCCTCATTGTTGAGTATTTGTTTCTTGAGAGGCCTAGGTTCAAAATCAGGGCCAGTGCATCTTCCTCCGTGAATTCTGTAGTCGATTTTGGAGTTGGAATACTTTCTACCATTCTCTTTACCCTTTTCGGAGATGCTAATGGTAAAACATCGACAATTCGTCCAACATTTTTTGGTTGTGTTTTTAACAATGCTGTTTTGAACGTATCTTTTATTAAATTTGGCGGATGTGCCGCCAATAGTTCCTCTTGTTTTTTCTTTTTGGTTTTCTCCGTAACTTCGTCGTATGCTTTGCTAGGCCGGCCGGGAATCAGCGGTTTAATTTCAATAAGTAGATCCGATTTCAGCCACTTCTCATACATTTTGAAAAACTTGATTTTTGCGAATGAACATTCTGGCAACCTTCTCTCAAATGATTTGTAGAATTTTTCAAGTTTGTCTAAAGCGTCTTTATTTAGCCTTATTCCATATATGTGGTCCAAAGTGTAAACAAGTTCCTTAAATGACTCCGTGTATGATTTGGAATCATTTTTGATGTCCCATACAATTTTCGAAAGAGTGGAATACTTCAGTATGACTTCCATAACTTATAAATGTCCTTTACGCCTCTACAAAATATAATGAAGAAAATTTGGATTTTGTTCAAATATTTATGCAATATATTCACAATTAATGACCCATTTCAGGTATCAGACGCAATCGTAAAAAGGGGTCCAAAGTGCCTCTTTTTACTTACTCTTCTATAATTATTTACCTGGACTCGAATTTGGTTAAAAAAAATGACAATGAATTTTTTATGGGTAGGTTTTTTCACATTCATTGATACGGTGGATTTCCTGGGAATTCGACATAGCGAAACAGGTAACATTTGTCTGCATCAAATCTTAACACAAATATATATATATATGCAGGTATATTTCTAGGTTACTTTTTATTCAAAAATCATCAGCTTACATTAAAAATAGATGTAGGTACTATACAAACGCACGCCGATGCGAAGTGTTTTCGCTCTAAAACACATATTTTTATTCCAATTTTTTTAAACTTTGGCAGGAGACCTTTTTTTATTCTAACACATTTGTATTGTAAACCCTGGGCAAATCTATCAATGTTTTAGTGTAGGCCCCATATAAGGTTCCATTTCACAAATAGACATTTTTATATAGAGTTTAATGAAGTGTAAATGAATTTTAGAGTAGATAGAATCCGAGTTGAGAAATGTTTTATACATTGTTGGAAAGGTATGAAAATTTCCTTTACGATAAGGTATGTTGCGTAAATATGGCTATAGTGTGTCATGTGCAATTAGGACAACAAAAACAAAATTTGGGAAATTCGACTTTTTTGAAAAATTGACTTTTTTATTGCCGGTTCCATAAAATGGAATAGAATAGAGATATTTCCATGATTCTTTTTGTGTTTTGTAGAAGAAGTGTTACCAAATAAAAGTTTATTTAACATCTTTGCAATAAAATGTGACGTAATACTTGTTTTTTAGCAATGAATATAGCACTACTTGAAAATTGACTTTTTTCAGTATTTTGATCGCTACGATCTCATTTATGGCTAGGATATGGCGAGACATACCTTAAAATGTTGGGAACATTTTAAGCTTTCATTTAAGTTCAAAAAAAGCGAAAAAATCCCCGTGGAACTTTTTTTCCAGTGAGAAACTTTTGAAGTTTAGTAAAAAAATTGGCCATTTTGGTCTTAAGATAACGGTGTTGTTTGATATCGAAATTAGCCAAATTAGCACTTAAAACTTTTCTTAATACCTCGACTTTGTGAAAATGGAAAGAAATGATAATGCTTTGACGGCCAAAGTTTGCGAAAACTTAAAGGAAATGGGAGTATCTTTTTTGAAAAATTTTGCAATTTTTTGACAAAAAAAATATTTTTCATATTGAAAACGATGCCATTTTTAAACCGCCAAAGATATTCACGTGATTCCTTTTGTATTTTATGCACACATATGCTGGCATAATTTGTGTGAAGTATGAAGTTTATAGCTTTAAAATTGACGGAGTTATTTAAAAAACACTGAAAAAAACCAAGGCCAAATTTTCATATTTTAAAATTAAACAATTCATAACTCCTTAACAGTACACGATGGCATGGTACTTTATGCATAAGTTTTTTAGATCTTGTCAAGCTCTTTCTCTAGAGTCCTAAATCATGTAAATCGGTTGAGTAGATCAAAAGTTATGGCCCCCAGAAGCTTGGAGAAGTCAAAAGTGGTCAACTTTGACACCCTGTAGCTCACCCTGTATTAAAGATATGGACCAACAACAGCACTTTTCTGAAAGCCTATGTCCTCCTCTACAAATGTCTAGAACATTTTGTATGGCTAAAATCAACAGATAAAAAGTTGTAGACTTATTTCCAATTTTTTTGCCATTTGGCCCACTGTGTGCCGTTAATAAACTTGGTTAACCCGAAGCCTTTCGGGTCGATGCAGACCGAGTTAAGGGAGTGGGCGACGAATGCGCATGCAACATTGTAAAATAGCGAAACGGTCGGTAGGAGGGCGAAAATCCTATGGGGGCTCCAGACGCGTGAGAAGACGAGATTATTGCTGAAAGTAAGCAAGAAGGAGGTCAGTATAGCTATTGGTATCATAACGGGACGCATAGGACTACGTGCTCTCTGGGGTAGAATCAGTGCGGCAAGTGATAGCATGTGTAGGGCATGCGGGGAAGATGGTGAGATGTTGCAGCATTTCCTTTGTCATTGCCCGGCTTTTGCTTCCAACAAATACCAGTACTTAGGTGAAGACACAATATCAGACATGAACCAACTTAGGAGAGTGGTATTGAGAACAATTAAGGATTTTGTAAGTAGCATGGAATTACTAAAATTTCTTTTGGAGGTTACATTATAGCTTAGGTGTATGTCCATAGTGCCATGGGGCGGATTAATATCTGCACCCGCTTTTCAACCTAATCTAACCTAAATGGACTATATCGGTCAATGTTTTGATATGGCTACCATATAAACCAATCCTGGATCTTGATTTCTTGAGCCTCTAGATGGCGCAATTGTTATCCGATTTGTCTGAAATGTTGCATAAGGTGTTTTGTTATACTATGTTATGACCAACAACTGTGCTGTGTATGGTAAAAATCGGTTCATAACCTGATATAGCTGTCATATAAACCGATCTCACAAATTTTAATTCTTAAGCCCTTTTAGGGCGCAATTCTTATCCGATTTGGCTGAAATTTTGCACAATGGCATCTACTATAAAATAAAATATACGTGCAAAATATGGTCTCAATCGGTATATCGTCCACATAATCCGATCGTGGATATGAACAAGGTGTTTGTTACAACTTCCAACAATTGTGCTAAGTATGGTCCAAATTGCTTCATTACCTGATAAAGCTCCCATATAAACCGATATTGACTTTTTCAGCCTCTAGAGGGCGCAATTATTAACCGATTTGGCTGAAATTTTGCATGAAATAAAATGTTTTGACTTTCAACAACTATGTTTAGTATGGTCAAAATTGGTTCATATCCTGATATAGCTCCCATATAAACCGATCTCTCGATTATAGTTCTTAAGCTTATAGAGGGCGTAATCATTTTTCGATTTGGCTGAAATTTAGCATAACGACTTATTCTAAGACCTTTAACATGCGAGGCGACTATGATCTGAATCGGTTCATAAGCTGATATAACACCCATATAAACGGATCTCCCGACTTTAGTTCTTAATCCCCTATAGGTAGCAATTCTCATTCGATTTGGCTCAACTTTTTTATACAATAGCTTCTACCATGGTCTCCAACATTCAAACCAAGTATGGTTCGAATCGATCCATAACTTGATGTAGCTCCAATATGTAATAATAAAAATATATGAGAACAAGTAAAAAGGTGTTAAGTTCGGCCGGGCATAACTTTGGATACCCACCACCTCGGGTATATATGTAAAACACCTTTGGTCATAATCCGCAAAAAAAACTGCATAATTTATGTCCCCAAAGCAGCTATATTGAAATATGGACCGACTTGGACCAAATTCGGCACGGATATTGGGCGGTGTAATAAGTACAAGTCATTGTTCAATTTTGTAGAATAAAATATTAGGCTTTTTGGTAGCTATATCCAAATACAGACCAATCTGAAGCATATACGACACGGATGTTGAAAAGTCACTGGGTAAAATTTCGGCGAAATCGGATAATAAATGCGCCTTTTATGGGGTCAAGATTTTAAATTGAGAGATTGGTCTATATGGCAGCTATATCCAAATTTAAACCGGTCAAATTTAGGAGGGCTGTCAAAGGGCCTAACACAACTCATTGTCCCAAATTTCGGCGAAATCGAACAATAAATGCGCCTGTTATAGGCGCAAGACCTTAAATGGAGAGATCGGTCTTTATGGCAGCTATATCCAAATTTGAAGCGATCTGGACAAAATTGAAAATATATGCCGAAGGCCTTAACACAACTCATTTTCCCCAATAAATGCGCCTTTTATGGGCCCAAAACCTTAAATCGAGAGATCGGTCTATATGGCAGGCATATCCAAATCTAGACCGATCTAAGCCAAATTGAAAAAGAATATTGAACGGTCTACCTTAACTCACTGTCCCAAATTTAGGCGAAATCGGACAATAAAGCGCCTTTATGGGCCCAAAAACTCAAATCGAGAGGTCAGTCTATATGGCAGCTATATCCAAATCTACACCGATCTGGCCCAAACTGAAGAGGACTTTCGAAGGGCCTTGCACAACTCATTGTTCCAAATTTCAGCCAAATCGGAAAATAAATGCTACTTTTTTGGGCGCAAGACCTTAAATCGAGAGATCGGTCTATATGGCAGCTATATCCAAATCTGGACCGATCTGGGCCAAATTGACGAACGACGTCGAAGGGCCTAACACAACTCACTCTGCCAACTTTCAGAAAAATCGGATAATAAATGTGGCTTTTATGGGCCTAAGACCCTCAATCGGCGGATCGGTCTATATGGGGGCTATATCAATTTATAGTCGATATAGCCCATCTTCGAACTTAACCTGCTTATGGACAAGAAAAATATCTGTGCAAAATTTTAACTCAATATCTCTATTGTTAAAGACTGCAGCGAGATTCCAACAGACAGACGGACGGACATTGTTAAATTGTCTTAGATTTTTGCGCTGATCAAGAATATATATACCTTATAGGGTCGGAAATGGATATTTCTATGTGTTGTAAACGGAATGACAAAATGAATATTCCCCCATCCTTCGGTGGTTAGTATAAAAATCTATGAAAATTTCGTTTATGAAACTTTATATGAAACTAGCCGAACCGGGCCCGCTCCGCTACGCCTTCTTTAACTCTCTAATATCTTTTTAGGGTGGCGACACTTTGCCCTGAATACAGATATCGAATTCGTGCCATTGTAGCCTATGACGCTGAACGCGTTCGAATCCTGGCGAGAACATCGGACAAAACGGTGTTTATCGCCTCTTAATGTTGGCAACATTTGCGGGGTACAATGCCATACATGGTCGTTTAAAAATTTTCCCTTAAAAGGTAAAGTTCTCATTAGGGGAGAGATGGCACCTCAGACATTTCGACTCAAATATGGATATCATTTTCGTGCTGCACTTCAAAATCGATTTAATTTGAGCCCGTATTGCCATAACCGGTAAATAAGAACCGTTTGGAGGGTGTTTCGGGGCTGGTGCGGCCACCGGCACTTTGCATTGAAATTAGATATCACATTCGTCATATATTCCTAACGGAAATGAAGTTTAGTTTAGGGGGTGCTTTAGGGCGTACCCCAAAACACTTGGCTCCAAAATTGGATTTTAAATTCGTTTTCTACTCTCAAATACCTTTCATTTGAGTCCCATTTTATCATAATGGGTCAAATAATCCATTTGACGTATCTGTAGGATGGCGTGACGTATCTTTAGTCTAGTGACGTGACTCCCTATACTTCGATCTGATTTTGTATACCAGATTCGAAATCTACTCCCGAATACCTTTCATTAGAGCCGCATATTGAAACGAACGTCCAATATGCCTGTTTGGGGGGTGTTGTGGGGTTGGGGCGGCCCGATGGGTACTGAGACTTAAATTTTAATACCATATTTGTATTCTACTCTCCAATACATTTTATTTGATACCTAAATTGTCTCGATCGGTTCACTTTTGATTTTGGGTTGTTTTTGGGCTAAGAGGGAGGGTCCGTCCCCCGTCCGATATCAAAAAATTATATAGCCTATGGTTACTTCTTGACCAACCCACACAATATGCGAAAATTTCGAGAAAATCGGTTCTGCCGTTTTTCAGTCTACACCGAACAAAAAAACCGAGTCCCATATATCTGTGACTGGCTAATGTGCACATTTTGGGCGTTCTTGTGGGGTGGGGTGACCTCCAATACTTCAACATGAATTTGTATGCCAGATTCGTTATCTACTCCGGCAGACTTTTCATTTGATAGCCATATTGTCCTAATCGGTCCACTTTGGATTTTGGGTGGTGTTTTTGGGGTAACGGTGGAGGTTCCGCCCCCTTTCGTTATCAACAAATTATAAAGCCTATTGCTACTTCCTGACCATATTCGTTATCTACTCCCGAATACCTTTCGTTTGAGTCCCATATTGTTATGATCGCCAAATAAACCTATTTTTAGGGGTTTTGGGCCTGGGGCGGCCCCCCAGGTATTTGGACTCAAATTTTATTATGAAATTCGTAATCTACTCTTGAATACCTTTCATTTGAATCCCATGTTGTCCCCATCGCTCCACTTTTATTTCTGGGTAGTACTTTTGGGGTAAATTATATGGCCTATGTTTCCTTCCAGACCAACCTACACAATCTTTGAAAATTTCAAGGTAATCGGTTTATCCGCTTTTGTGTCTATACGAAATAAACAAACAAACCGACAAACAAACAAACACAAATTGAATTTTATGTATAAGATATTCTGGATCGTCGAAAAATTCTAAGACTAATTATCGATATCCTTATTGTTATCATGCTACGGCCTTCAGAAATTTAGATATTCAGGTGAAATTTGGCACAGACCCGTTTTCCCATAGGCATCAAGTTCTTGCATGTGCACATATCGGACTAATTGCAAACGGAATGATTAAATGTCCTATGTTCGTAGATATAAAAAGACATTCATTACAAATAAACAAATTACTTGCCTACCTTACAAATTTTAACAAAAATTCCAATTCCATTTAGCGTTCCATTCAGCTCTGCTGCCAGGTTTATTTATGTTTTCATTAAATTCCTTAATGTCTTCTTTGCACTGTAATTTGTTTTCCAATGGCAAAACGGCTTTTTAAAGTTTGTAAATGCTTGCACTCACATAGAAATCAAAGAGTTGACAATAGTAGATCTTCCACTCTGTGTGCACTCGACGATCTCTTGTCATATTTGTTATTGCCAAATTTCTTTAAAGTCCACGTAAAGTCTTGATGAAGGGGGAAAAGCGAAGAGAGTGAATGAGTGCATATTCCACTTTTGAGTGTATGCAATTTTGATTTTCTTTTGTTTCTCTTAATCATGTAGCTGCCTTCAAATTTTAGTAACATCAGATTTTGCTTATACCGTTTCTTTGTTCCTAGAGGCAACATCTAACACACACACACACACACACACACACTCATTCTATTTCATTGCAGCTCACGAAAGTCAAACATCCATTTTAGGTTCTCTTTGGTTTCTAGTTCTCAACAACAAAAAGACAACAAGAGAGTAGTAACCGATGGGAGTCAAAGAGAGCTCATTTCAATACCATCTGTTAGCTCGAATAGTTAGGCCGAAGAGGCAAGAGAGTAAATTGTTCTGCGCATGTCAGGTTGTCTAGCAATTTGCAATTGGCAATTGGTTGTGTTTAACTTTACCGTTTCCACTTTGTTTGATACACCACAAGGAGAACCTTTATTGTTGGTGGCCTTAGGTAGATGAGTGTTTTTGGTTGTATTACATTTTTTCAGTCTTTTGTAGTCAATCAATGGGTTTTTAATTTATTTTTATGTTGCAAAAACAGCAATTGCCAAACTCAATATTGTTTAGTAACTAACTTTTAAACGATATCGATATTGATTTTATTTATTGTCTTTTACTTAACCGTGCCACTACATAGCGAAACCCGAATATTTATACCACGAGATGTGCCCGCGTCGATCATTCGCGAATAACTAAACAAAATCATGTTGAACCAACTAATTGGAGCAAAAGGAGTAAAGAGTTTGTTGTGGAAAACAAAGGCGGGGGTGAGAGAGGAAGAGCTTAATGCTGTGCAGTTGTGTTTTGTGAAACTGAGGGCAGAGAGGGCGTTTAACCGTTACATGTTATAACCATAAGCATGCATGTTAGAATGTTATTAAGCCTATTGGGAGAAATTGAGGCAAGAATTTTGGTATTGATTCGGATACAAATATATTGGGTTGCCCAAAAAGTAATTGCGGATTTTTTAAAATAATGTAAATGCATTTTTAATAAAACTTAGAATGAACTTTAATCAAATTAATTTTTTTTACACTTTTTTCTAAAGCAAGCTAAAAGTAACAGCTGATAACTGAAAGAAGAAAGAATGCAATTACAGAGTCACAAGCTGTGAAAAAATTTGTCAACGCCGACTATATGAAAAATCCGCAATTACTTTTTGGGCAACCCAATAGATGTAATAATAGGAAATTCATTCAACAAGCTGAATACTTAAGTCGGCCAGCACTTATTGATATGTGAGAAGTTGTCACCTGTTCCTTAATGAAAAGTTAGTGGGCAAAATTGCATTTAACTATTCAGGTACGCAATGCGTGCCAGTTTTGTACTAAAAGATTATTTAATAGGTAGTTTGTTATTAGAGAAATTTCATTGAAACTTTGTATGCAGCAAAACGTTATTGAAACTCTGTCTTTGTCGAGTTTTTCATTCTTTGACGAAAATTCCATATAAACTTCGCCTTCACACAATATTTTATCAAAATGATTTTTATACCCTCCACCATAGGATGGGGGTATACTAATTTCGTCATTCTGTTTGTAACACCTCGAAATATGCGTCGAAGACCCCATAAAGTATAGATATTCTTGATCGTCATGTCATTTCAAGTCGATTAAGCCATGTCCGTCCGTCTGTCCGTCCATCTCTCTGTCGAAAGCACGCTAACTCTTGAAAGAGTAAAGATAGCCGCTTGAATTTTGCACAAATACTTTTTATAAGCATAAATCGATTGGGATTGTAAATGGGCCAAATCGGTCCATGTTTTGATATAGCTGCCATACAAACGGATCTTGGGTCTTGGCTTCTTGAGCCTCTAGAGGGCGCAATACTCGTCTGATTTGATTGAAATTTTGCACGCAGTGTTTTGGTATCACTTATTAAGTATGATTCAAATCGGTTTATAATCTGGTATAGCTGCCATATAAACCGATCTTGGGTCTTGACTCCTTAAGCCTCTAGAGGGCGCAATTCTTGTCCGATTTGATTGAAATTTTGCACGTAGTGTTTTGGTATCTTTTCCAATAACTGTGTTAAGTATGATTCAAATCGGTTTATAATCTGGTATAGCTGCCATATAAACCGATCTTGGATCTTGACTTCTTTAGTCAATAGAGCGCTCAATTCTCATACAATTTCTCTGAATGAGTGCACAAGTTGTTTTGTTATGACTTCCCATAACTGTGCTAAATATGGCGCAAATCGGTATATAACCTGATATAGTTGCCATATAAACCGATCTGAGATCTTGACTTCTTGAGCCTCTTACTTTACTTACTTACTTTAATTGGCTATGACAGAATATTTGTTCCACTAGCCGAACGTAGAATAGTGTTTCAAGCGCCTCGATCTTCTGCGCTCATTCCTAAATCTCTGACACCAAGTTTCGAGGTGTCTCCCACCACTTGATCTTCTCATCGGGCTTTTGGTCTTTCCGGTTTGCGTGTACCAACGTATTTGCCTTCAAATGACTTCTTTGCTGGAGCTTCTTCATCCATTCTGACAACATGACCTAGCCAACGCAGCCGTTGTATTTTGATATGTGAACAATGCTATCGTCGTCATATAGCTCGTGGTTCATACGCAGCCTATATTCTCCGTTAACGCAAACTGGTCCATATATTTTACGAAGAATCTTTCTCTCAAATACTCCAAGCACTGCCTCATCTGCTTTCACAAGTACCCATGCTTCAGATCCATATAACAGCACGAGTAATATCAGTGTCTTGTATAGTGTAGTCTTCGTCGGTCGAGAGGTGGCCTTGTTTCTAAACTGCTTAATTAGTCCAAAATAGCATGTGTTTGCCAGTATTATTCTTCGCTTAATCTCAAAACGGGTATCATTCGCTAAAGTTACGGTGGTGCCGAGGTAGATAAAGTTACTGACTGTCTCAAAGTTGTGGTTCCCAACTTTCTCCATTTTCTTTATCTGCTCGGTTGTTCAAGGCTTTTTGGGAGTTGAAACCATTCATTTCGTCTTATCTCCATTTACTGACCCATTTTCCATTTACAGACCCATTTTCACTGTCTCTCTTTCGATACTTTCAAAAGGCTGCAGTTACTATTTCCGGTGACCAACCTTTGATATCGATATCGTCGGCATAGGCGAGTAGCATGTGTTCTCTAGTGACTAGTGTGCCACATCTATTCACATCAGCATCTCGTATAATCTTCTCCAGCAGGCTGTTAAAGAGATCACACGATAGGATGTCTCCTTGTCTGAAACCTCGTTTGGTATGAAATGATTCGGAGAGATTCTTTCCTATTCTTACTGAGGAACGCGTATCAGCAGGTGTCATCCTGCAGAGTCTTATTAATTTTGAAGGGACGCCAAACTCAGGCATGGCTTGAAATACCTTTGAACGTAAAGGAGTATCGAAGGCGGCTTTGTAGTCAACAAGGAGGTGGTAGGTGTTGATTTGTCCTTCTCGGGTCTTTTCCAGGATTTTGCGCAGTGTGAATATCTGGTCTAGGGTGGATTTACCAGGTCTAAAGCCGCATTGATAGGGCCCAATTATCTCATTGACTTTAGGTTTTGGGGGAGGAGGAGACTTATTCCTCTGTAGTTGGCACATTCCATCCTGTCTCCTTTCTTGTGTACGGGACATAGTATGCTGAGGTTCCAATCATCGGGTATGCGTTCTTCTAGCCAGATAAGCTGATGACGCCTTATCAGCGTGTCGCCTCCGGTCTTAAATAGTTCAGCGGGTAACCCGTCGGCTCCTGCTGCCTTGCTGTTCTTTAGTCGGGTCACTGCTACTTGAACCTCATTCTGACTAGGAGGTAAACATTTTATACCATCATCAGGGATTGGTTCTGCGGTATCCTCTTCGCAGTTGGGTAAAATGTTATTTCCGTATCTTCAGCATCTGTGTCAGTTACCAGATTTCCTTCTCTATCTCTGCAGGAGGATATGCCTGCACCAAAGCCATCGGTTTGATGTTTAATTCTTTGATAGAATTTCCGGACTTCATTCTGACTTCTGTACATCTCAATTCGGTCACACTCACGTCTTTCCATTTCCTTTTTTCATTCTGGGGAATAGACGTTTTTCCTCTCTTCTTTTCTCCCGATACCTCTCCTTCATTTGGCGCGTTGCTACTGATTGCAGGGTTGCACTGTATGCCGCATTTTTGGCTTCAGTAGCATCTCGACACTCTTGGTCGTACCATGGATTCCTTGCAGGAGGCTTCCGGTGCCCACGGATTACGGATTTCGCGGCATTTTCCATGGAGTGGACAATAGTTTTCCACTGCGCCATTGTATCATCGGAACAAGGAGTGCTTTCGTCAAGCAGTTGGCTCAGTCTAGTGGAGTATGCCGCTGCCATTTGTTGTGTTAGCAGCTTTTCAATGTCCAGCTTCCGTGCAGTGTCAGATCGTACTTTCCTCGCCATGTTCCAACGGGTGAGAACCTTTGCTGCAACAAAGCGATGATCTGAATCTATATTCGCTCCTCGGATCGATTGTACATCGAACAAGCTGGATGAATGCCTTCCATCTATCACAACGTGATCAATTTGGTTCCTCATGTTTTGATCGGGTGACAGCCATGTGGCTTTGTGAATATTTTTGTGTTGAAATCTGGTGCTACTAACTACCATGTTTTTTGCCGCGGCGAAATCTATCAGCCTCAACCCATTACTGGACGTTATCTCGTGGAGGCTAAACTTTCCGACTGTTGGACAAAAAATGTCTTTTTTCCCCATTTTCGCATTTAAATCTCCCAGAACGATTTTATTATCATGGGCGGGGCAGCGGTCATATTCTCTCGCTAGGCGCTCGTAGAAAATATCCTTGGTCTGCTCGTCTTTGTCTTCTGTCGGGGCATGGGCACAAATAAGGCTGATGTTGAAGAATTTGGCTTTTATGCGGATTGTGGCTAGCCTCTCATCCACCGGAGTAAAGCTGGAGACAAGGTGTTTCAGTCTCCCACTAATCACAAATTCACAGCCAAATTCATGCCTCGTGCTATGGCAGCTATAGTAAAGTTCGTCACCGTTTGGTGTTGTAGTCACGGCATTTCCAGTCCATCGCACTTCCTGTAAGGCGGTAATATCTGCCATTATACTTCTCTAATACATCCGCCAGCGCTTAAACTGCACCTTCTCTATAGAGAGAGCGGACATTTCAGGTGCAGATCCGTAAATCATGATCCTTTTTTCGTTTGCGTGTGTTGTCAACGTTTGGGGGTTAGTAGTTCTCAGTTTTCCGGGGGCGGGATTCTGTTCCAGCGCCTCAACCGCATGAGTTTTGTGTGATTGCACACGTATCCCTCGTTGTGACGAGCCGCTTTCTCCAAGATCCGACGCTCGCCGCCAGCCGCTTCTAACCTGGGAACAGACGCTGATGTTGGCCATTGGTTATCTGAAGGCGCCAGATTTGGGTATAGCTCTCATATAAACCGATCTGTTGATTTAATTTTTGAGCCCCTAGAAGCCACAATATTTGTCTGATTTGGTTGAAATATTGCACATAGTGTTCCGTTATGACTTCCAACAACTGTGCTAAGTACGGTCCAAATCGGTCTATAACCTGATATGGCTCCCATATAAACCCATCTCCCGATTTTACTTCTTGAGCCCATGAAAGCCTCAATTTTCATTCTATTAGGCAGTGTTCTGTAATGACTTTCAACAACTGTGCCTAGTACGGCCCAAATCGGTCTATAACCTTATATAGCTCCCATATAAACCGATCTCTCGATTTGACTTCATGAGTCCTAACAAGCCGCATTTTTGTCCGATTTGGTTGAAATTGAGCATGTGGTGTTTGGTTATGACTCTAAGCTACTGTGTCAAGTACGGTCCAAATCGGTCTATAATCTGATATAGCTCCCATATAAACCGGTCTCTCGATTTGACTTCATGAGTCCTTACAAGCCGTAATTTTTGTCCGATTTGGCTGAAATTTTACATGCGGTATTTTGTTATGACTTCCAACGACTGTACTTCCATAACCTGATATAGCTCCCATGTAAATCCTTGTTTGGTATGTAGCATAAAACTATGCCTAAATCTAGATTGTATAAATTTTTAGCAGAATCCATGGTGGTGGGTTCCCAAGATTCTACAAGTTCTCATCTCCCCCCTACATAGGGGGAGAAGCGTTTTTGCCGTAAACACCAGGGTAGTTGAATATGCTTTCTGTTAAATCAAACCTAGTTCAAGAGTAATGACTAGCATTAAATAATTTTAAAGATATGCTGATGTCATTGCCCCTAGAAAATCCCCAATTTTTACTTTTTCCCAATCAAACTCCTTGTACCCCAAATGAGAAAAGATTTTCTCCGATCACGAAAAAATCCCCTGTTTGGTAAAATTTCCTGTAATCTGGCAACACTGCGCACAAATGTACGAATTCAGTTTCTGTTTTCCTTTGGTGTTGATTTCAAAAACAACAAAATAATTGTGAGAGAGCGAGGGAGAGAGAGGGAGAGCGTAGTAATCAATGGGCGACAAACACGAGCTCATTAAAAAATCCAATTTGAGCAACACATGGCTAGACAGTGGCAAGAGAGTAGGTTGTTTGTTTTGAGCATGTCACATTGACTAGTAACTGGTGTTGTAAATTTTTCCGTTTCCACGTTGTTTGATACACAACAAACGCTCAGACGCTTTATTTACGCACACACTCAATTGAAAAGAGCTTTTTGCTTTTAGTTATTGATGGGGTGGTGGATGCTCAAATGAAAAGAGCTTTTTGCTTTTACTTATTGATGGGGTGGTGGATGTTTTGGTTTTACTGTACTTTTGTTTGTTTTACGAAATGTTTTCGCGACGATTACTTATAAATAACTTAACAAAATAAAGCAAGTTCTAACTCCAAGAAACTAATGAGAGCCAAAGAAGCAGTACGTAAGAGTTATTTGTCATTGCACAGTGGGTAATTGGCATTCAAAATATCAATTGAGGGAAGCGTTCAATCTTGACGACAATTTATACGAATGTCTTTTTTGCCTAAAAAAGAAGAATATTAATGTTGGGAAAAATCGGTTATGATAAATTTACAGCAAATATTGCCTCGCACATCCCACATATCAATGAATGCTGTCCGACGTGCCTCAGGGCGGTACCTAATTGGCCGCTATGCCTTGTAAACATGACAAAGTGCAGCATACATGCTGCAGGGGATAACCAACGTTGAAAATATTTTTCTTGTTCTCACCAGGAGTCGAAACCAGGCTTTCCATCCGTGTGTATGTCAGTTATAATCATGCTACTGTCTTGGAAAATAAAGATATTGAGTTGAAATTTGCACAGACTCGCATTTCTTCTATACGTAGGTTAAGTTCTTGAAAGGGCTACATCGGACTATAATTGGACGTAATTGCCATATAAACCCATCCGGCTATTTAGGATCTTAAGCATATAACAGGCGTATTTATTACACGATTTCGCTGAAATTTGGCACAGTGTGTTTCTTTAGGTCCACCGATATCCAAACCGAAATTGGTCCAGATCGGAACATATTTGGCTATAGCTGTCATAAAGACCGATCTGCCGATTTTGGGTCTTTGGCCTAAAACAGGCGCATTTATCATCCTACTTCTCTGAAATTTGGGACAGTGTGTTGTTTCAAGACTCCCAACATCTGTCCCGAATATGGTCCGGGTCGATCTATATTTAGATATAGCTGCCATAGAGACTGATCTTCAGCTTTATGGTCTAAAGACCATAAAGGCCCATTTATGTTCCGATTTTGCTGAAAAGTGAAACAGTGATTTGCACTAGGGGCTTCGACCTCCGATCCGAATATGGGGTATATAGGACCATGTTTACATATAGCTGCCATATAGACCGATCCGGCGTTTTAATGTCTTAAGCCTATATCGGGCTAATTTATTACCCGATTTCGCTGAAATTTGGCACAGTGTGTTTCTTTAGGTCCACCGATATCCGAACCAAAATTGGCCCAGATCGGAACATATGTGGATATAGCTGTCATAAAGACCGATCTGCCGATTTTGGGTCTTTGGCCTGAAAAAGGTGCATTTATCACCCAACTTCTCTGCAATTAGGGACAGTGTGTTGTTTCAAGACTCCCAACATCTGTCCCGAATATGGTCCGGGGCTGCCATAGAGACCGGTCTTCAACTTTAGGGTCCAAAGACCATAGAAGGCGCATTTCTTCTCCGATTCTGCTGAATTTAAATAGTGATTTGCACTAGAGGCCTCGATATCCGACCCAAATATGGCGTACATGGGAAAATATTTACATATAGCTGTCATATGGACCGATAAGCCGATTTAGCGTCTTAAGCATATAACGGGCGCATTCATTACCCGATTTCGCTGAAATTAGGCACAGTGAGTTTTATTAGGCTAGATCGACTTAAAATATCATGACGATCAAGAATATACATACTTTATGGGGTCTTAAACGAATATTTCGAGGAGTTACAAACAGAATGACAAAATTAGTATACCCCATCCTATGGTGCAGGGTATAAAAATGAAATTGTTGTGCTTTGTTTGTTTGACCGTTCCGTATAGACTTAAAAACGGCTCAATTGATTTTCATGAAATTTTGACAAAAGGGTAGAGTTTGGGCCTCCGGTGAAAATAGGGTACTACATTTTTTGATATCCAAAGGGGAGTGGACCCTCCCCATGTCCCAATTATCGAAAACGTCAGATCTCGGAGATGCGTGCACCGATTTAAGCCAAGTTTTGTATGCCATCTTATGGTACCCCAAAAACATGAAATTGGAAAAAATGTTTTGGTCAAATAACCAGGGGGGACGCCCCATCCCAAAACCCCCCCGAACGGACATGTTTAACGATTGGGACAATATGGGTATCAAATGAAAGGTATTAAAGAGTACAGTATGAACTTGGTATAAAAATTTCACCCTAGGTGTTTGGGGCGTCTCCAATACCACAAAACCCCCCAACAGGACACTTTCACTGCTTTGGGCAATAATGGTATCAAATGAAAGGTATTTATGAGTAGAGTACGAAAGTTATTTAAGAGTAGAGTACGTTAAAATGTTACTCTAAGTATCGGAGGGCCCCCCCAACCCTAAAAACACCACCCAACGGGAAACTTTCACCGCTTTGAGCAATATGGGTATCAAATGAAAGGTATTTAAAAGTAGAGTACAAATCTGACATAAAAATTAATTTTTTGGTGGCCGAGGGCCTGCCCGACCCAAAACCCTCTAGCAGGTCAAATTTACCGATTGGGAGAATATGGATATCAAATGAAAGCTATTTAAAGATAGAGTCCAATGCTGATATAAAAATTTATTCCTTGGTGTCTAAGGAGCCTCTCCACCCCCCAAAACCCCCAACAGGACATATTTACCGATTGGAACAATATGGGTATCAAACGAAAGATAGATGGAAGCAGAGTACACATCTGTTATAAGATTTTGGTCCAAGGTGTCTACGCGGCCTCACCAACCCCAAAAAACCCAAAAACGAGCCTAAATCTCCAACGTCACAAAATGGGTATCGTATGAAAGGTCTTTGGGAGTTGACTACGAGTCCGGCATGCACAATTCGGACAGAGTCTGGGACCGGCCGATCCACTAAATACCCTGCAATAGGATGTGTAGTTCGATCGGGATAATATGTCAATCAAAAGACTGGTGAAATGAAAGTATATTTCGATTCTAATGTTGGTGTAAGAATTCAAGTATCTGGGTTAAGTCTTACCATTCCTCAGTACAGTAGATCGCGACAATAAATTGTGGTTTGGTTCTTGGCGTCGAGGGGACCGACCCTCTCCTCCCAATAAATGCAACGCCAAACTGTCATGTACGATGACCGAGAACATATTGAAAGGACAAGTCAGAGGGCAATCCCCTTGGGAAAGGAATTAAAAATAATATATGAATGAGATTAAATAATATATGAAGGCCGATCAGGATAGAATAGGACCGCAACAAAAGGTATTTGGTAGTAGAAATGTGTGGAGGGGCTTAACTTAACTCTCTGTCCTAAATTGCGCCGACATCGGACAATAAATGCGCCTTTTACGGCCCCAAAACCAAAAACCGAGAGATCGGTCTATATGGCAGCTATATCCAAATCGGGACCGATCTGTGCCATAATGCAGAAGTATTTTAAGGGGCTTTACATAACTCACCGTCCCAAATTTCAGCGACATCGCACAATAAATGTGACTTTTATGGTCCCAAAACCTTAAATCGAGGGATAGGTCTATATGGCAGCTATATCCAAATCTGATCGGATCAGTGCCAAATGAAAGAAAAATGTCGAAGGGCCTAAGACAACTCACTGTCTTTAATTTCAGCAAAATCGAATAATAAATGTGGCTTTTATGGGCCTAAGACCCTAAATCGGTGGATCGGTCTATATAGCAGCTATATCCAAATCTGGACCGATCTGAGCCAAACTCACAAAGGATATCGAAGGGCCTTACACAACTCACTGTCCCGAATTTCAGCAAAATCGGATAATAAATGTCGCTTTTATGGGCCTAAGACCCTAGATCGGTGGATCGATCTATATGACAGCTATATCCAAATCTAAACCGATCTAAGCCAAATTTACGAAGGTTATCGAAGGGCCTTACATAACTCACCGTCCCAAATTTCATCGATATCGGACAATAAATGTGACTTTTATGGTCCCAAAACCTTAAATCGAGGGATCAGTCTATATGACAGCTATATCCAAATCTGAACCGATCTGGGCCAAATTGACAAAATTTCACGATCAAAATCGTATAAGAAATGTGGCTTTTATGGGCCCAAGACCCTAAATCGTCGGATCGGCCTACATGGGGGCTATATCAAGATATAGTCCGATATAGCCCATCTTCGATTTTAACCTGCTTATGGACAAAAAAAGAACCTGTGCAAAGTTTCAGCTCAATATCTCTATTTTTAAAGACTGTAGCGTGATTTCAACAGACAGACGGACGGAGATGTCTAGATCGTCTTTGATATTTACGCTGGTCAAGAATATATATACTTTACAGGGTCGGAAATGGATATTTCGACCCTCCGGTGGTGGGTATAAAAAATTATCTTCGCCTTAACTGGCAAAAAAAATTAAAAATCGTGAGAAATCTGTTTAGAAAATTCTTTAAAATCGAACGTTTCATGTGCCTTTTTAAGTCTTAGCAAAATATTTTGCGGCCAATTATCATGCGTGAGTGTCCGCCCATAAACCCCCACCAATGCCTTGATTTAACGCGTTATTTTGCACATCATTTATTCCAATGCAAAATATAGTACAATCTCTATATTTATTAAAAATTTTAAAATACTTCCACTATTTTTGTCAGCAATACCACTGTGAAAGTTATAGCATGATTTGTCTCCACTTTCCTTACTGACAAATAACAGTTTTTCGTTTTTCACCCTTCTCCCCGACAACTTATTACCACACCAAATGCATAATTGGCTCAACTAAAGCTTTCAAAATTGTCTACTCCTTTTGCTCCAAATAGATGGCTTACGCATAAATTCGATTAGTTATTCGCGAATGATCGGTGCGTGAACATCTCGTGTTTTTTCATATTCGGTTGCCGCAATGTAGTGTACAAAAAATTTATAATGAAGTTAAGTGAACAGTAAAATAAACTCCAGTGAGTGGTGCAAAATGAAGTCAAGTCAGTCTAATAATAAAATATGCTCCAACTAGTGCTCGTATTTTAATTTTACCATTTGCTTCGTTATGTCTGTGAAACACAAAAAAAAAATCAAAGAAACCCCCAATAAGAAAAATACCAATCAACTAAAACTAAAGTATAGCAAAATCAAAAGCAAAAATGCACACAACATCTTTAAGAAAGAGGTTTTCTACAAGTGCAATGATGTTAGTGAATATATGTGAGTTTTTTTGTTCGGTGCGAGGGAAACGGATGAGTATTTGGTTCAGTGTTAACATAACCAAAATGCAGCGCCCAAAGCATGAACTGTTGTTAGAGTGCTATCTCTGTCTAACAGTTTTGATTTCAAAGAGATGCTCTTATTGACTGCCGTTGTTTATTTCTCTTCATTTCTCCTCTTGGTGTATAAAGTCCAGAACAAGAGAGAATCTGCAAACAGTTGTTCGTATTAGTGGGGTGAAGTAAATAAGAGCATAAGTGAGAGTTTGTTAAGTCGGGTGACAAAGAGAAACATTTTAGTTCTGCCAGCAGCGCTGTTCGCGTCAAGTATGGGCTCTACATAAACACACGAGAGGTTTGCCAAACAAAAATTCCGAAGTACGATCAACAAAAGGTAAAAGGTAAGTTTCAAAAGATGGAGTTAAATTTCAATAAACAATTTTGCCACAGGCAATCAATATACAGTATTTTTATACCCTTAAACATAGGATAGGGTATACTAACATTGTCATTATGTTTGTAATACCTCGAAATAATGAACTAAGACCCCACAAAGTACATACATTGAGTATATTCTTGATCTGTATGATATTTTAAATCCATCTAGGAATAGCCGCCCAAACCAGTAGGTCGGTTTGGATTATAAATAGTAAAATTATGTAAAATTTTAACCCTACACCAAGAAAAAAACAGGGAAATCAGCCCAAGAAAAACCCTGGATGACCGGGGAGATTCGCAATATTGGGAAAGAGGTCCGCAGACTTTTTAACAGAGCAAGTCGTTAAAAAGCGGAAGTTTATTGGGATATGTATTACACACGGCTCTCGGAATTCAATAGGATAACCAGAGCGGCAAAACGTGCCTCCTGGAAACTCTTCTGCGAACAGTTCGATAGGGTTTATAACGCCGCCAAGAAAAACAAAAATCTCTCAAAAACACATGGAAGTGAGAATAGAGACAACGGAGGACATGTTAAGGATTTTGATGAAAACCCATTTTCCACAGGCTACGAGGGGACTCACAGAGACACCGGAATCTGGGAATAAAGAAGTTGATTGAAGGATTTTCATTGCAGAATTTATGGTGGAGGAAGCCATGATAACATTTCACCGACCTGGTGAAATATTTCCGGTTTTACTACAGAATGAGGCGGACTATCTAGCGCCCCATCTGGTCTGCATTTTCATAGCGTGCCTGGAACTTGCATATACTCCGAAAGCCTTGCAGGAGGCAAGGGTGGTATTTATACCCAATCCCGGCAAGGCAAGTTATGCGACACCAAGAGCCTACAGACCTATAAGCCTTACGCCCTTTCTACTCAAAACCATGGAACGCATTGTCAATACCATGATAAAGAGTGGACATCTACTGAACTGCTCAGATACAGACACCATACCTATATTAAGGGAAGGTCGGTGGAGACTGCCCTGCACGAGGTTCTGCATAAATGAGAAGAATTCTTGGATGCCAAGACGTACTCATTGGCGGTATACATTGACATCGAGGGCGCTTTTAACAATGTGCGCACCGAGACACTAATCCAATCCTTAGACCAGTACCGTGTGGACCTGGTTCTTAGAGACTGAATAAACCATACGCTAAGGAGCTGGTGGATAAATTGTGTGTCCCATGACATAAATATCAAGGAGTAAGTGGCACAAGGCACATCACAGGGGGCATTTGCCACTCCTATGGGGGCATTTGCCACTCCTATGGGGGCATTTGCCACTCCTATGGGGGCATTTGCCACTCCTTTGGGGGCATTTGCCATTCCTATGGGGGCATTTGTCACTCCTATGGAGGCATTTGCAACTCCTACGGGTGACCGCCATAAATGACCTATTACAAGAGATGGGCGATGGGCTTATACCAGGGTATTTATCCATTTATACCCAAAAGCTGGGTATTTATAGTTTTGCAGATATCTTCAGCATAAAAACATTTTCAAAAAAAATTGATGATGTTTTCGTATATTTATACCCACCACCAAAGGATGGGGGTATATTATCTTTGTCATTCCCTTTGCAACACATCGAAATATCCATTTCCGACCCTATAAAGTATATATATTGTTGATCAGAGTAAAAATCTAAGACCATCTAGCCATTTCCGTCCGTCTGTCAGTCTGTCTGTTGAAATCAGGCTACAGTCTTTAAAAATAGAGATATTGAGCTGAAACTTTGCACAAATTCTTTTTTTTGTCCATAAGCAGATTAAGTTCGAAGATGGGCTATAACGGATTATATCTCGATATAGCCCCCATATAGACCGATCCCCGGTTTAAGGTTTTGGGCCCATAAAAGGCACATTTATTAACCGATTTTGCTGAAATTTGGGATAGTGAGTTGTGTTAGGCCCTTCAACATACTTCTCCAATTTGGCTCAGATCGGTCCAGATTTGGATATAGCTATCATAAAGACCGATCCGCCGATTTAGGGTCTTAGGCCCATAAAAGCCACATTTATTATCCGATTTTGCTGAAATTTGGGATAGTGAGTTGTGTTAGGGCCTTCGAAACAATTCTTCAATTTGGCTCAGATCGGTCCAGATTTAGATATAGCTGTCATATAGACCGATCTCATGGTTTTGGGCCCATTAAAGGCGCATTTATTGTCCGATTTTGCCAACATTTGGCACAGTGAGTTGTATTAGGCCCATCGACCTTCTTCGATAATTTGACCCAGATCGGCTCAGATTTGGATATAGCTGCCATAGAGACCGATCTCTCGATTTAGATTTTGGGCCCATAAAAGGCGCATTTGTTGTCCAAGGTCGCCGAAATTTGTAACTCTGAGTTGTGTTAGACCCTTCGATATATTTCTTCAATTTGCCCTAGATCGATCGCGATTTGCATATAGCTGCCATATAGACCGATCTCTCGCTTTAAGGTTTCGGGCCCATAAAAGGCGCATTTATGTCCGATGTTGCCGAAATTTGGGACAGTGAGTTGTGATAGGCCCTTCGATATTTTTCTTTAATTTGGCTCAGATCGGTTCAGATTTGGATATAGCTGCCATATAGAACGATCTCTCGCTTTAGGGGTTTAGGCCCATGAAAGGTGCATTTATTGTCCGATGTCGCCGAAATTTGGAACAGTGAGTTAGGTTAAGCCCCTCGATATACTTCTGCAATATGGCACAGATCGGTTCATATTTGGATATTGCTGCCATATAGACCGATCTCTCGATTTAAGGTTTTGGGCCAATAAAAGGCGCATTTTTGTCCGATGTTGCTAAAATTTTCGACAGCGAGTAAGGTTAAACCCCTCTACATACTTCTGGGACGGTGTCTTGTGTTAGGCCAGTCGATATCTGTCCTCAATTTGACACTGATCGGTCCAGATTTGGATATAGCTGCCATAAAGACTGATTTCTTGATTTAGGGTTTTGGACCCATAAAAGGCGTATTTATTGTCCAATTTTACCAAAATTTGAGACAGTGGGTTGTGTTAGGCACTTCAACATTCTTCTTTAATTTACCTTAGATCGGTAAAGATTTGGTTATAGTTCCATATAGACCGATCTCTCGTTTCAAAGTCTTGGCCCCATAAAAGGTGCATTTATAATCCGATTTCGCTGAAATTGCACACAGTGACTTATGGACATCCATGTCGTATATGGCTCAGATTGGTCTATATTTGGATATAGCTATCAAAAAGACCAATATTTTGTTCTACAAAATTGAACATTGACTTGTACTTATAACACCACTCAATATCCGTGTCGAATTTGGTCCAAATCGGACCATATTTCGATATAGCTGCTATGGGGGCACAGATTATGCATTTTCACCGGATTATAATGAAAGGTGGTTTACATATATACCCGTGGTGGTGGGTATCCAAAGTTCGCCCGGCCGGACTTAACGCCTTTTTCCTTGTTTTCAGCTCATTTTAAAATTTGAAGGCGATTTGTTTACATTCCCTTTTATTTCAATGTGACAAATTATTTGTCCCCCCAAATTGTTATCATGTTTATGTACCAACAAAACGTGTCCGTTTGTAAATGTAGAACTGTGGGAGACATCGTTTCAATTTCCTAAACAATTTAGAAAATGTTGTTTTGTTGATTATTGCCATTTGTTGTTTTTTTCTCTCTCTCTCTCTCTCTTAACAATAGGCTATTGGTGGAGTGCCATGCTGTAGCCACAATGACAATGTCGAAAGCGAAATGACGGTGTCAACAAGACCAAGCATAACTTTCAAATACACGCAATTAGATACGTGACCACGACACGTTCGAACTCACAAATACATCAACCGCCAACACAACCAAAATGCACGTCTCACCCACACAGTTGAACTTGTTCAGTGATGCTAACTGACATAGAATATTTATGGACAAAAAATTGCGGCTTGTAAGGACTCAAGAAGCCAAATCGGCAGATCGGTTCATATCGGAGCTATATCAGGCTGTAGACCGATTTGGATCGTACTCGGCACAGTTGTTGGAAGTCACAACAGAACAGCACACGCACGAATTTAGCCAAATCCATCAAAGATTGTAGCTTGCAAGGGCTCAAGAAGTCAAATCGGGAGATCGGTTTATATGGGAGCTATATCAGATTATAAACCGATTTGGCACAGTTGTTGGTAGTCATAACAGAATACTGAATGCAAAATTTCGGACAAAAATTGCGGCTTGTAAAGGCTCAAGAAGCTAAATTGGGAGATAGATTTTTAAGGGAGCTATATAAGGTTATGGGCCGATTTGGACCGTAACTTGCACAGCTGTTGTAAGTCATAATAGAACATTCTTTGCAAAATATTAGCCAAATCGGACAAAAATTGCGGCTTGTAAGGACTCAACAAGTCAAATCAGAAGATCGGTTTATATGGCGGCTGTATCAGGTTATAGACCGATTTAGACCGCATTAAGCAGAGTTGTTGGAAGTCGTAACAGTCGTAACAATTGTGGCTTGAAAGGGCTCAAGAAATCAAATTCAAGCGGCTAGCTCTACGCTTTCGACCGCTATAATGATTTCGACAGACAGACGGACATGACTAGAGACGATCAAGATTATGTACCCTTTTTAGGATCTTCGTCCAATATTTCGAGGTGTTACAAACAAAAAAACTAGATTAGTATAACCCCATCCTATGGTGGTGGGTATAGAAATACAAAAATAATAATAATGTAAAGTAAAAAGACCGGGCCGAACCTTGGAAACCACCTTTCGTCATAATCCGGTGCAAAATGCATTATTTATGCACCCATGCCAGCCATATCCAAATAAGGTCCGATTTGGACAAATTCGACAGGGACATTAAGTGGTCTAATAAATACAAATCACTGGTCTCATTGGAAGTTATATCCAAATCTAGATGGATCTGAGCCAAATAGGACATGAATGTCAAAAAGCCCAACACAAATCACTGGCCCAAATTTCGGCGAAATCGAACAATAAATGCGCCTTTTATAGGGACAAGACCTTAAATCGAGAGATCGGTCTATGTGGCAGCTATATCCAAATCGGGACCGATTTGGTCCAAGTTTCAGAAAAATTTCGAAGAGCCCAACACAACTCAATGTCCCAATTTTCGGCGAAATCGGACAATAAATGCGCCTTTTATGGCCACAAAACCTTAAACCGAGAGATCGGTCTAAATGGTAGCTATAACCAAATCTGGACCAATCTGGGCCAAATTGGAAGAAGATGTTGAATGGCCCAACACAGCTCGCTGACTCAAATTCTAGCAATATCGTACAAAAAATGCTCCTTTTTTAGGGGTCCAAGACCTTGAATCGAGAGATCGGTCTATATGGCAGCTATATCCAATTCTGGACCGATCTGAGCCAAATTGAAGAGGGATGTCAAAAAGCCCAACACAAATCACTGTCCCAAATTTCGGCGAAATCGAACAATAAATGCGCCTTTTATAGGCTCAAAACCTTAAATCGAGAGATCGGTCTATGTGGCAGCTATATCCAAATCTGGACCGATTTGGGCCAAGTTTCAGAAAAATTTCGAAGAGCCCAACACAACTCAATGTCCCAAATTTCGGCGAAATCGGACAATAACTGCGCCTTTTATGGCCACAAAACCTTAAACCGAGAGATCGGTCTAAATGGTAGCTATATCCAAATCTGGACCGATCTGGGCCAAATTGAAAGAAGATGTCGAAGGGCCCAACACAACTCACTGACTCAAATTCTAGCAATATTGGACAATAAATGCTCCTTTTTAGGGGTCCAAGACCTTGAATCGAGAGATCGGTCTATATGGCAGCTATGTCCAAATCTGGACCGATCTGAGCCAAATTGAAAGAAGATGTCGAAGGGTTTAACACAACTCACTGTCCCAAATTTCAGCAATATTGGACAGTAATTGCTCCTTTTATGGGTCCAAGACCTTGAATCGAGAGATCGGTCTGTATGGCAGCTATATCCAATTCTGGACCGATCTGAGCCAAATTGAAAATGGATATCGAAGGACCTAACACAACTCACTGTCCCAAATTTCATCGAAATCCAACAATAAATGCGCCTTTTATGGGCCCAAGGCCACAAATCGGCAGATGTGGCTATAAGGGGGACTATATCAAGATATAGTCCGATGTAGCAAAATTTCAGCCCAATATCTCTATCCGCGCCGAATCTTATATACCCTCCACCATGGATGGTATTTTTCAAGTTCTTTGTCCGATATCTTTTAATAGGCAAACAAAGGATAATGGGCAAGGTGAGGTAAGGTTGAAAAAAGGGTGCGAACTTTAATCCGTTCCATGCCTCTATGGACATTCACCTAAGCCAGTTATCGGCTTGCTGTGCGCTCTAAAAACTAACCTCGAAAAAGTCAATTTTAAGTTAGGAGTTTCGTGCTCCTTACAGATTCCATAATTGTTTCCCATATCACTCCGCTAAGTAGGCTCATGTCTGGTATAGTGTCCCCATCTATGTACCGGTGTCTCTTAGCCGCGAAAGCTGGGCAATGACAAAGGAAATGCTCCAACGTCTCATAATCTTCCCCACATGACCTACACATGCCAGTGAGCTCTAAGTCCTATGTGTCCCGTTATGATATCTAAAGCTATACTGACCTCCTTCTTACTTCCTGTCAGTAATAGCCTCATCCTATCACGTACCGGATCCCCTCATAGGATTTTCGCCGTCCTACCTACTGTTTCGCTGTTCCACAGTGTTACATGCGCGTTTGTCGCTCACGCCCTTAAATCGAACTGCGTCGACCTGAAAGGCTTCGGGTTAACTATGTTTATTGACGGCAGTTCCCCGGCCTTCACTGCCAAATCGTCTGCCCTTTCATTTGCCCTCACTCCGTTATGGCCCGGCACCCAAACAATGCGGATTTTGCCATCCTCAGAAAGAATGTTAATCTCCTTCCTACACTGGAAGACTGTTCGTGATCTTACCCTCATGGTTGTTATTGCCCTTATGGCCATTTTACTGTCTGTAAAGATGTTCACACTCTACGTCCTCGCGTTAGTACCACACCACCTGACACATTCCGTGCTCGCCCGGATCTTCGACTGCAACACCGTATTAGGGTCAGGCAGTCTAAAACAGATCTCAGTCCCTGGGTATTCAATGTAGACCCCCCAGGTCCACTCTGTCCCCTAGCTAATGGATAAGAATTGCTATTCTATTGAAGCTATACCAAGTTAGCAACCGGTTAGGGCCATACTTGGTTTGGATTTTGAAGACCAAAATGAAAGTCAAAATTTCAGCCAAATCGGATAATAATTGTGCCCTGCTGAGGCTCAAAAATTATAATCGAGAGATCACTTTATGTGGGAGATATATCAGGTTGTGAACCGATTTAGACCATACTAGGCAGGTTGTTGAAAGTCAAAACAAAACACCTCATGCAACATTTCAGCCAAATCGGTTAATATTTTCCCCCTCAAGCGGCTCAAGAAATCAAGATGTGAGATCGGTTTATATGACATCTAAATCAAGTTTTAAACCGATTTGGACCATACTAAGCTAATTTGTTGGAAATCAAATAAAAACTCGCACGTAATTTCAGCCAAATGGGATAAGAATTCCACCCTCTAGAGGCTCAAGAAGTCAAGACCCAAGATCGGTTTATATGGCAGCTATATCAAAACATGGACCGATTTGGCCCATTTACAATCCCAACCGACCTAGACTAATAACAAGTATTTGTGCATAATTTCAAGCGGCTAGTCTTACGCCTTCGAAAGTTAGCGTGCTTTCGAAAATCGGATAATAATTGAGCCATCTAGCGGCTTAAAAAGTCAAGATCCGAAATCGGTTTAAATGGGACCTATTTTAAGGGATCAAAATTTCAAGCACCTAGCTTTATTCCACATCGAAATATCTATTTCCGACCCCATAAAGTATATATATTCTCGATTCTCGTAAAAATCTAAGACAATCTAGCCATGTCCGTCCGTCTGTCTGTTCAAATCACGCTACGGTCTTTAAAAATGGAGATATTGAGCTGAAATTTTGCACAGACTCTTTTTTTGTCCATGGGCAGGTTAAGTTCGAAGATGGGCTATATCTTGATAATATATTGGACTATATCTTGATATAGCCCCCATGTAGACCAATCCACCGATTAAAGGTCTTAGGCTCATAAAAGCCTGGAGGCCACCATAGCGCAGAGGTAAGCATTTCCGCCTATGACGCCTGGGTTCGAATCCTGGCGAGACCATAAAAAAAATTTCAACGGTGGCTTTCCCCTCCTAATGCTGGCATTGTGTGGTACCATGCCATGTAAAACTTCTCTCCAAAGAGGTGTCGCACTGCGGCACACCGGTTAAAAACTTGAATCGGACTGCACTCATTGATATGTGAAAAATTTGCCCCTGTTCCTTAGTGGAATGTCCATGGGCAAAATTTGCAATTTTTGGCCCATAAAAGCAACATTTAATAACCAACTTTGCTGAAATTTGGGACAGTGAGTTGTGTTAGGCCCTTCGACAAGCTTCTTCAATTTAGCTCAGATCGGTTCAGATATGGATAAAGCTGGCATATAGACCGATCCGCCAATTTGGGGTCTTGGGCCATTAAAAGCCACATTTATTATCTGATTTTGCTGAAATTTGGGACAGTGAGTTGAGTTAGGACCATCGACATTATTCTTCGAATTGGCTTAGATTGGGCCAGATTTGGATATAGCTGCCATATAAACCGATCCGCCGATTTAGGGTCTTGGGCCCATAAAAGCCACATTTATTATTCGATTTTGCTGAAATTTGGGACAGTGAGTTCTGTTAGGCCCTTCGATAAGCTTCTTAAATTTGGCTCAGATCTGTCCATATTTGGATATAGCTGCCATATAGACCGATCCGCCGATTTAAGGTCTTGGGCCCATAAAAGCCACATTTATTATCCGATTTTGCTGAAATTTGGGACAGTGAGTTGAGTTAGGACCATCGACATTATTCTTCGAATTGGCTTAGATCGGGCCAGATTTGGATATAGCTGCCATATATACCGATCCTCCGATTTATGGTGTTAGGCCCATAAAAGCCACATTTATTGTCTGATTTTGCTGAAATTCGGGACAGTGAGTTGTGTTAGGTCCTTCGAGATCTTTCTTTAGTTTGGTCCAGATCGGTTCAGATTTGGATATAGCTGCCATATAGACCGATCCTCCGATTTATGGTGTTAGGCCCATAAAAGCCACATTTATTGTCTGATTTTGCTGAAATTCGGGACAGTGAGTTGTGTTAGGCCCTTCGAGATCTTTCTTCAGTTTGGTCCAGATCGGTTCAGATTTGGATATAGCTGCCATATAGACCGATTTATGGTGTTAGGCCCATAAAAGCCACATTTATTGTCCGATTTTGCTGAAATTCGGGACAGTGAGTTGTGTTAAGCCCCTTGACATACTTCTGCAATATGGTACAGATCGGTCCAGATGTGGATTTAGCTGCCATATAGACCGATATCTAGGTTTTAGGTTTTGGTGCCATAAAAGACGCATTTATTGTCCGATGTCGCTGAAATTTGAGATAGTGAGTTTGGTTATGCTCTTCGACGTCCTTCTTCAATTTGGCCCAGATCGGTCCAGATTTGAACATAGCTGCCATATAGACCGATCTTTCGATTAAGGATTTTGGGCCCATAAAAGAGGCATTTATTGTCCGATTTCGCCGAAATTTTGGATAGTGCTTTGTGTTAGGCTCTTTGACATTTTTATGCAACTTGGCCCAAATCGGTCCAGATTTGGATATAGCTGCCATGTAGACCGATATCTCGATTTAAAGTCTTGGCCCCCTAAAAGGCGCATTTATAATCCGATTTTGCTGAAATTTGACACAGTCGCTTTTGTCTGGCTTTTCGACATCCGTGTCGTATGAAAAAGACCATGATTATGTTCTAAAAAATTGAACAATGACTTATTTGACCACTCAATGTCCGCGCCGAATTTGATCCATTTTGGGGGCATAAATTATCCATTTTTTACCAAAACTCAACGCCCTTTTACTTGTTTTTGGTATCATACTCAAAATGTCAAGCACGCGAAATATGCAATACTTGCTAGGAAATTGTTTTCTAATACAAAAGCTCTCACTTTTATTTCGCCTGTGACATCGATACACTCCCTTGTGTGTATCGCAATCACAAAAACAGGATTTATAGTGAATGTTATTCTACATGTGTATGTGTGTGTGTGTGTATGTATATACAACACTCTGAGTGGTGCATGACAAGAAATTTAAGCAAGGCGGGGAAATACTAACAGCTTCTAGCTGTTAGAGCAAGCTGAATTTATTTACCGGACCATGTTACTCAGCACAGACAAGCGAACACATTTGTCGCCATGATGTTGTAGCTTTTGATACAACTCGACTTGCATTAAAAACACAGACCGGAAACAGGAAGTGTACAAACTACTGCTACAGACTTCTCACGATGTCTTGGTCGTAAAAAGCAGCAACCAAACAAGGATACACAGCAGAAAAACGTATTTAATTTGGGACGCACTTAAGTGGGACAAAGAAACTTACGATAGCAACAAAAAGAAAACATGTCGATTTATTTTCATTTATAATTAACTGATAATTAATATTCAAGCGCATATTCGAATGTCAACAAAACTGAAAGGATTTATTTTTCCTTTTAAGCACAAGAAAGGGAAAACTTGCTAAGTTTGGCCGGGCCGAATCTTGGATGCCTACCACTATGTTTTCCGCTAAAATGTAACCCTCATTAACTGAGCTTGTATTTGAATTTATTTGTAGCACTCAAATCGGGAAATGATTGAGGCTTCAATGGTTTCAAGAAGCCACATCGGGATATGGGTACTAAGGGGGGCCTTTATCACCATATTGACGAATTAGGAGAAAACTTTGCATTGAAGTTGTAACTCAAAAGATAGTTTGTGGTTCAAATTTCAACCAAATCAGGTGAGAATTTAGGCTTCAAAGACTCAAGAAATCAAACCCGGGGATAAGTTTGAATGGAGGCTGTATTTGTTTATAGACCGATTCGAATAATACTAGGCATGGAAGTCATAGCACTAGCCTTTGTTCCGAATTTCAGCCAAATCTGATCAAAAATATGCCTTCTAGGGGCTCAAAATATCAAAACAGGGAACCGGTTCATATGGGGGCACCACACATGCTGGAACTTTGAGCTCCGACTTGTGTGTTGTTCATCGTTACCACAGGAAGCTAGGGGCGGATGGAGGCGAGCATCGGATCTTGGAGCAAACGGCTTGCCACAACGAGGAAAACATGTGCAATCCCACAAAGTTCATGCGTTTTGTGCGCTGGGCCAGTAATCCGCCCATGGGAAAAATATAAGAACAACTATGAGAAACAAAGGAATAGTAACAAGTAAAAGCGTGCTAAGTTCGGCCGGGCCGAATCTTATATACCCTCCACCGTAGATTGCATTTGTCGGCTTTTTTTTCCGATATCTCTTTTTGGGCAAACAAAGGACAAAAGAAATGGTCCAAATCGGACCATAATTGAATTGAATATTGAAGACCATAGTAGAAGTCATTGTGAAAATGTTCAGCCAATTCGAGTAAGAGAGTGATCGGTTCATATGGGAGATGTATCAGGCTATACACCGATTAGGACCATATTTGACATGTATGTTGAAGGCCGTGGTAAAAGCCGTTGTAAAAAATTTCAGCCAAGTCGGATAATAATAACCCCTCAAACAGCTATTTTTTACTCATCACAATATGGGGCTCAGATAAAGGTATTTGGGGAGTAGAATACAAATTTGATATCCAAATGTAGGACCATGTATTGTCCGATGTCGCCGAAATTTCCGGACAGTGAGTTGTGTTAGGCCCTTCGACATCCTTCGTGAATTTGGCTCCGATCGGTCCAGATTTGGATATAGCTGCCGTATAGACCGATCCTTCGATTAAGGGTCTTAGGCCCATAAAAGGCGCATTTATTGTCCGATGTCGCCGAAATTTTGGACAGTGAGTCAAGTGAAGCCCCTTGACATACTTCTGCATTATGGCACTGATCGGTCCAGATTTGGATATAGCTGCCATATAGATCGATTTTCCGATTTAGGGTCTTAAGCCCATAAAAGCCACATTTTTTAAGCGATTTTGCTGAATTTCGGGACAGGGAGTTGTGTTAAGCATTTCGACATCCTTCGTGAATTTGGCTCCGATCGGTCCAGAATGGGATATAGCTGCCATATAGACCGATCATCCGATTAAGGGTCTTAGGCCCATAAAAGCCACATTTTTTACCAGATTTTGTTGAAATTCGGGACAGTGATTTGTCTTAGGCCCTTCGACATCGTTACTCAATTTTGCTCTGATCCGATCAGATTAGGATATAGCTGTCATATAGACCGATCCGCCGATTTAGTGTCTTAGGCCCATTGAAGCCACATTTATTATCCAATTTTGCTGAAATTTGGGACGGTGATTTGTATTAGGCCCTTCGACATCCTTCGTTTATTTAGCCCAGATCGGCTCAGATTTGGATATAGCTGCCATATTGACCGATCCTCCGATTAAGGGTCTCAGGCCCACAAAAGCCACATTTATTATCCGATTTTGGAGAAATTGAGGACAGTGAGTTGCCTTAGGCATTGTTCCTCAATTTGGCTCAGATCGGTTCAGATTTGGATATAGCTGCCTTCGACATCTTTTCTCAATTTGGCCCTGATCCGATCAGATTTGTATATAGCTGTCATATAGACCGATCCCTCGATTTAAGGTTTTGGGGCCATAAAAGGCGCATTTATTGTCCGATGTTGCCGAAATTTGGGACAGAGAGTTAAGTTAAGCCCCTCCACATATATCTGCAATTTGGTCTAAATCGGTCGAAATTTGCATATAGCTGCCATATAGACCAATATCTCGATTTATAGTCTTGCCCCCAAATAGGCGCAGTTATAATCCGATTTAACTGAAATTTGACACAATGACTTATGCTAGGCTTTTCCATATCCATGTTGTATATGGTTCAGATCGTTTTATTTTTGGATATAGCTACTAAAAAGACCTATAGTTTGTTATACACAATTGAACAATGACTTGTACTTATTAGTATTTGGTCCAAATCGGATCATATTTCGATATAACTGCTAAGGGGCATAAGGCATGCATTTTTCATCGGATTTTGATGAAAGCTGGTTTACATATACACCCGAGGTGGTGGGCATCCAAACATCGACCTGGCCGAACTTAACGCCTTCTGTAATAGGCCAATTGGCTGACCTGTTGTACAAAAATGTAGCTTAAGGCGTATTATCCAGTTTTGTTCATGTTTTCAGTAGGTGGCTCTACTTGAATAAGAGATACAATATTGGGCACTGAGTTTTTGGTTGTAACACCCTTTGCAATACAGGCTACAAGGTGCATAGCACCTTCAAGGTTAAAGTTTATCTTAAATTGAAACGAAGCTCTGTAGCCCCCTGAAGTATACTTCAGATTAACTATGAGCGAGTTAAATTAAACACGTAAAAATTAGATTGTTTTGGTAAATGAAGTAATTTATGTTAGACAACAATGCGAGTATATTGTCAGTGTCTTACTTCCAAACATCGAACTAAGTAAGCATTCAACTTGTCACAGGCAATCTAAATGTAAGTTTTAATTAGTGTTAATTAGGTCATTACAACAAAACCTTTCTCCCTGATGGTTCTAGCCATACGGGATAGTAAATTATAGAGTTGTATACTGGACTAAAGCCACAAAAGTGGATGAAGTGAAACTAAAGAAGAAAAAACAAAAAGAGAAGGGAGGAAATTGTGGTTGGCGAGGGTAATTGCATTTTGGATATGTCATTTATTTAATTTTAGTTTTTGTCCCCCTATGCTGTAGACTACCATAAATCCAATAACAGGAAGTATTGATGTTCGTTAGCTATTAAAATTGTTTGTTATTATTGACATTGCTTGCAATTACTGCTAATGTTTATTCTATTGATAATCACTTCAATAAAGTGTTTAAATTGATGTTCAATAAAATTAATTAGAATCACTTAAAAAGTATGCGGCAACTCTTGAACGCGCCATAGAGAGGAAACTCATGACGTCATGGTATAAGGTAGAAGATTGGAAAATTTATCGACATTTTTATAACCATATCCGCATTTTTTCGCTTAACCATCGACTAGGGCTCTCTTAATGATCCGATTTAACTGTCTGTCTGTCCGTACATTTCTAGAGACAAGGTATTCACCGAATGAAGAAAATTATTATGTAATCAACACCGTCCCACTTTGGCCGTACCTTTCCTGTTAAGTTTTGCAATTGAACACTGAGAGTCATTTAAATCCCATGTCCTTTCAGTAATCAATAAATTCATCTAATGTTGAATATAATTAATTTTGTTGTTCTTTGTTATTATCAAGGATATCTTCCCAAAAACGAAGTACAAGTTCATTTAATAACCTAATGACACGCAATCTAAATTTCCATTCCATATTAACACCCATTCAAATCGATTGTAACAGAAATGTTTTCATAGCGATTGTATTCAAAACTGTTATTGTGTTGGGGAGTGATAATATCAATGACATTTGACGACCACAAACAAACCACTATTAAATTGTATAGAATTTTATATGAAAGCTATATTGTCACTATTTTTATGACAAGAGAATGGGCGTAATATTGGTAATTACCTAAACACTAAAGAAATAACACCGTGATTTGATATTCCTAAGAAAACAAACAACGAATTAAGGCCCATTTCCCTCTACAATGCATAGTTTAGGAGATACAGCCAATTTGAAGATTTCATAGTGAAATTTTCATTTTTGATGAATTTGTGGTCAATTTTTGAATTTTTGGAGGGAGTCACGAATTATGGCCCATTTCCCTCTACGACGCATAGTTTAGGAGATATAGCCAATTTAAAGTTTTCATAGTGAAATTTAGATTTTTGATGGATTTGTAGTCAATTTTTGAATTTTTGGAAGGAGTCACGAATTAAGGCTCATTTCCCTCTACGACACATAGTTTTGGAGATACAGCCAATTTAAAATTTTCATAGTGAAATTTAGATTTCTATGGATTTGTGGTCAATTTTTGAATTTTTGAAGGGAGTCACGAATAAAGAACCATTTCCCTCTACGACGCATAGTTTAGGAGATACAGCCAATTTAAAGTTTTCATAGTGAAAGTTCAATTTGTAGTAAATTTTTGAATTTTTGGAGAGAAACACGAATTAAGGCTCACTTCCCTTTACGACGCATAGTTTAGGAGATACAGCCAATTTAAAGATTTCATAGTGAAATTTCAATTCTTGATGGATTTGTGGTCAATTTTGGATTTTTCGAGGGAGTCACGAATTAGGGCTCATTACCCTCTACGACGCATAGTTTTGGAGATACAGCCAATTTAAAGTTTTCATAGTGAAATTTAGATTTCTATGGATTTGTGGTCAATTTTTGAAGGGAGTCACGAATTAAGGCGCATTTCCCTCTACGACGCATAGTTTAGGAGATACAGCCAATTTGAAATTTTCATAGTGAAATTTAGATTTTTGATGGATTTGTGGTAAATTTTTGGAGAGGAACACGAATTAAGGCCCATTTCCCTCTACGACGCATAGTTTTGGAGATACAGCCAATTTAAAGTTTTCATAGTGAAAGTTCAATTTGTGAATTTGTGGAGGGAGTCACGAATTAAGGCCCATTTCCCTCTGCGACGCATAGTTTAGGAGATACAGCCAATTTAAAGAATTCATAGTGAAAGTTCAATTTGTGGTCAATTTTTGAATTTTTGGAGGGAGTCACGAATTAAGGTCCATTTCCCTCTACGACGCATAGTTTAGGAGATACAGCCAATTTAAAGATTTCATAGTGAAAGTTCAATTTGTGGTCAATTTTTGAATTTTTGGAGGGAGTCACGAATTTAGGCCCATTTCCCTCTACGACGCATAGTTTAGAAGATACAGCCAATTTAAAGTTTTCATAGTGAAAGTTCAATTTGTAGTCAATTTTTGAATTTTTGGAGGGAGTCACGAATTAAGGCTCATTTCCCTCTACGACGCATAGTTTAGGAGATACAGCCAATTTAAAGTTTTCATAGTGAAATTTCGATTTTTGACGGATTTGTGGTAAATTTTTGAATTTTCGGAGGGAGTCACGAATTAAGGCCCATTTCCCTCTCCGACGCATAGTTTAGGAGATACAGCCAATTTAAAGTTTTCATAGTGAAAGTTCAATTTGTGGTCAATTTTTGAATTTTTGGAGGGAGTCACGAATTATGGCCCATTTCCCTCTACGACACATAGTTTTGGAGATACAGCCAATTTAAAGTTTTCATAGTGAAATTTCGATTTGTGATGATTTGTGGTCAATTTTTGAGTTTCTGGAGGGAGTCACGAATTATCCGCAAAAATCCTCACGTTGTGTGGTAGTAATAGAAAAAAGCATAGTCTAAAGTTTGAGAAGATCGGTTGATAAATGTGATTGTCAAGGCTCTAGAAACGAACGTCGTGCGATGGATCAGATTCACCAGCAATTTTGAGCCTCATAAGAGATTCGCTTGTGCAAAATTTGAAAACGATCGGAACATGGACATACAGAAAGACGGACGGGCAGACAAACGGACGGACAGGCGGACATAGCTAAACCGAATCAGAAAGTGATTCTGAGGCGATCGCTATTTTTATTAATGGGTCCATCTCTCTTCCTTCTGAGTGTTACAAACGATTGTTCTAAGTTATAATACCCTGCAACGGAGTAATGGGGTATGGAATTTGGTAACCTGACAGACTAGAAAGAAACTCTCATCGAAGAGAGTATAGTCTATTTAGCCAGTTCAGGCTTCGACAGTTCTTCAAATTGTCAAAAATAACTTCAGGAGGGAGGGAATCCAGTCACGGAAAATGTGTTTTTCCATTGCCCGGTTCTTTCCGTTCGCAATGACAGGGCAATAACATAAAATACGCTCGGCCGTCTTCAACTACTCCCTTTCATCGCTTTCCCTTACAGAAGTCTGCATCTCTCTGCGTTCAGAGCGTTGCAGTTAGGCCAGTTAGGACTCCTATCAAAAATTCTAAGTCAAGCTTTCTCAGGAAAAGCGACGCGAGATACTCGTCAACAGCGCCGTTGTCATCGTGCAATCCACAGCGTTTGCCAATGCCTCATTCGTAGAAGGCGACCCCTATATTAAAAAGCTCCACAGGGGACGGTTCACTAATTCCGTGGCAAGATCTGAGCTAATGGGCAGTCCTTACCTGGCCTGCTCGTCAATCACTTCGTTCCCCACCCCCACTGACAGCCTTCACCAGTTTCAACGACAAAGCCTTCAACGCCGCCTGACTTTCTACATCGATATTGTCTCGAGTGCCATGAAGACGTCCAAAAGCTGTCAGACATCCAAAAGCAAATATCATTAACTGATTCCAAGGCATACAAAGAAGACTCCTGGCCCGGTGCCCACATGCAACTTAGATTCTTCCGTGTATACAGATGGTCTTGCGAAGGGTGGGGTACCCCCAGGAAGACCCTTCTCAAGCTTTTGGTGTATAATCAGTGGCGATGTATAGACAAGCCGCTTCTCCTCCGCCCCTGCAGAACTGAAGAAATTCTTCTCGATCGTCATGCGGATGGCAGCGTTGTCCGAAGCCGAATGCCACACCAGAAAACCATAGGCAGAGTTGTAGCCGGGGGGATGGGGTCTACCAGGCTCTGACCTCCCACCCAAATTCCTATTTTCGAATGTTTTCCCGTATACGTACTTATTATTGCTTTGTACAATAGCTCTACAATTAACCCCCCCAAAATAAAATCCTTGCTACGTCCCTGACCATAGGTGATAGTCGGCATACACCGTATTCGTCCTAAGCTACCAACTTCCTCCATCGAGTTGCGAGTTGGAGTATAGCGCATTCAGTCCCCTTTTGTCCCTTTTAACGACGTTCCTTCTCCTGCTTGGTTTCTGGTTAAGAACCATGCCCAATTACTTCGCCTTCGTAGACAGCGATAGTTATACCCTATTCAGAAAAGGTTCCCAGAAAACACAAAGTTTTCTCTTCCTGCTGGAAGGTAACAGCTCAGTTGTTCAATGCTTTATGGCAAGCCCGTTGGCTCTCGCCCATTCAGACAGCTTTCTCAACGCTTCCACCCAATTTCACTCTTTCATTCTCGAAAAGATAATCAGAAGCCACAAAAGAGGGGATAAAAAGCCTTTGGGGATTTTCCTCGAGCCCTCCGCTAATCGAGCCCACCTCTAGTAGTGTTGATAATCCGTCCATTCAGGGGGACCTTTATGTCCATTAAAGTGCTATGAATGGACTCCAACTTAACGTTATTAATAGCCCCTTCTATGTCCTGAAAGGCCGTCAGTGAATCAGAGTGAATATCTTGGCAACAACATCATGAAGGCAACAGGTCACAGGAGATCCAGAGCGCAAACCATGGCAGGTGATGCTAAGGCCAAAGTATTGGCTGGACTCCCACGGCTTGCAACTTGCGATGTAGAAGACGGAGTTTCTACTTTTAACGAAAAAAAAAATATATACCGGTGGAAGTGGATATGAGCATAGACGACATACTGGTGACAGAGATCGGTCAAATGTCTAGGCATCTGACTGAATACAAAGCTGATCCATGTAGGGCAAGACTGCGTGTATAACGGAGCAGCTCAGTCGACTGATGGTAAACATAGGTGGACATCTCCCACGCAGACGTTGATTTGAACATTCCATTAAGGGACAGGGGCAAACTTCTCACATATCAACGAGTGCCGTACGACTTCATTTTAAGCTCAATGATAAGGGACCCCTTTTCAATAGAAGAGTCCGAACGGCGTGCCGCAGAGCTATACCACTTTAGGGAGAAGTTTTTACATGCCAAAGTACCTCACAAATGTCGCCAGCATTAGGAGGGTATAACTACCGCGGAAATATTTTCTGATGTTCCTGCCAAGATTTCAACCCAGGCGTTCAGCGTCAAAGGCGGACATGCTAACCTCTGCACCACGGTGGTCTCCAAATGAGAACGAAATATGGCGCAAGACACTGCAAACAGCATGCCGAGCGAAATCCTTCTTCACAGTATATGGGATGGCGGCTCCTACGGTCATATCATCCTGTCGGACAGTGGCGGACAGTATCCCGATATACATACAGAGCATGGAGTGCGCCAGGCTCTACACCGCCAAGTGCAACATCCATAGAGGACAGGGTGAGATTCAAACGGATCATATATGGGCCAAAAGAGAGGACACTATCGAGAGATGGCAACAAAGGGTAAGCTTTTGCATTTTGGCAAAAAAGGTTGGATATCATCTCACCGTAGCGCTCACCATTCACAGTTACGTTACGATTCGCATCATCTTTGATGTTGCCATCATTAGGAGGGGAAAACCACCGCTGAAATTTTTTCTGATGTTCTCGCCAGGATTTGAACCGTTCAGCGTCATAGGCGGAATAAAGCGAAAGAAGTACTCTTCACATGCGTAAATCATTTCCACATCCTGGCTCGCCTTCGGAATAAAAACCACCTAAACCTCCCGCCGCGCAGCTGATTCACAATCCAACAAAATACAGCTTTTAAAAATTAAAAGCGTGCCATGTTCGGCCGGGTCGAATCTTATGTACCCTTGACCATGGATAACATATGTCAAGACCTTTGCACGGTATCTCTTTGTGGGTAAACAAAGGATAATGGATAAGAATTGCTATGGTATTGGAGTTATATATAGGATATTGGAGACCATAGTAGATGCTATTGTGCAAAATTTCAGCCAAATCCGATAAGAATTACGCTCTCTGGATGCTATAATTCACGGGAGATAGGTTTACATGGGAGCTATATCAGGTTATGGGTTATGGACAGATTTAGACCATATTTTGCACGTATGTTGATGGTCCTCGTAGAAATCGTTGTGCAAAAATTCAGCCAAACCAGACAAAAACTGCCCTCTCTAGGGGTCAAGAAGTGCATTCGGGAGATTGGTTTGTATGGAAGCTATATTAGGTTTTGGAGCGATTTAGACCTAAGTTAGCACCTCTGTTGAATGCCGTAAAATTTCAGCTTAATCTGATAAGCATTGCACTCTCTAGCGGCTCAAGAGCTATGTCAAAACATTGACCAATATGGTCCATTTACAATCCCAACCGACCTACACAAGTAGGAAGTGTTTGTGTGAAATTTCAAACGCCTAGCTTTAGCTCTTCGAAAGTTAGCGTGCTTTCCACAGATAGATAGACGGATTAACGGCCAGATTGATGGGCATAACCAGATTGATTTAAAATGTCATGACGACCAAGAATTTATATAATACTAGCTGGACAGGACCCGCTCGCCTGCGCGCCTTTTTTCACTCTCTTATTTTATCTGAGCCCTATACGGTCACGGCAGGAAATAAGTCCTGTTTGGGGGTGCTAGTACGGCCTTTCAGATATTTCGCGCCAATGTGGATATTATATTGGTGCTCTTCTCCCAAATACCTTTCATTGGAGCCTTATATTGCTATGGTCGGTAAATATGTCCGGTGTGGTGGTGTTTTTGAGGGTGAGGCGGATCCCCACATATCAGATTCGTGATCTGGTCTCAAATACCTTTCATTTGAGTCCCATATTGTCATTATTGGTATATATTCCATTTGGCTGGTGGTTTTAGAGGTGGGACGGCCCCCTAGATATCCCACTCATCTCCGAGATCTAGTGTTCATGGAAATAGGGTAAGGGGAGGGTCCGCCCATTAAAGTTTGGATGTTAGATCTACATCATTCTTGGTTTTGGAGGTGGGGCGGCCCCCTAGATATCCCACTCATCTCCGAGATCTAGTGTTTTTGGAAATAGGCTAAGGGGAGGGTCCGCCCATTAAAGTCTGGATGTTAGATCTACATCATTCTTTTGGATTTGGAGCTACATATTGCTATAGTCGATATATATGTGTGGTTTAGGGGGAGTTTATGAGGTGAGGCGTCCCTGAAACACTTGGCCATGAAACAGTTACAGATTTGAGCCCTTTTTGCCGTAATCCACAAATATGTCCAGTTTGAGGGGTATAGGGGGGAGTTTATGTGATGGCTTGACATTTGGCCTCAAAATTGGATATCAAGTTCGTTTTCTACTATCAAATGCCTATTTTTTATCGGCATAGTAGGCAATCATGACCGGTTTGAAGGGAGTTTAGAGGCGGACCCTGACGTAATATCAGCATAGTGCTAGAGCACGATTTTGTTTGAGCCCCATATTGTCAAACATTTTGAAGGAGGCTATCATGATATTCAGGGCTACGGGTCTCGTAGGCTATCAAGATATTCAGGGAGGCTATCAAGATTTTCAGGGCTACGGGTCTCGTTCAGATTCACACTAATTACTTTTTCGGTATTGGTTATCTACATTCCAAATCATATTTCAAAGCTACCACTTGGGATACTACATTCTTAAAGATCCGCAGGTCCTCCTGTGTCCATCCCAATTTGAGGGTGAAAAGTGTACTCTACTACCAAAGATCTTTTATTTATGTCCTATTCTATCGTGATCGGCCTTCGTTTATTAATTTTAATTCCTTTTTTTTTTGAGTTGGATAGGGGGAGGGAGATTGCCCTTTGACTCGTCCTTTCAATAGATTCTTGGTCATCGTACATGACAGTTTGGCGTTGCATTTATTGGGAGGAGAGGGGCGATCCCCCCCGACGCTAAGAACCAAGCGATAATTTATTGGTGGGTGGTGTTTGAGGGGTGGGGTGGGCCCTCAGACACCAAAAAATAAACTTTTATGTCAGATTTGTATTCTACTTTTAAATACCTTTCATTTGATTCCCATATTGCTCGAAGCGGTGAAAGTGTCCTGTTGGGTGGTGTTTTTGGGGGTGGGGGGGGGGGGGTCTCCCACGACTCTTAGGGTAACATTTTAACGCCAAGTTCGTACTCTGCTCTTAAATACCTTTCATTTGATACCCATATTGCCCAAAGCGTTGAAAGTGTCCTTTTGGGGCTTTTTGGGAGTAGGGACCCCCCCCCCCCCCCCCCTGAAACTTAAGAGTGCAATTTGTATACCTAATTCGTACTCTACTCTTAAATACCTTTCATTTGATACCCATACTGTCCCAATCGGTAAACATGTCCGTTCGGGTGGGTTTTGTGATGGGGCGTCCCCCCAGGTTATTTGACCCCAACATTTCTTTAAAATGTTGTGTTTTTGGAATACCATAAGGTGGCATACAAAATTTCGCTTAAATCGGTGCACGCATCTCCGAGACCTGGCGTTTTAGAAAATTGGGGTATGGGGGAGGGTCCGCCCCCCTTCGGATATCAAAAAAAGTTGTACCCTATTTTCATTGGAGGCCCAAACTCTACCGTCTGTGAAAATTTCATGAACATCGATTCAGCCTTTTTTAAGTCTATACGGAACGGACAAACTAACTAACAAACAAACAAAGCGCAACAATTTCATTTTTATTGGGTTGCCCAAAAAGTAATTGCGGATTTTTTAAAAGAAAGTAAATACATTTTTAATAAAACTTAGAATGAACTTTAATCAAATATACTTTTTTTACACTTTTTTTCTAAAGCAAGCTAAAAGTAACAGCTGATAACTGACAGAAGAAAGAATGCAATTACAGAGTCACAAGCTGTTAAAAAATTTTTCAACGCCGACTATATGAAAAATCCGCAATTACTTTTTGGGCAACCCAATATATAATAGAAGATATGGAATCCTAGACCAATATTTCGATGTGTTGTAAACGTAGTGACGATGTTAGTATTCACCCACCCTACAATGAAAAAAAAAGATGGCTGAAAATTTATGATTTTTCTTAATTCGTTGGATTTCAATAACAAGTAATAGCGTGCTAAGATCGGAATCGGGCCGAATCTTACATACCTTCCACCATAGATCGCATTTGTCGAGCTTTTTTTCCCAGTATCTTTTTTTAAGCAAACAAAAGAAAAAACAAGTAAAAGCGTGCTATGTTCGGGAGGACCGAATCTTGGGAACCCATCGCCATGGATTCTGCTAAAAATTTATACAAAATAAATTAAGTTGAAGGGCATGTGAGCAAAAATTAAAGCTCTAGGAACCGAACAAGGATGATCGAGAGACTGGTTTATATGGGAGCTATGTTACGTTATAGACCGATTTGAACCTTACTTAACACAGTTTTTGGAAGTCATAACAGAACACCACATGCAAAATTTCAGCCAAATCGAACAAACATTGCGGCTTGTAAGGGCTCAAGAAGTTAAATCGGAAGATCGGTTTATATGAGGGCTTTATCTAAATCTGGACCGATATGGCCCATTTGCAATACCCAACGATCTACATCAATAGTTAGTAATTGTGCAAAATTTCGAGCGGCTAGCTTTACGCGTTCGACATCTATCGTGATTTCGACAAACGGGCGGATGGAAGGGCTAGAACGACTCAGAACATCGAGACGATCAAAAATATATAAACTTTATGGAGTCTTAAACGAATATTTCGATGTGTTACAAATGGAATGGCTAAATTAGTATACCCCGATCCTATGGTGGTGGGTACAAAAATGTGCTAAGTTCTGCTGGGCCGAATCTTGGTTACCCATAGCCATCATAGATTCCGCTAAAAATGTAGCCTTATTAACTGAGTTTGTATTTGAATCATTTTGTAGCAATCAAATCGGGCATTGATCAAGGCTTCTATGGTCTGAAGAAGTCATATCGGGATATCGATATTAAGGGGGGGCCTTTATCACCATATTGACCGATTCGGATAAAACTTGGCACTGATGTTGTAAGTCATAACATAAGATTTATTGATAAATTTCAACTAAATCAGGTGAAACTTAGGCTTCTAGGGGGATCAAGAAGTCAAATATTGGGATCGGTCAATATAGGGGCAATATCAGATAATAGACTGACTGGGATCGTACTTAGAATGGATGTTGGAAGTCTTAAAACTCAGCCAAGTCTTAACGCTCAGCCAAATCGGATGAAAATTGAGGCTTTTAGGGGCTCAAGAAGTCAAATCCCGGGTATCGGTTTATATTGGGGCTATATCAGTTTATATGCCGGTCTTGACATAGATGCTGGAAATCACAATACAAGTCTCTGTTTCAATTCTCAGCCAAATCCGATGAAAATTATGGCTCCTAGGGGCTCAAGAAGTTAAATCGGGGGATCGGTATATATGGGGGCTATGGTGGGTATAAAAATTACCCTTAGGAGTGGTATGGCATACTGCTTGCAAAATCCATTTCAGCAGTCTATTGGCAAATCATTTGCGAGTATTGTCAATATAAAGCAGTCTTGTCTTGTTTTTTGTTAAGAGCAAATAACTCATTATTATACCCTCCACCATAAGATGGGGGGTATACTAATTTCGTCATTCTGTTTGTAACTACTCGAAATATTCGTCTGAGACCCCATAAAGTATATATATTCTTGATCGTCGTGACATTTTATGTCGATCTAGCCATGTCCGTCCGTCTGTCCGTCTGTCCGTCCGTCCGTCCGTCCGTCCGTCCGTCCGTCCGTCCGTCTGTCTGTCGAAAGCACGCTAACTTCCGAAGGAGTAAAGCTAGCCGCTTGAAATTTTGCACAAATACTTTTTATTAGTGTAGGTCGGTTGGTATTGTAAATGGGCCATATCGGTCTATGTTTTGATATAGCTGCCATATAAACCGATCTTGGGTCTTGACTTCTTGAGCCTCTAGAGTGCGCAATTCTTATCCGATTGGAATAAAATTTTGTACGACGTGTTTTGTTACGATATCCAACAATTGCGCCAAGTATGGTTCAAATCGGTCCATAACCTGATATAGCTGCCATATAAACCGATCTTGGGTCTTGACTTCTTGACCCTCTAGAGTGCGCAATTCTTATCCGATTGGAATGGAATTTCGCACGAAGTATTTCGTTATGATATCCAACAACTGTGCCAAGTATGGTTCAAATCGGTTCATAACCTGATATAGCTGTCATATAAACAGATCTGGGGATTTGATTTCTTGAGCTTCTAGAGGGCGCAATTCCTATCCGATTTGGCTGAAATTTTGCATGACGTATTTTATTTTTACTTTCAACAACTGTGTCAAATAAGATTCAAATCGGTTCATAACCTGATATAGCTGCCATATAAACCGATCTGGGATCTTGACTTCTTGACCCCTAGAGGTCGCAATTATTATCCGATATGCCTGAAATTTTGTACGATGGATCCTCTCATGACCATCAACAAACGTTGTTTATTATGGTCTGAATCGGTCTATAGCCCGATACAGCTCCCCTATAAATCGATCTCTCTATTTTACTTTTTGAGCCCCAATGGGCGCAATTCTTATACGAATTGGCTGAAATTTTACACAGGTCTCCAACATATAATTTAATTGTGGTCCGAACCGGACCATATCTTGATATCGTTTTAATAGCAGAGCAACTCTTTTCTTATATCCTTTTTTGCCTAAGAAGAGATGCCGTGAAAAGAACTCGACAAATGCGATCCATGGTGGAGGGTATATAAGATTCGGCCCGGCCGAACTTAGCACGCTTTTACTTGTTCACCCTAAAGTCAGCTCAAAAGTTCCATAATTATTATGCCCACCACCGAAAAATGGCCGTGTGTTCTTTTTGTCATTGAGTTTGCAACACATCGAAATATCCTAATGTACCGAGTACCTTGAAATTTTCACAGATTGTGTAGGTTGGTCTGGAAGGAAACATACGCTATAAAATTGTTTTATATCGTGAGGGGGCGGACCCTCCCTCTTACCTTAAAAGTACTACCCAAAAATAAAAGTGGAGCGATCGGCACAATATAGGTATCAAATGAAAGGTATTGGAGAGTAGAATACGAATATGGTATTCAAATTTAAGTCTAAGTACCCATCGGGCCATCCCAACTCCAAAACTCCCCCAAAAAAATATTGGACGTTAATACCAATATGGGGCTCAAATGATAGGTATTCGGGAGTAAATTTTGAATCTGGCATACAAAATCGAATCGAAGTATTGGAGGTCATGCCAACCCTCAAAAACTCTATTAGACCCATTATTACTATATGATACTTGGCTGAACTGTTTGTCTGGAAGGAAACATAGGCTTTATTATTTTTAGATATTGGGTGGAGGCGGACCCTCCCCCTTACCCCAAAAACGCCACCCATATATGAAAGTGGTCTGATGGGTACGAAAACGAATATGGTATTAAAATTTGGGTCCAAGTACCCAGCGGGCACCCCCAACACCAAAACTCCTCTAAGCAGATATATTCCAAGTTCTTGTCAATATAAGACTCGTATGAAAAGTATTAGGCAGTAGATTACAAATATGGCATAAAACATTAGGTCCAAGTAATGGGAGGTCGCCCAACCCAAAATACCCCTAAATGGGCATATTAGCCGACCACGGCTATATGGGACTCAATTGAAAGGTATTTGGGAGTAGATTACGAATGTGACTTTAAAATTTGCGTTCAAGTCTGGGTGGAGCTTTTCCTCCTAAAGATACGTCAAATGGGTTATTTGACCCATTATGACAATATGGGGCTCAAATGAAAGGCATTTGAGAGTAGAACACGAATTTGATATCCAATTTCGGAGCCAAGTGTTTTGGGGTACATCCTAAAGCACCAATATTAAGAAGGGATGTATACCGCTTCGTTTGATGTTCTCGCCAGGATTCGAACGCGTTCAGCGTCACAGGCTACAATGGCACGAAATCGATATCCGCATTCAGGACGAAGAGTCCCCACCCTAACAAAGATATTAGAGAGTTAAAAAAGGTGCAGCGGAGTCGGCCCGGTTCGGTTAGTAAAATATATATACTATTGATCAGCGTAAAAATCTAAGACCATCTAGCCATGTCCGTCCGTCTGTCTGCTGAAATCACGCTACAGTCTTTAAAAATAGAGATATTGAGCTGAAACTTTGCACAGATTCTTTTTTTTGCCTGTAAGCGGGTTAAGTTTGAAGATGGGCTATATCGGACCATATCCTGATATAGCCCCCATATAGGTTGATCCACCGTTTTAGGGTCTTAGGCCCATGAAAGCCACATTTACTATCCGGCAGTGAGTTGCGTTAGACCAGTCGACATCCTTCTTCAATTTGGCCCAGATCGGTCCAGCTCTGGATATAGCTGCCATAAACCGATCTCTCGATTTAAGATCTTGGGCCCATTAAAATCGCATTTATTGTCCGATCTCGTCAAAATTTGAGAGCATAATTTATATTAGGCCCTTCGACATCCTTCTTCAAATTGGCACAGATCGGTTCAGATTTGGATATAGCTGTCATATAGACCAATATCTCGATTTAAGATCTTGGGCACATAAAAGGCGCATTTATTGTCCGATTTTGCCAAAATTTAGAACAGTGAGTTGTGCTATGCCCTTCGACATCCTCCTGGAATATGGCACAGATCGGTCCTGATTTGTATATAAATGCCATATAGAGCGATCTCTGGATATAAGGTTTTGAGCCCGTTAAAGGCGCATTCATTGTCCGATTTCGCCGAAGTCGGAGACAGTGAGTTGTTTAGGCCCTTCAACATTCATCTTCTTTAATTCGGCTCAGATCGGTCCAGATTTGGATATAGCTGCCACATCGACTGATCTCTCGATATAAGGTTTTTGGCTTATAAAAGACGCATTTATTGTCCACTTTCGCCCAAAATTTGGGACACTGAGTTGTGTTGGGCTCTTCGACAGGGACTTATACTTATTGGACTTCTTAATATCCTTATCGAATTTGGTCCAAATCGGATCATATTTCGATAAAGATGCTATGGAGGCATAAATTATGCATTTTTCACCGGATTATGACATATATACCCGAGGTGGTGGGTATTCAACGCCTTTTTACTTGTTTTTTTTGTATCAGTTGACATTTGAACGACTCTGGACGTTCGGACCCGCCTATAAATAGAAGCTTCTTATCATTAAGTGAAATTTGTCTTGAGCAACACTCATTGGCACAATATACGCAACATTTTGCTGGTGTTTATGGGGATTTTCTTGGTTTCCGCAATGTCAATTTTTAAAGGGGCTAATGGCCGTTAATCTGTTTCATAGGCGTTGAACGTTTCAACGTCAGCAATCAAAAATATTAAAATTAACATTAATTTTCATCATACATCTGCGAATTTTTACAGAGCTGAATGACCGACCAATCGAATGTCGATTACCCATGGTGGCGTTTTCGTCACATTTTCATTCTTAGTTAACATTCACCCTTTGGTGTTTTAAAATGGATTTTACCGGGAAAAATTTTGTTTTTATTGGTGGTTTTGGGGGAATTGGCAAAGAGTGTGTTAGGGAATTATTAAAAAAGGATGTGAAGAATATTTTTATACTCGACTTGAAATCAAATGATCCAGTTATGTTAGAAATGCGCAAAACATATCCTTTGGCTAATATCGAATACATAGATGTGGATATGACCCAGCGTGAGTGTATAGAAGCTGCCTACAAAATCGTAATGGAGAAGCTGGATTTTATTGATGTGGTAGTTAATTGCAGTGGAGTATTGAATGAAGCTCAAATTGATTTTATGGTAGCGGTGAATTTGGTAAGACTTCACAGACTTCTTCACTGATAGAAAGAATGCTATATAAAATCATTGACAAGTATAGGGGTAAGGCTTGGGCGGACCGAATCTTCTAACCCTTTGAAAAAGTTTGCACACTGTGCTGACGTATGATTTTCAAAAAACCATGACAAGCATGGTCGATCTCGGTTCGCTATCTGGAACAGCTTCCATACTTGAACACCTACAAGGGTATATAAGTTATGGCCTTGCCCTGCCTGGCCCTAATCTAACTTACAATTAGTTATTTTTGATTTAGACCGGCACCATTCACAGCTCTTTGATTGCCCTTGATTGCATGAGAAAAGATAAGCAGGGTCGTGGTGGAATGATTGTGAATATTTCATCCGTTTGCGGTTTGGAGCCAGTATCGATTGCAGCCATTTATTGTGCCACCAAATTTGGAGTTAATGGTTTCACCAAAGCCATGGCGGTAATTTCTCTTGACTTCTTTACATCTTTAAGAAATTAAGACAAATTTGGTACCCTCTTTGCATTTCAGCATCCCGTTTATTACGAGAAAACTGGTGTGAGTTTCATTACCTTGTGTCCTGGCAAAACTTCCACTGGTATATCTGCCCCAGGACAAACGATGGCCAAATCAACAATACCCGAATATTATCATTTGCTAAGGGAAGAATACAAATCACAAATGATTGTTCAAACTGCTGGCCAATTTGCTGAGTCCTTCATTAAAGTATTGCCAATTGCCCGGAATGGTTCGCTATGGATTTTGGAAGCTGGCAAATATGAGGAGCATAATTATGCTGAAGGCAGAATAAATTGCACTTAGGAATATGGTACTTTGGATTATTTGACTTTTTATCAATGGACAAACATTTTTAATAAAAGCTGCATCGATTCCTATATCATTTCTGACCTTTTTGATACTCCGTTACAGAAAATAAAGGTTTGTCTCACATTAATGTTGCGATAAATGTTCCTCGATCAAGCCGTGTTTTCTTGGACGCTCTTAAAAAAAACCTCGAAAGAGTATACTACAAGTAAAAAAGTGCCGAACCGAATCTTGGCATCTCACCACCATGAATTCGGCTAAAAATTTATACAAAACTGGTCAAACCGGACCCGCTCCGGTGCGCCTTGTTTAACTCTCTAATATCTTTAAAGGGTGGGGACACTTCGCCCTGAATGTGAATATCCAATTCGTGCCATTGTAGCATATGTCCACCTATGACGCTAAATTGTCTACATTGGTCTATATATCCATTTGGCGGGGTTTGGGCGGCCCCCTAGCGCACCAGACCACAACAATAGAAACCATGTTTCGTTTTTGGTGACGTTAGGTTACGTTAGGTTAGGTTGAAAAGAGGGTGTAGATATTAATCCGCCCCATGCCACTATGGACATACAGGGTGGCTGATGAATATTGCTACAATGATGAATATTGCTACATTTTTTTTTCGGTGTATGGAATACATTTTTCTTTTATTCATGTTAAATTAAATTATTAAATTAATTATTAAATTATTATTAATTAAATTAATTAATTAATTAATTAAATTAATTATTAAATTATTATTATTAAATAGAAAAAAAGTTATTACATTTTTTTTTGGTAGCGGCTTTCATCAGCCACCCTGTACACCTAAGCCAGTAATCGGCTTGTTGTGCGCTCTAAAAACTAAAAAATAACCTCGAAGAAGGAAATATTAATTTGAATGAAATGCTCCAACGTCTCATCATCTTCCCCACATGTCCTACACATTTTGCATAAGTGAGCTCGCAGTCTTATGTGACCCGTTGTGACACCAAAAGCTATACCGACCTACATCCAACTTCCTTTCAGTAATAGCCTCCTCCTCTCACGATACGGATCACCCCAAAAGATTTTCGCCGACCTACCTACCGACTCTTTCGCTGTTCCACATTGTCGTTTGTCGCCCATGCGCTTAAATCGGACTGCGTCGACCCGAAAGCTTGGAGTTAATCAAGTTTATCGACGGCAGTCCTTTGGCCTTCACTAGCAAATCATATGACTTTTCATTCTCCCTTACTCCGTTATGGCACGGCATCCAAACGATGCGGATTGTGCCATCCTGAGAGAAGGCTGTAATCTCCTTCTTACACTCTTTGGTGACTGTAAGAATGCCAAAAAATTTCGAACGAATCGCATCACCAATCTCCGAGATCTGGTGTTTTTGAAAATTCCAATAATGAGAAGTGCTTTTTAGGGTAGCGATAGCAGCTCGGACATTTCGACTCAAATATGGATATCAAATTAGTGCAACAATCCGAAATCCCTTTAATTTGAGCCCCACATTGCCATGCTCGGTAAATATCAACCGTTTGGAGGGTGTTTTCGGACTGGGTCGGCCACCGCTACTTTTCCCTGAAAATAGATATCAAATTCGTTCTTTTCACCCAAATACCGTTGATTTGAGCTGCAATTTGCCATAGTAGACAAGATGGGACTCAAATGAAAGGTTTTTGAGAGTAGAAAACGAATTTGATATCCAATTTTGGAGCCAAGTGTTTGAGGGGATATAAAGTTCAATGTAGGTGACGCCCAAAAACACACCCCCTAAACTGAACTTCATATCCTCTCAAACACTTGGCTCCATAATTGCTTATCAAATTCGTTTTCTACTCTCAAAAACCTTTCATTTGAGTCCCATATTGTCATAATGGGTCAAATAACCCATTTGAAGTACCTTTAGGAGGAAAAGCGCCTCCTAGACGTGACCCCAAATTTTAATGTCATATTCGTAAGCTACTCTCAAATACCTTTCATTTGAGTCTAATATAGCCATGGTCGGTATCGAGGTATTTGGAGGTGGGGCGACCTCCCATTACTTGGACCTAATTTTTTATGCCATATTTGTAATCTAATGCCGAATACTATTCATTTGGGTCCCATATTGATAAGGACGTCGAGTATATCTGTTTAGAGGAGTTTTGGGGTTGGAGCGGGCCGCTGGGTACTTGGATCAAAATTTTAATACAATATTTGTTTTCTGGTCTCCAAAACCTTTGATTTGATAACCATATTGTACCCATCGGTCCACTTTTGGTTTTGGGTGCCTTCTTTGGGGTAAGGAGGAGGGACCGCCCCCGTCCGATATATAAAAATTATATAGCCTATGTTGTTTTCCAGACAAACCTACACAATCTGTGAAAATTTTAAGAAAATCGGTTCAGCCGTTTTTGATTCTACGGAACAAACAAGGAAACCGAGTCCCATGTAGTCATGATGGGTCATATGCCCATTTAAGGCATTTTTGGGAGGTAGGGTGACCTCCTATACTTCGATTTGATTTTGTATGCCAGATCCGAAATCTACTCCCGAATACCTATCATTTGAGCCCCATATTGAAATGCACGCCCAATATGTCTGTTTGGGGGAGTTTTAGGTTTGGGGCGGCCCGATGGGTACAAACAATCTGTGAAAATTTTAAGAAAATCGGTTCAGCCGTTTTTGATTCTACGGAACAAACAAGGAAACCGAGTCCCATGTAGTCATGGTGGGTCATATGCCCATTTAAGGCATTTTTGGGAGGTAGGGTCACCCCCTATACTTCGATTTGATTTCGTATGCCAGATTCGAAATCTACTACCGAATACCTTTCATTTGAGGCCCATATTGAAATGAACATCCAATAAGTCTGTTTGGGGGAGTTTTGGGTTTGGGGCGGCCCGATGGCTACATCGACTCAAATTTTAAAACCATATTCGTATTCTACTCTCCAATGCCATTCATTTGATACCTATATTGTCTCGATCGGTCCACATTTGATATTGGGTTGTGTTTTTGGGGAGGGTCCGTCGCCCTTCCGATACCGAAAAATTATATAGCCTATGATTCCTTTCAGACCAACCTACACAATAGGCAAAAATTTCAAGAAAATCGGTTCTGCCGTTTTTCGGTCTATACGGAACAAACAAACCGAGTCCCATATATCCGTGATCGGCTAATGTGCCCATTTAGGGCGTTTCTTTGGGGGTGGGGTGACCCCCTATACTTAGTAGATAAATTCGTTATCTACTCGCGCATAATTTTCATTTGATACCCATATTGTCCTTATCGGTCCATTTTTGATTTTGGGTGGTGTTCCGGTGGAGGGTCCCCCCCCCCTTCCGTTATCAATAAATTATAAAGCCTATTCCTACTTCCTGATCATATTCGTAATCTACTCTCGAATACCTTTCATTTGAGTCCCATATTGTCATGATCGTCAAATAAACCTATTTTTTGGTGTGTTGAGGCTGGGGCGGCCCCCCAGGTACTTAGACCCAACCTTTATTATGGGATAGTACCCTTATCCCAAGAGTACTACCTAAAACTAAAAGTGGACCGATCGGGACAATATGGGATTCAAACGAAAGGTATTTAGGATAAGAAAACGTATCTGATATCCAATTGTCGGACCAAGCGCTAGGGGGACCACCCAAGCTCCAAAACACCCCTAAATCGCACATATTTACCGACCATGGCTATATGGGACTCAAATGAAAGGTATTTGCGAGTAGAATACGAATCTGATATCCAAATGTGGGACCACGTTTCTGGGGGTCCCCCCTTTCCCAAAACACCCCCCAAACATGACTTATTTACTGACCATGGGAATATGGGGCTTAAAAAAAAGCTATTTGAATGTAGAATACGAATCTGATATCCAAATATGGGACCAAGTGTTCTGGGGGCCGCCTCTCACCAAAAACATCCCCAAAGGGGACAAATTTACGACCATAGCAATATGGGGTTCAAATGAAAGGTCTTTGGGAGTAAAGCAAATTTGATATCAACACCACCCAAATAGGACGTATTTTCTGACTATTGCAATATGAGGCTCAAATAAGAGTGTTTTTAAAGTGGAACACGAATCCGATATATACTTTCAAGGCCAACTCACTGAATGGCCGCTCATCCCCCAAAACACCTCCCAAGACGGTCATGTGTACCGACTATGGAAATATGGGGCTCAAATTAAAGGTATGTGGGAGTAGACCACGTGTCTGATATCAACATTAGGGGTCAACTGTCTAGCGGACATTCCACCACCATAAAAACCCCCAAATAGAACGTATTTGCTCACCAAGACAATTTGGGTCTTAAAGAGAGTGGAACAAAATATTCATAGTTTTTAGGGCCAATACTCCAAACCGGACATATTTGCTGACTTTTGCAATAAGTCATTTAAATGATATTAGAAAACGAATTTGATATCCAATTTTAAGGGCAATGGTATTCTAGATTAGTATACCCCCATCCTATGATGGTTGGTATAGAAAGTAATGTACTAACTAAAGTGCCAGAGTTTGATCCACCCTATTGTAGAATTCCTCTATAGGCACACTTATGTTTGATATGTCATCCCCGTCATAGGTTTTTAGATCTTGTCATATTCGTTTCATAAATTCAACATTTACAGTAAGTCGCACATTTAACAGTTTCATATAGTCAACGTTGCTTTTAACGAAAACATCATGTAATGCAAAAATCTGGCACATGTGTCTAAAAAATACAGAGCTCTGTAGATATATGTAGCAGAATTCAACTTAATTGAGACGGAAGCTTTAATAAATCACCAAGAGTGATAACAACTGCCTTTGCTTTCGAATCCAACAGAATAAATGTGCATTTGATTAGATAACGAGTGAGAGAGAGAGGCCGCTGGATCAAGTAGTTTAAGCTATAATGATTTTGATTGTTTTAAATAAGACCCATCCACAGGCATCCAAGCATACCACCACTTGTCCCGAATAACCAGCTGCACTGCCGTATCTGGGCGTATCAGCAAGAGGTCAGTGTCAAGTGCAAAATCATAAAAGTTTAGGTTTAATTCTGTTACGAAATGACATTAATTTACACTGACTAAACTCTTTCAATAAGAGAAAAATGCCAAATGAACAGCACAAACGTTTATTTGCTGATATTTGCCCTAATTATGATGGCCATGATAATGACACAGTTTTCATACCATAGGATGGGGGCAAGAGTAATATAAGTAATCATTCTGTGACCCTTAAAGGTGTATATGTGCTCGTGCTCTTCTCTCAAATACCATTTTTTTAACCCCATATTGTTATTGGTTTAAGGGGAGTTTACACGATGAGGCGTCCCCCAAACACATGGCCCCGAAATTGGTTATCAAATTTGTTTTCTAATCTCAAATACCTTTCATTTGAGCCACATATTGGCATGGTCGAAAAATGATTACCCTTTGGTGGGTGTTTTGGAGAAGGGGTGATGCCTTAAATACATGGTCCAACATTTGTATATCAAATTCGTATTCTACTCCCAAATACCTTTATTTGAGCCCCATATTGCCATGGACACTAAAAAATTGCTATTTGAGGGGTATTTTGGGAAAGGGGTAGACCCCCAGAAAATTGGTCCCGAAAGTGGGTGTCGATTCTTGCTCTACCTCCCAATACCTTTCATTTAAGCCCCACATTGACATGGTCGGTAAATATGCCCGATTTAGGGGTGTTTTTGGGGATTGGGGTGGTCCCCCAAACACTGAGGCCGGAAAATATATCAGCAACGTGCTCATATATATATATACCATTTATTTGAACCCCATATTGCCATTGGCCTCAAAATTGGATATCAGATTCGTTTTCTAATCTTTAATTTAAATGCCTTATTAAATAAGCCAGCAAACATATTCGGTTTGGGGTATGGGCCCTAAAAACTATGAATATCGAGCTCCACACCCTTTAAGACCCAAATTGTCTTGGTGAGCAAATAGGTCCTATTTGGGGGTTGTTACGGGGGTGGGCGTCCCCTAGACAGTTGGTACCTAATGTTGATATCAGATACGTGATCTACTCCCAAATACCTTTAATTTGAGCCCCTTATTTCCATAGTCGGCAAACATGACCGCTTTGGGAGGTGTTTTGGGGGATGTGCTGGCACTCAGTGAATTAGCCGTAAAGATGTATATCGGATTCGTGTTCTACTCTAAAAGCCCTCTAATTTGAGCCTCATATTGCAATAGTCAGCAAATACTTTCTATTTGGATGGTGTTGTGGGGGTGGGGTGGCCCCATAGACATTTTTCCCAAATATTAATATCAGATACGTGCTTTACTCCCAAAGACCTTTCATTTAAGTCCCATATTGCTATGGTCATACATTTATCTTTTTGGAGTATGTTCTCGGGGATGGGAGGCCCCCCAAACAATGGCCCCACATCGTATTCTATACTCAAATACCTTTTATTTAAGCCCTATTGTAATATGATAACTTGTTATACTCGTATTTATAAGAAACTTTTGATGAAACTAAGTAGACTAGCTTGTTCCGTTAATGTTGTTTGTTTGAAAAATATAATAAAAAGTTTCAGTTTGTTGACAGAAGCTTTACAATTCAGGTGTGGGGTTCCCAAAAAAAAAAAAAAAAATAAATAAATAAATAAAAAAAAGAAGACTCAAAAAAAAAATTTTTTTTTTTTTTAAATATGGATCACGCCCTACTCGAGAAAGAATTCTTTCAGCTTTGAAAGCTTCAAATGTGGAATTTCCAGAAACAGCGTCAATTGCACAATTGAGAACATTATATGATTCTTTGCAAGTTAACGGTGGTCCATCAAAGCAGACTGAATTGCCTTCTGGAAATGTGGTTTCTTCTGATTCTGCTGGGAATTCATCTGTAACTGTCACTACAATGTCATCCAATACTTTGAATGAAACTCTCGTTATTAATTCCGCAACTGCCGATCCTGAAAATTTGCTTCAGTCATTTCAATGTAATGGTGAGTCCACAAATCAAACTGAATTGGTTCTTGGAACTGCCGCTTGTTTTTCTGCCGCACGGACTTCAACCGATTTAATATCTAGAAATACATTGAGTGTCGCTTTTAATAACAGCGAAATTGGCGTATCCTGTGCAAATCTTCGGCAAACACAGACTTCAGTGCCTCCTTCCGTAATTTCTTCCGTACCTTCCGTCTATAATTCTTCTGCTTCCGTTCCTGTAAATACAGTTCAAAGACAATTTCCTGGTACTTCAGGGACTGCTGCTTCTGTTTCTGCCGCCCGGACTTCATCAGTTATTTCCGATTTAATGAATACAAATACATTGGGTGTTGCTTTTAACAATAGAGCAATTGGCGTGTCCTGTGATGTTCTTCCGCAAACACAAACTTCCGTACCTCCTTCCGTATCTTCTTGTGTTGTTTCTTCCGTACCCTCCGTCAATTATTCCTCAGTTTCCGTTCCTGCAAACTTACTTCGAGGACAATTTTCTAGACCTTCTGTTCCATCACAGGTAACAGACCCTTTCATTCGTTCAAGCGTTTTATCCCGTGAAGCTGATGAACTAGAGAGTGAAATTAGAGTTTTGAGATTGAAGCAAGAAATGTTGGCTCTTCGAAACCAAATTGAATCTTTAGAAAACGGTGGAAAAAAGGTTTCTACAAATATCAATTATGACGAGCTCTCTATGATGGTTCCGAAATTTTCTGGGAATGATGGACGAAATATTGAAAAATGGATAAACTCTTTTGAAAGCTACACTATAAATATGACTGACCAAGAAAAATATATGTGCTTAAGATATTTGCTGGTTGGAACTGCGCGAGAGTTCATGGAAAATTCAAATTACAAAGAATATAAGGAGTTGAAGAGATCGCTCTTAGACATTTTCAAGAGAACGGTAACGAAAGAAGAAGTTTATCAAAAATTGCATTTGCGCAAGTTGAAGCCAACAGAGCCGTGTATTGCCTATATAGTAGCAATGCAAACTATTGCAGCAGAAGGCGAAATCAACGAGCAAGAACTGGTTGACATTATAATAGACGGAATGGAAGATAAAACCAACAACATATCCATTCTATACGGATCAAACTCATTACAAGAATTGATGCATGGAATAGATAGATACGAGAAACGCAGGTCAAAAACAGTCAGTACTCATAAAAAAGGCCGTGACAATACTAAAGACATACGATGTTTCAATTGCTCTCAATTTGGACATATGAAGAACACCTGCAATAAGCCTCGACGTCCACCGGGATCTTGTTTCCATTGTTTCCAAATGGGACATTTTTACAAGGATTGTCCTAAAAGGATGAATGTTACTGCTCCCATATTTTGTAGTAATGATATTGTAGACACAACACAAATGGTAAGTGTGGCCTTTAAATATTCTTGTGGATCCAAATATACTAATTCTGCGAATATTTCGTGCTTGATCGATTCCGGTAGCCCAATTAGTTTGGTTAAGATGTCTTTATTACCGACTGGTGTGATACGTTCGAAGAATTTAATACCAACTTCGTATGTTGGAGTTGGCAATTCCCCTTTGAAAATATATGGAAATATTTCTTGTTTAATAAAATTTAAAAAATCGTCTAAACAAATAGAATTACTTGTTGTTCCGAACGAGAGCATTCATGTTCCAATGATTCTTGGACGGAACTTTATGCATGCATTTAATGTAAAATTACTTCAAGTCAAGGAAACTACGAATGATATAGAAGTATTTGAATCCACAAGAAAAATTAATGACAATAATAATATAACCTCGGTGTCTACACCATCTACGATAAGCAATTCTTATGATAGTCCTGTGAATTCCCAAGTGATACGTACGGACGATATTGATCTAAATCCTTTGTTAAATTCATTCCAGAAGAAGACTTTAGAAGATCTTATTCATAATCGTTATATAACTCCAAAGGGAATTGATAAAAAGTCATCTGATTATAGGATGCAGATTAAATTATCTGATGATATTCCAATACACTGCTCTCCCCGTAGATTGTCGGTTCGTGATCGTGAGGAAACGCAGAAGATTGTTAGTGATTTGTTAGAAAGGAAAATAATACGTTACAGCAATTCTCCATACACGTCAGCAATTGTGTTGGTAAAGAAAAAGACAGGGGAAACGCGGATGTGTGTCGATTATCGAGCGTTAAACAAAAAGACTATTAGGGATAACTTTCCTTTACCCCTCATCGAGGACTGTATTGAGAGCATATCAGGCAAAAAATGGTTTAGCCTCATGGATTTGAAGGATGGATTTTTCAACATAGAAATGCATAATGATTCAATTCCATACACTTCATTTGTAACCCCATTTGGACAGTACGAGTATTTGAAGATGCCATTTGGTTTAAAGAATGCTCCAGCAAACTTTCAACGCTTTATAAATGGTATATTTCGCGACTTAATAGAGGACCATAGAGTGGTTATATATATGGATGACATATTGATTGCATCCTCTGATTTCGATTCTCATGTTCAGACATTGGCGGTTGTACTTGGACGTGCTTTTGAGTACGGATTACGTATCAAGTTAACTAAATGTAAATTTGGTTATCAGAGTTTAGAGTATTTAGGATACTTAATCAGCCCAAAAGGTATACGGCCGACAGAAAATCACTTGCGAGCTGTGAAACAAATACCAATGCCAAGGAATCATAGGGAATTACAAACTTGTCTTGGGTTGTTTTCCTACTTTAGGAAATTCGTTCCGTCATTCTCAAATATTGCAAGGCCATTGTTAGATTTGCTTCGTAAAGAGAAAAAATTCGTTTTCTCTGAAGAATGTGTAAAGGCCTTTAGTGAATTAAAGTCTCGTTTACTTCGGGCCCCAGTATTAGCTATCTATAACCCTAAAAGCGATACGGAGTTACATTGTGATGCAAGTTCTCATGGATTCGGAGCAATATTGATGCAGCGTCAGGATGATAAAAAGTTCCACCCCATAGCATTTTTTTCAAAGGCTACAACCAATGCAGAATCGAGATATCATAGCTTCGAACTGGAAACACTCGCAATTATTTACGCGTTGCGCCGGTTTCGTGTGTATTTAGAAGGATTACATTTTACCATAGTCACAGATTGCAATTCACTTACAATGACCTTGAACAAGAGACAAGTTAATCCTCGGATATCCCGCTGGGCATTGGAACTAGAGAACTATGACTATTCTATCGAACACAGGAAGGGTTCTTCTATGGGTCATGTGGATATGTTAAGCAGATGTATAGAAAAGGAAATATCCCCTCATGTGGGATGTAACATGATTTGCTCTGTAGATTCGAATCAACTCGATGTCCAAATTCAACTGACCCAAGCTAGAGATCCTGTTATTAAGGACTTATGTAAACGTTTGGAAAAGGAAGAGATATGTGATTTTGACCTAATAGACGGTCTCTTATTTAAGAAAGTGGGTGCAACCGTTTGTTTATATGTCCCAAAGGAAATGGAAGATAATGTGATAAGAATGATACATGAGAAGCTTGGACACCTGGGGACAGATAAATGTTATTATAAGATTCGAGAGAATTTTTGGTTCCCAGACATGCGCAATAAGATAGATAGCTTCTTTAAGAATTGTAAAAAATTTATGCTGCTCCAGCTAGAATAAACCAACAGAACATGTACAGCATTCCAAAGGTGGCGGAGCCATTCGATACGATACACGTGGATCACTTCGGACCACTTCAATCATTAAAATCGAAAAGAAAACACATTTTAGTGGTAGTTGATTCTTTTACAAAATTTGTTCGACTTTATCCTGTAAATTCGACGAGCACTAAGGAGGTTTGTTGTTCTCTCGAAAAGTATTTTAGTTATTACAGTAGACCAAGACGCCTAATCTCGGACAGAGGATCATGTTTTACGTCATTGGAGTTTTCCGAATTCATTTTGAAAAATAATATTAATCAAGTTAAGGTGGCGGTTGCCTCTCCACAAGCAAATGGGCAGGTTGAGCGTGTAAATCGTATTATTAAGTCCATGTTGAGCAAATTGAGTGACCCAATAGATCATTCCGATTGGTCATTGAAATTGTCCCAGGTGGAATATGCTATCAATAACTGTGTTCACAGTTCTACAAAGGAAACCCCAGCGAAGTTACTCTTTGGAACGAATCAACGAGGGGTGGTGGTAGATAAGCTGTCGGAATATCTAGATGAGAAAATGGGTAATGAGGAGAAACTAAATTTGAGGGATATGAGGGTTAAGGCATTGAATTCTATACAGCGATCTCAGAACTACAACGAATTATACTTTTCCAAACATCATGAACCGGCAAAACGTTACGATGAGGGTGATTATGTTGTTATTATGAATATTGCCAATACAGTTGGGAAGAATAAGAAATTTTGTGAAAAATATCGTGGTCCCTACATTATTGAAAAAGTATTAGATAATGATCGCTACGTTGTGAGAGATGTTGACAATTGTCAACTGACACAGATCCCATATAAGGGTATAATTGAAGCAAAGCGACTTCGGAAATGGTTGACACCTAGGTTATAGATTTATGTTATTGGTCACACTTATATAATATACACAATTTTTATATCATGATTGTGGGCAATCATATTGTCAGGTTGGCCGAACTGTAATATGATAACTTGTTATACTCGTATTTATAAGAAACTTTTGATGAAACTAAGTAGACTAGCTTGTTCCTTTAATGTTGTTTGTTTGAAAAATATAATAAAAAGTTTCAGTTTGTTGAGAGAAGCTTTACACTATATTGTCATGGTCAGTAAAAAAGTCCTGTTTGGGGGGTGTTTTGGGAAAGGAGTGGACCCCCAAAAACTTTGTCCCACATAAAAATATCAGATTCGTTTTCTACTCGCAAATACCTTTCATTTGAGTGCCATATTACCATGGTCGGTAAATATGTCCGATTTTGGGGTGTTTTGGGGGTTGGGGTGGTCCCCCAAACACTTGGTCCGATAATTGGATATCAGATAAAGTTTCTATTCTTTAATACCTTTCATTTGAGTCCTATATTGTAGTGATTGGTGTATATATATATTTGGTAGGATTTGGGGGTGGGGCGTCCCCCCTAGGGACACTATCCGAAATTTGGACACCAAATTTTTGTTTGTAGGTTACTATAAGAGAGTACACAAAATTTCGCTTAAATCGCACCACCCATCTCCGAGATCTGGCGTTTTTGTAAGGGGGAGGGTACAGACCATATTCGACACGTAAGTTAAAGGTCATGGGAGAAGCCGTTGTACACAATTTCAGCCAAATCGGATAATAATTGCTCAAGAAGTCAAGATCCCAGATCGGTTTATAAGGCAGCAATATCAGGTTATGAACGGATTTGAACCATACTTAACACAGTTGTTGGAAGTCATAACAAAACACGTCATGCAAAATTTCAGCATAATCCGATATGAATTGCTCCCTGTAAAGGCTCAAGAAGTCAAGACCCCGGATCGGTTTATAGGCAGCTATACCAGGATCTGGACCGATCTCAACCATATTTGCCACAGTTGTTGAAAGTCATAACAAAACACCTTATGCACAATTTCTGCTTAATCGGATAATAATTGCGCCCTCTTGTGGTTCAACAAGTCAAGACCCCATATCGGTTTATATGGCAGCTATATCAGGTTATGTACCGATTAGAATTCTATTCTATTCTTAGCACAGTTGTTGGAAGTCATAACAAAACTAGTCATGCAAAATTTCAGCCAAATCGGATAAGAATTGCGCCTTCTAGTGGCTCAAGAAGTCAAGACCCAAGAGCGGTTTATATGGCAGCTGTATCAAAACATGGACCGATATGGCCCATTTACAATCCCAACCGACCTACACTAACAGGATGTTTTTGTGCAAAATTTCAAGCGGCTAACTTTACTCCTTCGAATGTTAGCGAGCTTTCGACTGACGGTTGGACGGACATGGCTAGTTCTACTCAAATTGTCATGACGATCGAGAATATATATACTTTGTGGGGTTCTAGACGAATATTTCGAGGAGTAACAAACAGAATGACGAAATTATTGTAGTATATATGGAAACTGAAACTTTCCACAGATTCTTAACCATAAGCAGGTTAAGTTCGAACTTAATCATTAGCAGGTTAAGTTCGAAGATGGGCTATATCGGATTATATCTTGATATAGCCCCTATATAGACCGATCGGCCGATTTAGGGTCTTTGGCCCATAAAACTCACATTTATTATCTGATTTTGCTGAAATTTGGGACTGTGAGTTGTGTTAAGCCCTTTGACATCCTTCTTCATTTTGGCTTAGATCGGACCAGATTTGGATATAGCCGCCATATAGACCGATCCGCCGATTAAGGGCCTTAGGCCCATAAAAGCCACATTTATTATCCGATTTTGCTAAAATATGGGACAGTGAGTTGTGTTAGGACCGTCGACATTCTTCTTTACTTTGGCCCAGATCCGTCTAGATTTGGACATAGCTGCCATATAGACCGATTTCTCAATTTAAGGTCTTGGGCCCGTGAAATGCGCATTTATTGTGCGATTTCGCCGATATTTGGGACAGTGAGTTGTGTTGGGACCATCGATAGGGCCAGACTTGGATATAGCCGCCATATAGACAGATCTGCCGATTAAGGGTCTTAGGCCCCTAAATGCCACATTTATTATACGATTTCGCTGAAATTTGGGACAGTGAGTTGTGTTAAGCCCTTTGACATCCTTCTTCAATTTGGCTTAGGTCGGTGCAGATTTGGATATAGCTGCCATATAGACCGATCCGCCGATTTATGGTCTTAGACCCATAGAATCCACATTTATTATCTGATTTTGCTGAAATTTGGGACAGTGAGTTGTGTTAAGCCCTTTGACATCCTTCTTCAATTTGGCTTAGGTCGGTGCAGATTTGGATCTAGCTCCAATACAGTCGGATCCGCCGATTTAGGGTCTTAGGCCCATAAAATGCACATTTATTGTCCGATTTTGCTGAAATTGGGGATAGTGAGTTGTGTTAAGACCATCGACATTTTTCATCAATTTGGCTTAGATCGGGCCAGATTTGGATGTAGCTGCCGAGCTATAGACTGATCTCTCGATTTAAGGTTTTTGGGCCATAAAAGATGCATTTATTGTCCGATTTCACTGAAATTTGACACAGTGACTTATGTTGGGCTTTTCGCCATCCATGTCGTATATGATTCAGATCGGTTTTGTTTTAGATATAGGTACTAAATAGATCAATATTTTGTTATACACAATTGAACAATGACTTGTACGTATTAGTATTTGGTCCAAATCGGAACATATTTCAATATAGCTGCTATGGGGCATAAGGTATGCATTTTTCACCGGATTTTGATGAAAGGTGGTTTACATATGTACCCGAGATGGTGGGTATCCAAAGTTCGGCCCGGCTTACTTGTTTTTACTTCTTTTTAATATAATTTAATAAACAAATACCAAAAATTAAAAGTTCTGGCGTTTTTAATTTTAAATTAATATTTGATCGGGTGATATGATGTGTTCGTCTAGACCAGAGAAATAACATTTTTTTTTTAACCCTGTGAAATGACTGATTTTTGAAATGGTGAAGCGGTTGGTTTTTTTTATCAGGAAACACGACTGATGTTTTCAAACCAGTCCGTTTTTTTAACCAGTAAAATTACCAATATTTGAAACCGGTTAAGGGACCAGTTCAAAATTGTTGACCACTTCCGGCGACATGTTCATGTTAAAATCGCTGGTCATATGGATAGTCCGGGGACCAGTCATTGGTCACAAAAAACCGGTAAATTCACCAGTTTATTACCGGTGCTATGTCCTGCAGGGATTCGACTCAGAGTGTCTTCGCCTTTGTTGTAGCTTTAATTAATTTATTGCAAAACTCCTAGTGTGTTTGCGAAAGATTTCCATTTCAATATACCTATTTGCTTTTTAAAGCAAAAAACTAAGAAAAGCTCAGTTTATTGCAACCTTTTACCATCTAAGGTACAAATTTCGTAACGAACACCGTTCTTCAATTCACTTTCAAATTGATTTAGCCAATAAAGAACAACAAACAAAAGCATTTAAGTCAACAGAAAAGCTTTTACCCTCTGTACCATTTACCTTTAACCAGTAGCCGAATTGCCAGCAGCTATGGTGGGGATATATTCGCAAACAGGCACAAAATATAGGCAACCAACCTAACAAAAGAAACCCACTGACATTCGTGCACATTCGCGCTATCCTGCCAAACTTTCACCAGGACAATATTTTTAGCTATTGGTAGTAGTGTTTATTTTATTCGAATTTTATTGAAAACAATTGAGTGGTTGTTATTGAATTTTGTGATTTTTTTCTCTATCTCTCTCTCTCGACACTCTTTCATTGCGTTTAGTCAACATAGGGCTCTTTGAAAATAAAGCGAGAAATGTAAATAAGCCATAAAGGCGCATATTGAAATCAAAACCCTGGGATAAAAGTACTACTGCAAATTACGTTAAGATGCTTTGAGATGATTATGAAAGTAAGTCCCAGAAAATACTAAACGTTAGTATATTTGTGAATGTGTTATATGCTCAACCTGCAGCGATATCAATAGCATTGATCAAATTTATATGCTGTTACAACGGTGCGTATTAGTGATGGAAATTATTTGGTACATAAGGTCGTGGAAGGGCAATATTATTTAAGCAGGCTATATTTAGGGACAGTTTTGTGGAACAGTAAAAAAAACAAGTAAAAAGGCGATCTGAACCATATTAAGGTCGGGTATCGTGAGGCTCAGAAAAACTCACTGTTCCGAATTTCAGCGAAATCTGGTAATCGGTCTATATGCCACTATGTCTAAATATAGTCTGATCTGAACCATATTAAGGTCGGATGTTGGGAGGCCTTAACCTACTCACTGTTTCAAATTTCAGGGAAATTGATTAAAAACTAAAGTTTTTATGGGCTTCAGACCCTTTATCGGCAGATCGGCCTATATGACAGCTGTGTCTAAATATAGTCCGATCTGTACCATATTTAGGTCGGATGTTGGGAGGCTTAAAATTGCACACTGTTCTTAATTTCAGGGAAATCGGGTTATAAATGAAGCTTTTAAGGGCTTCAGACCCTTTATCGGGAGAAAAGTCTATATGGAAGCTATATCTAAATATGGACCGATCTAATTCATTATTAGATCAGATGTCGGGAGGCTTAAAATAACCTACTATTTCAAATTTCAGCGAAATCGGGTAATAAATAATACTTTTATGGCCTTCAGACCCTTTTTCGGGAGATCGGTCTATATGACAGCTATATCTAAATATGGACCGATCTAATCCATATTTAGGTCAGATGCCGGGAGGCTTAAAGTAACCCACTGTTGCAAATTTCAGCGAAATCAGGTAATAAATAAAGCTTTTATGGCCTTCAGACCCTCTATCGGGAGATCGGTTTATATGGCAGCTATATCTAAATATGGATCGATATAATCCATATTTAGGTCAGATGTTGGGAGGCTTAAAATAGCCTACTGTTTCAAATTTCAGCAAAATCGGGTAATGAATAAAGCTTTTATGGGCTTTAGACCCTTTATCGGGAGATCGGTTTATATGACAGCTATATCTAAATATAGTCCGATCTGAACCATATTTACTTCAGATGTCGGAAGGCTTAAAATAACATACTGTTTCTAATTTCAGCGAAATCGGGTAATAAATAAAGCTTTTATGGCCTTCAGACCCTTTATCGACAGATCGGTATATATGGCAGCTATATCTAAATATGGACCGATCTAGGTCTAGATCTATTTAGGTCAGATGTTGGGAAGTCTTAACCTACTTACTGTTTCAAATTTCAGGGAAATCGGTTAAAAAATAAAGCTTTTATGGCCTTCAGACCCTTTATCGACAGATCGGTCTATATGGCAGCTATATCTAAATATGGACCGATCTAACCCATATTTGAGTCAAATGTCGGGACGGTTAAAATAACCCACTGTTTTAAATTTCAGCAAAATCGGGTAATAAATAAAGCTTTTATGTGCTTCAGACCCTTCATCGGGAGATCGGTCTATATGGCAGCTATACCTAAATATGGACCGATCCAATCCATATTTAGGTCGGATATCGGGAGGCCTAGTACTACTCTCTGTTTGAAATTTCAGTAAAATCGGATAAAAAGTAAAGCATTTATGGGCATTAGACCCTTTATCGGCAGATCGGTCTATATAGCAGCTATATCCAAGTTTGGTCCGATTTGGCCCGTTCAAGAACTTAACCAGCGTGCATCAAAAAGACGTATCTGTGCCAAATTTCTACTAAATATCTCAATTTTTGAAGGCTCTAGAGTGATTACAACAGACGAACGAACAGACGGACGGACATCGTTAAATCGTCTTAGAAATTTACGAAGGTCGAAATATATATGCTCTGTAGGTTCGGAAATGGATATTTCGATATGTTGCAAACGGAATGACTAAATGAATATACCCCCTATCCTACGGTGGTGGGTATAAAAGCTTTTTGGAAGATAACGAGTAAGAGCGTACAAAGTTCGGCCGGATCGAATCCTATGTACCCTCCACCATAGATCGCATTTGCCGAGTCCTATGCACGGTATCTCTTTTTAGGCAAACAAAGAATATAAAATAAGAACTGTTATGCTATTGGAGCTTTTTATCAATTTACAGTCCGATTTGGACCATAAATGAATGCTGAACATTGTAGAAGTCATTGTGTGATATTTCCGTTCATTCGGATAAGAATTGCGCCTTGTAGGGCCTCAAGAAGCATAATCGGAAGATAGTTTTATATGGGAGCTGTATAGAGCTATTGATCGATTCAGACCTTATTAGCCACGTATGTTGAAGGACATAAGAGAAGCCGTTATACAATATTTCTGCCAAATCGGATGAGAATTGCGCCCTCTAGAGGCTCAAGAAGTCAAGATCCCCGATAGGTTTATATGGCAGCTATACCACATTTTGAACCGATTTGAATGATACTTAGGACAGTTGTTGGAAGTGCTACCAAAACACCACGTGCAATATTTCGGTCAAGTCGGACGTGAATTGCGCCCTCTAGAAGCTCAAGAAGTCAAGACCCAAGATCGGTTTATATAGTAGCCATATCAAAACATGGACCGATTTGGCCCATTTAAAATCCCAACTGATCTACGCTAATGAAAGGTGTTTATCAAAATTTTAATCGGCTAGCTTTACTTCTTCGAAAGTTAGCGTGCTTTTGACAGACAGACGGACGGACGGACGGACAGACGGACGGACATGGCTAGTTCGACTTAAAATGTCACGACGATGAAGAATACATGTACTTAATGGGGTCTCAGACACACATTTCGAGGTGTTACAAACAGAATGACGAAATTAGTATACCCCCCATCCTATGGTGGAGGGTATACTAATTCTTTAATTTGATGCACTTTGTTCCAATATTAGGCAAATTGAATTGAAATCTCTAACAAATAACAAATTTACAGCGTTTTTGTGAGAGAAGACTTTTGAGTTGCTTAAATTTGTTTGTTTACAGTTGTACATAAAAATACTTCTCACTGACATAGTGCGCCATAATGAAGTCGAAAATTTTAATTAAAATAATTTCATAGCTACCTTGGCTGTTTACCCAAATATTTGTTCTATTCTCCCAGCCACTTAACCCAATTTTTTGCAGTTTTCCTTAAAAAAACTAAACTTTAAAAGTCCTTGTTTTCGTGCGTTTCAAAAGGTGTTCGACCTCAATCTGTGGAAATTTGTCATTCACCTTGTAATTATGCCACACATCCCTCCTCCCCTTCAAGTAGGTAATTCGAATGTAATTTTGCCAACTTCTAAATTGGTTTTGTCCCCCCATACAAATTTGCATGTTTTATGCGAAACCGCAATTTTCTCTTTCATCCAAATTTGCATTTGCAACAAACAACCACAAAGTTTTGGCATAGAGGTAAAATGAAAAATTTGTTATTTATTGGCTTCTTCTCACTGCAAGAAAATCTTGTGCTTGCTTCAATTTAAATAAAATGAATGAAGTTAATTTGTATGAAATGTGGATGAGGAGAAGTTTTTACAATTTTATTTGAACAATTAAAAACCAGTAGGGAAAGGCAAAAATCGGGCGATGCCGACTTTATACTACCCTACACCAACCGAATAAGTACAATAAGCTGGACAGGGCCCGCTCCGCTGCGCCTTCTGTCACTCTCCTATTTTATGAGAGCCCTATAGAGACACAGTCAGGAAATAAGTACTGTTTTGGGGTGCTGGTACGGCCTTTCAGATATTTTGCCCCAATGTGGGCATCATTTTCGTGCTCTACTCCCAAAAACCTTTTATTGGAGCCTTGAATTGCTGTGATCGGTAAATATATCCGGTTTTTAGGGGTGAAGTGGATATCCATATATCAGATTTGTGATCTAGTCTCAAGTACCTTTAATTTGAGTCACTTATTGTTATAATTGGTTAATTGTTTCATTTGAAGGGTTTTTTATAAAATACCAAATTTCGTTTAAATCAGCATCGTGCCCTACTCTAAAATTTCTTTTTTTGAGCCCCAATCGCCATTGGTTTAGTGGGAGTTTATGGGGTGAGACGACCTCCAAACACTTGGCCTCAAAATTGAATATCAAATTCTTTTTCTACTATCAAAAACCTGTCATTTGTGCCACTCAATGCCATAGTAGGCAAACATGGGCGATTGGAAGGTAGTTTAGTGGGCGAACTCTGAAATAGTATCAGCATCGTACTAGTGCACGATTTTGTTTGGCTATCAAGATATTCAGGGCAACGGGTCTCGTATGGATCCACACTAATTATTATTTTGTTGTTGTTTTGGTTATCTACATTCAAAATCACATATTTCTGAAGATCCGTAGGTCCTCCTGTGTCTATCCCAATTTGAGGGTAAAATGTGTTCTCTACTACTACTAATGATATGGTATGGTATGCTGTCCTATTCTATCCTGATCGGCCTTCATATTGTATTTTAAATTCCTTTTATTTGGGTAGGATAGGGAGAGGTGGATTTCCCTCTAACACATCCTTTCATTTGAGTACAATTTATTCTCGTTCGTCCTACATGACAGTTTGGTGTTGTTTTTATTGGGAGGAGAAGGTCGCTCGCCACGACGCTAAGATCCAAAAGACAATTTTTTTGAGTCCTTTATTGTCGCGATATACATATCGCGCTGCACGGCAGCACGGCTGCACGTGACCCAGATACTTGAATCCTTATATCAACATTAGATTGGAAATCTACTGACACGCACCTTTCTTTTAATTCATATATTACCCCGCTCGAACTACAGTTCTATTGAACGGTATTTAGTGGGTGAGCCGCTCCCAGACTCTATGCCAAATATGTATACTATTGGTTTGCCCAAAAAGTAATTGCGGATTTTTCATATAGTCGGCATTGACAAATTTTTTGACAGCTTGTGACTCTGTAATTGCATTCTTTCTTCTGTCAGTTATCTTTAGAAAAAAAGTGTAAAAAAAGTATATTTGATTAAAGTTCATTCTAAGTTTTATTTAAAATGCATTTACGTTCTTTTGAAAAATCGGCAATTACTTTTTGGGCAACCCAATAGATTCGTAGTCCACTCCCCAATTTGATACCCATTTTGTGACGTTGGATATTCACGCCCGTTAAGGGGTTTTGGGGTTGAGGAGGCCCCGTAGACACCCTTGACTAAATTCTTATAACAGATGTGCACTCCACTTCTAAACATCTTTCATCCATATTGTTCCAATTGGTAAATAAGCCCTGCTAACGGGTTTTGGGGGGTGGAAAGGCGTCTCAGACACCAAGGAACATATTTTTATGTCAGATTCTTAATCTGCTTTTGAACAGCTTTCATTTGATATCCATATTGTTTCAATTGGTAAATATGCCCTGCGTGGGGGTTTTGAGGGGTGGAGAGGCCTCTTAGACACCAATGAATAGATTCTTATGTTAGATTTGTACTCTACTTTTAAATACCTATCATTCGATACCCATATTGGCCAAAGCGATGAAAGAGTTCTCTTGGGGGGTTATATGGGGGTGGGAGACCCCCCCCCCCCCGAACACTTTGGGCGAAATTTTTATATGAATTTCGTACTCTATTCTTAAGTACCTTTCATTTGATACCCATATTGTCCCAATCGGTAAACATGGCCGCCCGGGTCGGTTTGGGGTCCGCCCCCCCTTCTGATATCAAAAAATATAGTACCCTATTTTCACTGGGGACCCAAACTCTACCATCTGTGGAAATTTCATGAAAATCGGTTCAGCCGTTTTTGAGTCTGTACTCATATTGTGTCAATCGGTAAATATGTCCGCCCGGGTCGGTTTTGGGATGGGGCGTCCCCCTAGGTTAGAGGACCCAAAAATTGTATACCAATTTCATGTTTTTGGGATACCATAAGGTGGCATACACAATTTGCTTAAATCGGTGCACCCATCTCCGTGATCTAGCGTTTTTGAAAATTGGGGTATGGGGGAGGGTCCGCCCCCACCTAGACTTTTTTATTTTATTTTTCATTTTGTCATTCCGTTTGCAACACAACGAAATATATATTCTTGATCAGCGTAAAAATCTCAGACAATCTAGCCATGTCCGTCCGTCTGTCCGTCTGTCTTTTGAAATCACGCTACAGTCATTAAAAATAGAGATATTGAGCTCAAATTTTGCAGATTCTTTTTTTTTGTCCATAAGCAGCATGTTAAGTTTGAAGATGGGCTATATCGGACTATATCTTGATATAGCTCCCATATAGACCGATCGGCCGATTTAGGGTCTTAGGCCCATAAAAGCCACGTTTATTATCCAATTTAGCTGAAATTTGGGATAGGGAGTTAAGTTAAGCCCCTTGACATACTGCATGAATATCGCACAGATCGGTTCAGATTTGGAAGCTGCCATACAGAGCGGTATCTCAGTTTTAGGTTTTGTGTCCTTTAAAGGCGCAGTTATTGTCCGATGTCGCTGAAGTTTGGGACAATTTAGTTAGGCTCTTCGACGTCCTTCTTCAATTTGGGCCGGATCGGTCCAGTTTTCAATATAGCTGCCATATAGATTGATCTCTGAATTTAAGATTTTGGGCCCATAAATGGCGTATTTATTGTCCGATTTCGCCGAAAAAGTGTTGCCCAGCAACACGTCGTTTGGTCTCGTCTATCGATGAGCTAAAAATGGTTGCAACGTTATCGTTACGGTTTGCAACACCTGCTTGCACGCTGAATGTTACAATTTCGGGGCTATGACGGCCTACATATTAAATCACACAGTGTCCCATTAGGTCATTATAATTGATCGACTGTTTTGGGGTGAGGTGATCCGCTAGATATATGAGCAGAACAATGATATCAGATTCGCCGTACACAACCTTTTATTTAACGTCCTATTGTCATGATTGGTGTATACAGCCTAGGTTCTTGGACACAAAGTTTAATATCATATTCGTAATCTGCTCTCAAATGCCTATCACTGAGTTTCATCAAGCTATGATTGAGTAGTATTCCCATTTGGGGAGCTTATCGGAGATAGGGCGACTATCAATTACTTGGACCTCGTGTTTTATGTCATATTCGTAGTCTACTCCCGAATACCTTTCATTTGAGTCCTATATTGATATATACGTCCAATATGTCTATTTGGAGCAGTTTTCGGGCTTGGGCTATCCCTTGGATACTTGAAGCCAAGTTTTTATACCACATTCGCTTTCTACTCTCCAATATCTTTCATTTGATATCCATATTGTCCCTATCGGTAAACTTTTGATTTTGGGTGGCGTTTTTGTTTTAACGGGGGAGGATTCGCCCCCTTCGACCATCAACAAATTACATAGCCTATACCTCTTTCCTGACCATATTCGTAATCTACTCTCGAATGCCTTTCATTCGATTCGCATTTTGTCATTATCGTCCAATAAACCTATTTTGAGGGTTTTTTTGAGATCGGGGCGGCCCCCCAATTACTTGGATCAATTTTTTATTATGGAATTTGTACTCTACTCTTGCATACCTTTCATTTAAGTCCCATATTGTCCCAATCGGTCCACTTTTATTTTTGACTGGTACTTTTGGGGTAAAGGGGACGGTCCGCCCCCAATGCGATATCAAACAAGTAAAAGCGTTCTGCCGGGCCGAATCTTATATACCCTCCACCATGGATCGCATTTGTCGAGTTATTTTCCCGGCATCTCTTCTAAGGCAAAAAAAGGATATAAGAAAAGATTTGCTCTGCTATTAGAGCGATATCAAGATATGGTCCGGTTTGGACCACAATTAAATTATATGTTGCAGACCCGTGTAAAATGTCAGCCAATTCGAATAAGAATTGCACCCTTTGGGGCTCAAGAAGTAAACTAGAGAGATCGATTTATATGGGAGCTGTATCAGGCTATAAACCGAATCAGACCATAATAAACACGTATGTTGATGGTCATGAGAGAATCCGTCGCACAAAATTTCAGGCAAATCGGATAATAATTGCGACCTCCAGAGCCTCAAGAAGTCAAGATCCCAAATCGGTTTATACGGCAGCTATATCAGGTTATGAACCGATTTGAACCTTATTTGACACAGTTGTTGAAAGTAAGAATAAAATACGTCATGATCCCCAGATCTGTTTATATGATAGCTATATAAGGTTATTAACCGATTTGAACCATACTTGGCACAGTTGTTGGGTATCATAACAAAATACTACGTTCAAAATTTCATTCAAATCGGATAAGAATTGCGCACTCTAGAGGTTCAAGAAGTCAAGACCCTAGATCGGTTTATATGGCAGCTATATCAGGTTATGAACCGATTTGAACCATACTTGGCACAGTTGTTGGATATTAAAATAAAATACTACGTGCAAAATTTCATTCCAATCGCATAAAAATTGCGCACTCTAGAGGCTCAAAAAGTCAAGACCCAAGATCGGTTTATATGGCAGCTATATCAAAACATGGACCGATATAGCCCATTTACAATACCAACCGACCTACACTAATAAGAAGTATTTGTGCAAAATTTCAAGCGGCTAGCTTAACTCCTTCGGAAGTTAGCGTGCTTTCGACAGACAGACGGACGGACGGACGGACGGACGGACCGACGGACGGACAGACGGACAGACAGACGGACGGACAGACGGACGGACGGACGGACAGACGGACGGACAGACGGACGGACAGACGGACGGACAGACGGACGGACATGGCTAGATCGACATAAAATGTCGCGACGATCAAGAATATATATACATTATGGGGTCTCAGACGAATATTTCGAGTAGTTACAAACCGAATGATGATATAAGTATACCCCCCATCCTATGGTGGAGGGTATAAAAATTATGTAGCCCATTGTTCCTTCCGGACCACTCCCCACAATCTGTGAAAATTTCAAAGAAATCGGTTTAGCCGTTTTTTGAGTCTATACGGAACAAACAAATTTGCAAACACACAAACCCACAAACAAACAAACATACAAACAAACACAAATTAATTTTGATATATATAGATAGCCCGATTTCTATGAAAATCGGCAATATTGTCGAGAGGGAAGAGAAAATCCTTCTCGCCAAATTTTGACAGAATCGGTTGACAAGTGACCATTTTATTGCATTATTACTGCAAATCGGAGGAATATATATATGGGAGTTATATCCACATTTTAACCGATTTTTTGCAATTTCATTAGGCTTCATCTCTAGACCTCAAAATATACCTGTACCATATTTGAAGACGATCGGATGAAAATTGCCAACTGTACTTTGCATACAAATTAACATGGACAGATGGACAGACAGACAGACAAAATACAAATTTTGCCCATGAACATTCCACTAAGAAACATGGGCAAACTTCTCACATATCAATGAGTGCAGTCCAATTCAAGTTAAAGCTGTATGATAAGGGACCTCCTTTTTATGGTGGAGTCCCAACGACGTGCCGCAGTGCGACATCTCTTTTGAGGAGAAGTTTTTACATGGCATAGTACCACACAAATGTCGCCAGCATTAGGAGGGGATAACCACCGCTGAAAATTTTATGATGGTCTCGCCAGGATTTGAACCCAGTCGTTCAGTGTCGTAGGCGGATATGCTAACCTATGCGCTACGGTGGTCTCCATCAATCTTATTAATGGGTCTATCTCTTTCCCTTCTGGGTGTTACAAATAAATGCACTAATTTAAAATACCCTGTACTAAAGTGGTGATGTAGGGTATAGATAAGAGTTTAGTGTTTTTCATACAGACACACTAGACCATTCTCGCTATAGAGGGAAACTCATATCCTCCTTTTTCCCTCTTTTGATCCCAATCAGATCGAATAACGATACAACGAGCCAAAACGACGACCAAACTTGGATGTAGGGCAATCTTAGTAGTCCAGTTGAATATTTTGGGTCTTAGTATGAAATTGGCAATCTAAGTACTCGTACAAATTTAAGTAAAATTTGGTAAAAAACACAAATTGTTCCATACGCCACTAAGCACAGTGGAATAAACTCGAAAAAACTTGTAACAATAAGTCATTTGAGAATGAATAGAGATAATTCTTTGAAATAGTTAAAGCTGACTTGTTATCGAGATCATGGGCAAAAGTTCAAAATTTTCCCTAAACAAATTTGTTGACTATTAGGCCAAATACATTTACCTTCCCTAGCTTTGCATTAAAATATCCCAGAACGATTTTAATATCATGGACGAGACACCTCCCCCTTACCACAAAAGTACTACCCAAAACTAAAAGTGGACCGATCGGCACAATATAGGATTCAAATGAAAGGAATTCAAGAGTAGAGTACGAATTTCATAATAAAAGTACCTGGGGGGCCGCTCCAGCCCCAAAACTCCTTAAAATAGGCTTATTTAACGATCATGACAATATGGGACTCAAATGAAAAGTATTCGGAAATAGATTACGAATATGGTCAAGAATTATGAATAGGCTTTATAATTTATTGATAACGGAAGCAGGCGGACCCCCCACCGTTACCCCAAAAACACCATGCAAAATCTTAAGTGGACCGATAAGGACAATATGGGTATCAAATGAAAAGTATGCGGAAGTAGACAACGAATCTATCATACAAATTGATGTCGAAGTATAGGGGGTCACCCCACCCCCACAAAAACGCACAAAATGGGCATATAATCCAATCACGGATATATGGGATTCGGTTGGTTTGTTACGTACAGACTGAAGAACGGCAGAACGGATTTTCTCGAAATTTTAGCATGTTATGTAGGTTGGTCTGGCAGGAAACATAGGCTATATAATTTTTAGGTATCGGGAGGGGGACGGACTCTCCCCCTTATGCCAAAAACACAACCCAAAATCAAAAGTGGCCCGATCGGGACAATATATCAAATGAAAGGTATTGGAGAGTAGAATACGAATATGGTTTTAATATTTGAGTCGATGTACCCATCGGGCCGCCCCAAACCCAAAACTCCCCCAAACAAACGTATTGGACGCTCATTTCAATATGGGGCTCAAATGATAGGTATTCGGAAGTAGATTTCGGATCTGGCATACAAAATCAAATCGAAGTATAGGGGGTCACCCTACCTTCCAAAAATGCCTTAAATGGGCATATGACCCATCATGACTACATAAGACTCGGTTTTCTTTTTGTTCCGTAGAATCAAAGACGTCTAAACCGATTTTCTTAAATTTTCACAGATTATGTAAGTTTGTCTAGAAAGAAACATAGGCTATATATTTTTATATATCGGACGGGGGCGGCCCCTCCCCCTTAATCCACACAAGTAAAAAGGCGTTAAGTTCGGCCGGGCCGAACTTTGGATACCCACCCCCTCGGGTATATATTTAACCACCTTTCATAAAAATTCGGTGAATATTTCATACCTTATGTCCCATATCAGTTATATCAAAATATGTTCCGATTGGGACCAAATATTATTAAGTACACTAGCTACATCTAAAAATAAACCGATCTGAACTATATACGACACGGATGTCGAAAAGCCTAACACAAGTCACTGTGCCAAATTTCAGTGAAATCGGATTATAAATGCGCCTTTTAGGGGGCCAAGACTTTAAATCGAGATATCGGTCTACATGGCAGCTATTTCCACGTCTGGACCGATCTGTGCGATATTGCAGAAGTATGTCAAGGGGCTTAACGCAACTCACTGTCCCAAATTTCGGCAACATCGGACAATAAATGAGCATTTTATGGGCCCAAAACCATAAATCAAAAAATCGGTCTATATGGCAGCTATATCCAAATCTAAACCGATCTGGACCAAATTGAAGAAAGATGTCGAAGGACCTAACACAACTCACTGTCCCGAATTTCAGCAAAATCGGACAATAAATGTGGCTTTTATGGGCCTAACACCATAAATCGGAGGATCGGTATATATGGCAGCTATATCCAAATTTGAACCGTCTGGGCCAAATTGAAGAAAGATGTCCAAGGGCCTAATACAACTCACTGTCCCGAATTTCAGCAAAATCGGACAATAAATGTGGCTTTTATGGGCCTAACACCATAAATCGGTCTATATGGCAGCTTTTTCCAAATCTGAACCGATCTGGACCAAATTAAAGAAAGATGTCCAAGGGCCTAACACAACTCACTGTCCCGAATTTCAGCAAAATCGGACAATAAATGTGGCTTTTATGGGCCTAACACCATAAATCGGAGGATCGGTATATATGGCAGCTATATCCAAATCTGAACCGATCTGGGCCAAATTAACGAAGCAAGTCGTAGGGCCTAACACAACTCACTGTCCCAAATTTCAGCATAATGGGATAATAAATGTGGCTTTTATGGGCCTAAGACCCTAAATCGGCGGATCGGTCTATGTGGGGACTATATCAAGATATAGTCCGATATAGCCCATCTTCGAACTTAACCTGCTTATGGACAAAAAAAGAATCTGTGCAAAATTTCAGCTCAATATCTCTATTTTTAAAGACTGTAGCGTGATCTCAACAGACAGACGGACGGACATGTCTAGATCGTCTTAGATTTTTACGCTGATCAAGAATATATATACTTTATAGGGTCGGAAATGGATATTTCGATGTGTTGCAAACGGAATGACAAAATGAATATACCCCCATCCTTCGGTGGTGGGTATAAAAAGGCACCCAAAACCAAAAGTGGACCGATGGGTACAATATGGTTATCAAATCAAAGGTTTTGGAGACTAGAAAACAAATATCGTATTAAAATATTGATCCAAGTACCCAGCGGCCCGCTCCAACCCCAAATCTCCTCTAAACAGATGTGCTCGATGTGCCTATCAATATGGAACTCAAATGAAAAGTATTAGGTATTTGATTACAAATATGGCATAAAACATTAGGTCCAAGTAATGGGAGGTCGACCATCCCCAAATACCCCCAAATCAGAATATTAGCCGATCAAGGCTATTTGGGACTCACATGAAAGGTATTAGAGAGTAGATTACGAATGTGACTTTAAAATTTGCGTTCAAGTCTGGGTGGCGCTTTTCCTCCTAAAGATACATCAAATGGGTTATTTAAACCATTATGACAATATGGGACTCAAATGAAAGGTATTTGAGAGTAGAACACGAACTTGATATCGAATTTTGGAGCCAAGTGTTTTGGGGTACGTCCTAAAGCACCAACATTAAGAGGGTATAAATACCGCTTTGTCCGATGTTCTCGCCAGGTTTCGAACGCGTTCAGCGTCATCGGCTACAATGGCACGAATTCGATATCCGCATTCAGGGCGAACCCCTCCCTAAAAATATATTAGAGAGTTAAAGAAGGCCCAGCGGAGCGAGCCCGGTTCATATAAACCGATCTCCAGATTTTATTTCTTGAGTCCCTAAAGGTCGCAGTTCTTGTCTGGTTTGGCTGAAATTTTGCAAAACAATTTCTGCTAGGACCTACAAAATATGTGCCAAATATGGTCTGAATAGGTCCCTAACCTGATATAGCTCCCATATAAATAAAATGATCTCCCGATTTTACTGCTAGCCCACTTGTAGACCGATCCGCTGATTTAGGGTGTTGGGCCCATAAAAGACACATTTATTATTCGATTTTGCTGAAATTTGGGTCAGTGAGTTGTGCTGGGCCCTTCGACATCCTTCATCAATTTGGCTCAGATCGGTTCAGATTTGGATATAGCAGCCATATAGACCAATTTCTCGATTTAAGGTTTTGGGCCCATAAAAGGTGCATTTATTGCCCGATTTCGCCGAAATTCGGGACAGTGAGTTGTGTTGGACCCTTCGACATCCTTCTTCAATTTGGCTGAGATCGGTTCAGAATTGGATATAGCTGCCATATAGACCGATTTCTCGATTTTGGGTCTTGGGCCCATAAATGACGCATTTAGTGTCCGATTTCGCCGAAATTTAGGACAGTGAGTTGTGTTGGACATTTCGACATCCTTCTTCAATTTGGCCCAGATCGGTATAGATTTGGATATAGTTGCCATATAGACCGATTTCTCGATTTAAGGTTTGGGGTTCATAAATGACGCATTTATTGTCCGATTTCGCCGAAATTTAGGACAGTGAGTTGTGTTGGACCCTTCGACATCCTTCATCAATTTGGCCCAGATCGGTATAGATTTGGATATAGTTGCCATATAGACCAATTTCTCGATTTTGTGTCTTGGGTCCATAAAAGGCGCATTAAATGTCCGATTTCGCCGAAATTTAGGACAGTGAGTTGTGTTGGACCCTTCGACATCCTTCTTCAATTTGGCTGAGATCGGTTCAGAATTAGATATAGCTGCCATATAGACCGATTTCTCGATTTTGGGTCTTGGGCCCATAAATGACGCATTTAGTGTCCGATTTCGCCGAAATTTAGGACAGTGAGTTGTGTTGGACACTTCGACATCCTTCATCAATTTGGCCCAGATCGGTATAGATTTGGATATAGTTGCCATATAGACAGATATCTAGATTTAAAGTCTAGGCCCCATAAAAGGCACATTTATAATCCGAATACGCTGAAATTTGGCACAGTGGCTTATGTTAGGCTTTTCGACATCCGTGTCGTATATGGTTCAGATGGCTGCCGAAAAGACCAATATTTTGTTCAAAAAGATTGAACAATGACTTGTTACACCACTCAATATCCGTGCCGAATTTGTTCCAAATCGGACCATATATCGATATAGCTGCTATGTGGGCCTAAATTATGCATTTTTGCCCGGACTATGACGAAAGGTGGTTCGCATACATACCCTAGGTGGTGTATATGCAAAATTCGGCCCGGCCGTTTTTTACGTGTTTTTTTAAGAAATGCCATTTGACACTGAAAGGGTTTTCCAAAAATTTCATGAACGAAAATTTTCAGAACCATTTCTGTTTGAATTTTTCAAATAAAGCAGACGCAATATAGTTTATGAATTAATCGATTCATTGTTGTGAACGAATTGTTTTGTCCATCACAAAATTGACAATCGTTTAAAAATAGATAACCATTCCAGGTTTGATTTCACTTGGCTCAGTAAATCTAAAAGCTAACTGCCAATGGTTTTATTATCCTAGCCACAACCATCTGAAAATGTTTCCTAATTAATGAAAAATCCAGCATTTTTAAACAGACTGATGGACATAGCTTAATATTTTAGCTCATCTTGGATGCAAACAAGTATTAATTAGGTTTTAATAGGAAATTTTTTAACAAAATTTAATTCTGTTAACAAACTACGTCAAAATGCGATGCAAATAGAAATATTGATGTTTGTTTACAAAAAAAAAAAATTCTTTGAAATATGCCAAAATTCCCTTCAACATTTAAATTTGATTGATCCTGCAAAATTTTAGCAATATAAACATTGAACTTCTTTCTAGTATTGTCTAGCATTATTAAGAAACTGAGTCTTATCTTATTGTGATGTATTCATCACCTCAAAATATTTATTTTTATACCCTCCACCATAAGATGGGGGGTATACTAATTTCGTCATTCTGTTTGTAACTACTCGAAATATTCGTCTGAGACCCCATAAAGTATATATATTCTTGATCGTCGTGAAATTTTATGTCGATCTAGCCATGTCCGTCCGTCTGTCCGTCCGTCCGTCCGTCCGTCCGTCCGTCCGTCTGTCTGTCGAAAGCACGCTAACTTCCGAAGGAGTAAAGCTAGCCGCTTGAAATTTAGCACAAATACTTCTTATTAGTGTAGGTCGGTTGGTATTGTAAATGGGCCATATCGGTCCATGTTTTGATATAGCTGCCATATAAACCGATCTTGGGTCTTGACTTCTTGAGCCTCTAGAGTGCGCAATTCTTATCCGATTGGGATGAAATTTTGCACGTCGTGTTTTGTTATAACATCCAACAACTGTGATAAGTATGGTTCAAATCGGTCCATAACCTGATATAGCTGCCATATAAACCGATCTTGGGTCTTGACTTCTTGAGCCTCTAGAGTGCGCAATTCTTATCCGATTGGAATGAAATTTTGCACGACGTGTTTTGTTATGATATCCAACAACTGTGCCAAGTATGGTTCAAATCGGTCCATAACCTGATATAGCTGCCATATAAACCGATCTTGGGTCTTGACTTCTTGAGCCTCTAGAGTGCGCAATTCTTATCCGATTGGGATGAAATTTTGCACGACGTGTTTTGTTATAACATCCAACAACTGTGCCAAGTATGGTTCAAATCGGTCCATAACCTGATATAGCTGCCATATAAACCGATCTTGGGTCTTGACTTCTTGAGCCTCTAGAGGGCGCAATTCTTATCCGATCAGAATGAATTTTTGCACGACGTGTTTTGTTACGACATCCAACAACTGTGCCAAGTATGGTTCAAATCGGTCCATAACCTGATATAGCTGTCATATAAACCGATCTTGGGTCTTGACTTCTTGAGCCTCTAGAGGGCGCAATTCTTATCCAATTTGAATGAATTTTGGCACGTAGTATTTTTTTATGATATCCAACAACTGTGCCAAATATGGTTCAAATCGGTTCATAACCTGATATAGCTGCCATATAAACCGATCTGGGATCTTGACTTCTTGAGCCTCTAGAGGTCGCAATTATTATCCGATTTGCCTGAAATTTTGTACGACGGATTCTCTCATGACCATTAACATACGTGTTTATTATGGTCTGAATCGGTTTATAGCCTGATATAGCTCCCATATAAATCGATCTCTCTATTTTACTTCTTGAGCCCACAAAGGGCGCAATTCTTATTCGAATTAGCTGACATTTTACACAGGTCTCCAACATATAATTTGATTGTGGTCCAAACCGGACCATATCTTGATATCGCTCTAATAGCAGAGCAAATCTTTTCTTACATCCTTTTTTTGCCTAAGAAGAGATGCCGGGAAAAGAACTCGACATATGCGATCCATGGTGGAGGGTATATAAGATTCGGCCCGGCCGAACTTAGCACGCTTTTACTTGTTTTAGACTTATATTGTCGCTTGTTATCATTTCTTGCTTCCGCTGGGCATGTGGTCACATCAAAAGTTGTGTGCTGACTATTAATACACAACGACACTAAATTGCATGTTGCCTCTATCATGAATTCATTGATAAGCTATTGTGTCTGGAACATGTTTGATACCCCAAGCTTTAATGCCCCCCATCGAACACGTTGTGTACAGTTGTAGACAGAAGAATGAAACCACTGGATACAGTAATTGAAATGTATACGGCAGCTTGCCTAACATTTGGTCTGTTTTTGTTTTTGGCTAACTGACAACAAGTCAAGCTAGCTTATGAACAAATAAAACGCACCTCCCGCTAAATGCTTTGGAGTCGAGTGTTGACCAACACTAACACTCATTCAAGTGAAAGCGTGCCGGCCTGAATTTTGGGAACGCACCACCATGGATTCTGCTAAAAATTTATATATTGGGTTGCCCAAAAAGTAATTGCGGATTTTTTAAAAGAAAGTAAATGTATTTTTAATAAAACTTAGAATGAACTTTAATCAAATATACTTTTTGCACACTTTTTTTCTAAAGCAAGCTAAAAGTAACAGCTGATAACTGACAGAAGAAAGAATGCAATTACAGAGTCACAAGCTGTGAAAAAATTTGTCAACGCCGACTATATGAAAAATCCGCAATTACTTTTTGGGCAACCAAAATAAATTTAGTTGAGGGTCATAATTGTACCCTCCACCTTAATTTCGTCAATCCCTTTGTAACACCTCGAAATAGGCGCCCAAGACCCCATAAAGTGTATATATTCTAGATCTTCATGACATTTTAAGTCGATCTAACCATGTCCGTCAGTCCGTCCATCCGTCTGTCGAAAGCACGCTAACTTTCGAAGGAGTAAAGCTAGGCTCTTGAAATTTTGCACAAATATTTCTTATTAGTGTAGGTCGGTTGGAATTGTAAATAGGCCAAATCGGTCTATGTTTTGATATAGCTGCCATATAAACCGATCTTGGATCTTGACTTCTTGAGCCACTAGAGGTCGCAATTCTTATCCGATTTGGCTGAAATTAAGTACGTGGTGTTTCGATGTCACTTCCAACAATTGTGCTAAGTAGAGTCTTAATCGGTTGATAACCTGATATAGATGGGTCTTGAGCGCTTCTATAGAGCGCAATTCATATCCGATTTGGCTGATTGGCGATTTGGCCGTCATATAAACCGATATTTCGATTAGATTTCTAGAGCCTCTAGAGGGTGTTATTCCTTTCCGATTTGGCTGAAATTTTGCATGACGTGTTTCGTTATGACTTCCAATAACTGTGCTTAGTATTGTTCAAATCGGTTCAAAACCTGATATTGCTGTCATTGTAACTGATCTTGGGTCTTGACTTCTGTAGCTTTTAGAGCGCGCAATTCTTACCCGATTTGGTCGAAATTTTGCATGAAGTGTTCTATTTTCCCTACCAACAACTGTGTTAAGTATGGTCCAAATCAGTCAAAAACATGATATAGCCGCCATATAAACCGATCTCCCGATTAGACTTCTTGGGCTTCTAGAGCGCGAAATTCTTATCCAATATGGTTGAAATTTTGCATATGTCATTTTAGTATGACTTCCAACAATTGTTCCAAGCATGGTCTAAATCGGTATATAACCAGATATAGCTGCCATATAAACCGATCTCCCAGTTTGACTTTTTGACCCTCTGGATTGCGCCATTATTACTTGATTTGCCTGTAATTTCGGAGGTGGTGTTTTTCTATTTGAAAAAATCATTCAAAGTCCTTGACAAATGCTAACCATGGTGGGGGGTATATAAGGGTATCATGGTGGGGGATATGAACAAAATTTGTCAAAATTTTGTCGCTGAACAAAATTTGTCAAAATTTGAACACATTTCGAACCGAACACTGATTTCGGTAATAAAATTCAATGATTTGCAAGCGTTGCTCGTTAGTAAGTCTATTCATGATGAAATGTCAAAGCATACTGAGCATCTTTCTCTTTGACACCATGTCTGAAATCCCACGTGATCTGTCAAATACTAATGCATGAAAATCCTAACCTCAAAAAAATCACCCTTTATAAGATTCGGCCTGGCCGAATTTAGCACGCTTTTACTGGTTGCCCAAAAAGTAATTGCGGATTTTTTAAAAGAAAGTAAATGCATTTTTAATAAAACTTAGAATGAACTTTAATCAAATATACTTTTTTTACACTTTTTTTTCTAAAGCAACCTAAAGGAAACAGCTGATAACTGACAGAAGAAAGAATGGAATTACAGAGTCACAAGCTGTAAAAAAATTTGTCAACGCCGACTATATGAAAAATCCGCAATTGCTTTTTGGGCAACCCAATAGTTTTATTGTTCATACAAAACTTCTGTCTATCCAGCAAAAATTAAGGCTTCTAGGAACCGAACAAGGCTAATCGAGAGACCGGTTTATAAAAAAGCTTTACCAGGTTGTAGCCCGTTTTGGACCGTACATGGCACGGATGTTGGAAGTCACAACTTAAGAATATGTGCAAAATTTCAGCCAAATCGGACAAAAATTGAGGTTTGTAAGGGCCCAAGAAGTCAAATCCGGAGAACGGTTTATGTGAAGCTATATCAGGGTATAGACCAATTTGGACCGTACTTGGCACAGTTGTCGCAAGTCTTAACACAACACTATATGCAAAATTTCAATTAAAATGTGGCAAAAATTGAGGCTTGGTTTATATGAAGCTATATCAGGTTATAGACCGATTCGGACCGTACTTGGCACAGTTGGTGGTAGTCATAATAGAACAACCATTACAACTAGAGTAAGTTGTAAAGCACACATGTGGTGTAGGTCACTGCCTATACACAAAACAAGTAAAAGCGTGCTAAGTTCGGCCAGGCCGAATCTTATATACCCTCTACCATGGATCGCATTTGTCGAGTTCTTTTCCCGGCATCTCTTCTTAGGCAAAAAAAGGATATAAGAAAAGATTTGCTCTGCTATTAGAGCGATATCAAGATATGGTCCGGTTTGGACCACAATTAAATTATATGTTGGAGACCTGTGTAAAATGTCAGCCAATTCGAATAAGAATTGCGCCCTTTGTGGGCTCAAGAAGTAAAATAGAGAGATCGATTTATATGGGAGCTGTATCGGCCTATATACCGATTCAGACCATAATAAACACGTTTGTTAATGATCATAAGAGAATCCGTCGTACAAAATTTCAGGCAAATCGGATAATAATTGCGACCTCTAGAGGGTCAAGAAGCCAAGATCCCAGATCGGTTTATATGGCAGCTATATCAGGTTATGAACCGATTTGAACCATATTTGGCACAGTTGTTGGATATCGTAGCAAAATACTACGTGCCAAAATTCAATCAAATTGGATAAGAATTGCGCCCTCTAGAGGCTCAAGAAGTCAAGACCCAAGATCGGTTTATATGGCAGCTATATCAGGTTATGGACCGATTTTAACCATACTTGGCGCAGTTGTTGGATATCATAACAAAACACGTCGTGCAAAATTTCATTCCAATCGGATAAGAATTGCGCACTCTAGAGGCTCAAGAAGTCAAGACCCAAGATCGGTGTATATGGCAGCTATATCAGGTTATGGACCGATTTGGACCATACTTGGCACAGTTGTTGAATATCATAACAAAACACGTCGTGCAAAATTTCATTCCAATCGGATAAGAATTGCGCACTCTAGAGTCTCAAGAAGTCAAGACCCAAGATCGGTTTATATGGCAGCTATATCAGGTTATGGACCGATTTGAACCATACTTGGAACAGTTGTTGGATATCATAACAAAACACGTCGTGCAAAATTTCATCCCAATCGGATAAGAATTGCGCACTTTAGAGGCTCAAGAAGTCAAGACCCAAGATCGGTTTATATGGCAGCTATATCAAAACATGGACCAATATGACCCATTTACAATACCAACCGACCTACACTAATAAGAAGTATTTGTGCAAAAGTTCAAGCGGCTAGCTTTACTCCTTCGGAAGTTAGCGTGCTTTCGACAGACAGACGGACGGACATGCCTAGATCGACATAAAATTTCACGACGATCAAGAATATATATACTTTATGGGGTCTCAGACGAATATTTCGAGTAGTTACAATCAGAATGACGAAATTAGTATACCCCCCATCTTATGGTGGAGGGTATAAAAAGCACTGGCAGCATCAATAGTTCGGCGATCGCCGTGCGAAGAACAAAAATGTTTTGCAAAAGATGTTTGTGTTTGTTGCTATTGGCATCGTTGGATTTAAATAAGGGAGTAAGATTTGAATTTTTTTTCTATTGCGCTTATGAATCAAGTCGTCTTAGAGAGTCCTTTTAGAATTCCGAAGTGTGCTTTACAACTTACTCTAGTTGGAATGGTTGTAAAGCACCATGATCCACTTGACCCCTCCCGCTGATGATATTTCTTGGTTGAAATTGAAATCGCCATACGGGAAACCAGTCATATGCGTCTAGCAACAACATACTTTTACTGACTTTAAATGTTTTTTTGCTATACTATTCTTTGAATAGAAAGCATTAAACAATGATATTAAGCCGGACAATATCCTGCAATAGAATCTCAAAAAGATTTTAAGACCAAAAAAAGAGAGCGCAAACAGGTTTAAAAAATCGGCAATTTCTCCGGTTCAAGAAACCCATCACTTCAACGGTTTGAAAAAACTAGTCTTTACTCCCGTTAAGACAAACATATCACTTCACATGTTTGGACAATTTTTATACCCATCACCATAGGATGGGGGTATACTAATCTAATCATTGCGTTTGTAGCACCTCGAAATATTCGTCTAGGACCCCATAAACGATATAAATATTCTTGAACGTCTCGACACTCTGAATCGATCGATCTGTCCGTCAGTCGAAATCACGATAGCGGTCGAACGCGAAAAGCTAGCCGCTTGAAATTTTGCACAGATACTTAATATTAAATGTAGGTCGTTGGGGATTGCAGATGGGTCTTATCGGTTCAGATTTAGATATAGCTCCCATAGAAACCGATCTCCAGATTTGAATTCTTGAGCCCCTGGAAGCCTAAATTTTCATCCCATTTGCCTGAAATTTTGCATTTTATGTTCTGTTATATCTTCCAACAACTGTGCTAAGTACGTTGCAAATCGGTCTATAACCTGATATAGCAACCGATCTCCCGATTTAACATCTTGAGCCCTTACATGGCGCAATTTTTGTCTGCTTTGGTTAAAATGTTGCATGTGATGTTCTCTTATGACTTCCAACCACAGTGCCAAGTACGGTCTAAATCGATTTATAACCTGATATAGATCCCATACAAACCTCTCTTCCGATTTGACTTCTTGAGCCCTTACTAACCGCAATTTCTGTCCTATATGTCTGAAATTTTACACGTGGTGTTTCGTTGTGACTTACAACAACTGTGGCAAGTACGGTTGAAATCGGTTTTTAACCTGATATATTGTAGCTCCGATATGAGCCGCTCTCCCAGATTTGACTTCTTGAGTCCTTACAAGCCTCAACTTTTGTCTGTGCCAATTACCGCCAAAATCAGCCTATAATCTGGTATAGCTTCCATGTATACCGGTCTCTCGGTCATCCTTGTTCGGTTTCTTTAAGCTTTAATTGTTGCTGGTTTGACAGAAGTTTGGTATGTAGAATAAAATTATGCCCTTCTACTAAATTTATTTTGTAAAAATTTTTAGCACTATCCATGGTGGTGGATATCCAAGATTCGGCCCGGCCGAATTTAGCACCCTTTTACTTGCTTATTAATTGATTATACAGATCATATATTATACCCTATAGCACTACTGTGGTACAGGGCATTATAACTTAGTGCATTTGTTTAAAACACCCAGAAGGAAGGGAGATAGACCCATTATTAAGCATAGCGATCGACTCAGAATCAATTTCTGATTCGATTTAGCTATGTCCGTCTCTCTGTCCGTCTGTCTGCCCGTCTGTCTATCCGTGTGTTTGTCCGTCTGCCTGTCTGTCTGACTGTCCGTCTGGCTGTCTGTCCGTCTGGCTGTCTGCCCGTCTGGCTGTCCGTCTGTCTGTTTGTGTACAAAGTACAGTTCGCAGTTTTCATCCTATCGTCTTAAAATTTGGTACAGGCATGTTATTCGGCCTAGAGACGAAACCAGTTGATGTTGAAAAAAATCGGTTCAGATTTGGATGTACCTCCCATATATAAGTTGTAATTTGTTAACCGATTGTTTTTTTTTTTTTTTTTTTTTATTTATCACTATCCGTGTTACAAAGTTAAAATATAAGATTTTCAATATAACATATTATGAGATTTTACATATAGTATTGCATCAAGTAAGGCTTATAATATAATAGAAAAATAAATACCTAGTAAAAGAGCCATGTAAGGAAAAAGATAGGCAAAACCTTTGATAATCTACAAAATTTAAAGAAATTTTCAGTCAACCACTTTAATCATCTTTTTGTTATAAAAGATGTAAATATGGTTAACCGTACAAATGTCTTATTAAATGGATATGTGAAGATCTGCATCTATCTTCAAATCTTTGTGAAATTTCATTAAATATTTCAGATAACAACTTAAAATTAAATCTTGAATGTAATGTATTCGTTGGAAATCTTCTTGGTAGATTTAAGATACATTTTAGGTTTTTGTTTTGAATGACTTGAAGTTTTTTGAGATTCGTTTGTGTCATCTGTGTTGACCAAATTGGGCAACCGTAAGTAATGATCGGCCGGATACACATTTTATAAATTAGTGTTTTATTTTTGACATTTAGTTTTGATTTTCTGTTTAACAGCGGAAACAATGCTCGTCCGCATTTTATAGCTTTCCCAGAAATATAAGATATGTGGGCATTAAAGTTGAGTTTTTTGTCGAATAACACGCCTAAATATTTCACCGAATCCTCCAGGGGAATGATCTCATTATTCACCGACAACTGAATACTAGGAATTCTTTTTGGCGATTTGTTATAAGGAAAAATTATTGCTTTTGTTTTGGCGGAGTTGATCTTGATTTTCCATCTGTCAAAATATTTTTGAGAAACAGTTATCGCCTTTTTCATGTTCTTGACTAAAGCATTCGAAACTTTTCCTGAAGTGATTAGGGCAGAGTCATCCGCATAAAACGCTGCCTTTTGATTTCTTGGGATACTAAAGTCCGCAGTAAAGATGGAGTATAAGTGGGGCGAGAGAATTGAGCCCTGGGGGACACCTGCTGGAATTGAACGTTCTGTGGATATTCCTTCACCTACTGTTACAATAAATGATCTTCCCAATAGAAAACTTTGTATCATTTTTTGCAAATAAATAGGATATCCAAACTGGTTCATCTTAAAAATAAGTCCATTATGCCAAATAGAATCAAATGCCTTTTCTATATCAAGAAAAACAACACCCGTTGATTTCCGATTTTCCTTGTTAGTTTTAATATAATTTGAAACTCGTTTAAGTTGGTGAATAGTAGAATGATCTCTTCTAAATCCGAATTGCTCCTTATTAATAATACGATTGTTCTCCGAATACTCTACAATTCTGGAGTGTATAACATTCTCAAATACTTTATCTAGACCACATAAAATGCTGATTGGTCTGTAGCTAGCTGCTTGCTTTGCGTCTTTGCCAGCCTTTAAGACTGGAACAATTTTCGCCTTTTTAAATTGCATTGGGAAATAACCGTTTAAAATACACCAGTTGAAAATGATGGCCAGTTTATGAAAAAATATTTCAGGCATTTTTTTCAAAAATATTGCTTTTATGCCATCGACTCCAGCGGCTTTGTTATTTTTTAATTGGCTAACTATTAATTTGATTTCATTACTAGTCGTAAGTGCTTCATTTGCAGTGTTTGGAATTCGTTGTGAATTTAACCATTGAATATGTTTTTCAACCTTACCTTCAACAGAGGAATGTGAACTCAAAGTGGTTTTATGTGCATTTTCAAACGAGTCAGCTATAAGGTTTGCTTTATCTGTGTTGCATAAGACATCAGTTCCGTTTGATTTTAAATTTCCAACTGAGCATTTTTTCCCTTTTATGGCCTTCGTTATTGCCCAAAACTTTTTCCTACCAGGTGGCAACCCTTGTAGAAAATTATTCCAGCTGTTATTTCTGTCTTGACAAGTGTGCCAGCTGATCAGTTTCGACAGCTGTTTCAAGACACATGTAAGGTAGATTCTTTCTTGAACATTATTGGATCTTTGTAACTTTCTGGTATATCTTCGTCTTTGCCCGATTAAATATATAGTTAATCGAGACAATCGTTGCTGCCAAGCTTGTTTTTCGACTTTTGGAACCTTTTCTGCGGCGCCTTGGACAATTTTCGTTATTCGGGATAAGGTAATTTCAATATTTGTTAATGAGATATTTAAAGGCTCTATGCTAAGGTTTTGTATTTTATTTTCAGCCCAGTTTTGTATGGCATTCCAGTCAGCAAGTTTTAGTTGTGGTACTAAAATTCGTCTTTCAGAAACTTGGCCGTATATTTGGCATGTGATGGGAACATGATCCGATTGGAGCTCACCTGGATGTGTCTCAAGCGGTGAAATATTAATGCTGGAATTTGTTAATAAAATGTCAACAACTGAAGGGCGCTTCGCCAATGTTCCCTGTGGATATCTGGTGAATTCTGTAGGCGCATAGATGTAAAAATTCGATTGAAGTTGATTATTGAATAAACAGTTTCCGGCAGAATTGTTGTGGAAACAATTCCAGCTTTTATGATGCGCGTTTAAATCTCCAAAAATTAAATAATCTTCTGATATAGACGTCATTTTATCTATGTCATGAGCAAAATTGGCTGAATATTTCGGGCTATAAGCTGCAATTAATCTTATTGGTCTATGGTCAATGTTAATTAGTATCGAAATGTTTTCCAATTCGTATGTTGGGATATGAGGCAATATTTGATGTGGTATTTTGTTTTTAATTGCAATTAGTACGCCTCCACCGTGCGTTGGTCTGTCGGCTCTGTATATTTTATAGTTGGTTATTTTGAATTTATGATGCTCTTTTAAAAAAGTCTCATTAATTAAGGCTATGTGGATTTGCTTTTGGTGCAAGAAGTGTTCCAATTCAATAACAGAATTTCTATTCGTTATGCCTTGTGAGTTCCAGTGCATAACATTTAATCGATTTATTATATTAGGATTATATGACATGACGAAGCATATTTCCTAGTACTCTCATTTTATCAAATTTATTTGTGCATTTTTCCAATGCATCTATTGCTTCGAAAAATATTTCCATAATTTTATCGTTTGACAAATCGTCATTAGTTCTATTGTTCGAGTTCGATAATGGAACATTTTTACTGTTGTGGTCATTCTTGGGCCAGGAAGGCACTTGAAATTGCGCAGCTTGACGACTTGTAGATGGAAAGTCGTCATTTGACATGCTAAAGTCTTGAGACGGAATAAATTTGTTATATTTTCGGTTTGCAGTTACCTTTTGTCGAATTTCCATATACTCCTTTCGAGAAGGGCAACGTGGGTCATCCGCACGATGGTTTACATGTTTTAAATTCCTCTTAGCACAATTAAAACATTTGTACACAACAGCATCATCCTTGGGGGCTTTTTGTAATTGACATACTGAATAGTCGTGGGGCCCACCACAACCCAAGCACGCATTATCTCTAAAACAGTTTGAGGAACCATGGCCAAACATGGCACATTTGGAGCATTGTGTGGGGCCCCTGGATCTTTTTTGTGGGTTTCGCCAGTAAACGACGATTCCACAAACGTAGCGTATTTTACGAACTTCTCTCTTCGAAATTTTAGTGCGATCAAACTCAAGCATGTATAATGCGTCGTCGACGTTGGAACGAGCGGTTTTAACCTCTGTAACCTTCGTTGGTTGAATGTTGTACTTCGTGTTGAACTCTTCAATTATGAAAGCAGTCTCCAGCTGTGGAAGCCCAAATAAGGCCAGTTTAAAAGCTTTTCTATCCAATACTGGATGAGTATAAAATTTCATTTTCTTTTCTTTCAGATATTTTATGATTTCATCATAATATGCTAGGGTACTCGGCACAAGTTTTGTTCCAATTGACATCCTCTTATAATTGCATTTGGTACCAAAAAGTTTGATAACTGAACTGAAGCTATGGCAATTATCTACAATAATTGGTGGAATCTTATCTTCAATAGAAATGTTTTGGTTTGCATCCATTATGGAACTGTCGTCGTCACTTTCGTCGAGATCAGATAAACAACTGAAACGATTAGAGTTTCTATCCATAGTCTTAGGAACTTTGAATCGTGGGTTGTTTCCCCAATATTGTTTACGTTTATTGTTCATTTTAATGGAAATAAATTCCAACAAATTGGTTTGTTTTATTTATTTTCCTTTTTGTATCAGCTGTTTAATTAACTACCGCACACGTTGATAGTCAATAGTAAACTCTGTTAACCGATTGTCTCAGATTCAGTTCTCATATTTTACCTTCTATAGCCGATTTTACCTTCTAGAGCCACAGCAAGCGCATTTATCGACCAATGTTGCCAAAATTTTCCAAAACGCTTTCCTCGACGACTACCACAATACCTGCGAAATCGGTTCAGATTTAGATATAGCTCCCATATGTATGTTCGTCCAATATTGGGAAATATTGCAATAATGTGGTCATTTGTTAACCGATTCTCTTGAAATTTGGCAGGAAGAATTTTTTAATGACTCATAATATTGTATTGGGTTGCCCAAAAAGTAATTGCGGACTTTTTAAAAGAAAGTAAATGCATTTTTAACAAAACTTAGAATGAACTTTAATCAAATATACTTTTTTTACACTTTTTTTCTAAAGCAAGCTAAAACTAACAGCTGATAACTGACAGAAGAAAGAATGCAATTACAGAGTCACAATCCGTTGAAAAAATTTGTCAACGCCGACTATATGAAAAATCTGCAATTACTTTTTGGGCAACCCAATATTACTATCAAAGAAATCGGTTCATTTCATAAAAACCGATCTCCCGATTATACTTCTTGAGTCCCTATAGAGTTAAATTTTAACCGACTTGGTTGAAATTTTTCACATGGCATGTACTATGGTCACCAACATCCAAGTCAAGTATAGCTCCAAACGGTTCATAACCTGATATAGCGCCAATATCATAGCAGTTGTCATCCATTATCCTTTGTTTGCCTTTAAGGAGATACCGGGCAAAGGATTTGACATGTTTTCAGTTTCAGTTGTTTTCCCGGTAACAACAGTGTTCCCTTATCTTATACATAAAATTCAAATTGTGTTTGCTTGTTTGTTGGTTCCGTATAGAGACTCAAAAACGGCTAAACCGATTACCTTGAAATGTTCACAGATTGTGTAGGTTGGTCTGGAAGGAAACATACGCTATATTATTTTTTGATATCGAGAGGGGGGCGTACCCTCCCCCTTACCCCAAAAGTACTACCCAAAAATAAGAGTGGACCGATCGGGACAATATGTTATTCAAATGAAATGTATTCAAGAGTAGAGTACGAATTTTATAGTAAAAGTTGGGTCCAAGTACTTGGGGGGTCGCCCCAGCCGCAAAACCCCTAAAAATAGGTTTATTTGACGATCATGACAATATGGGACTCAAATGAAAGGTATTCGGGAGTAGATTACGAATATGGTCAGGAATTATGAATAGTGAAATATGAATAATTTGTTGATAACGGAAGCCGGCGGACCCTCCACCCTTACCCCAAAAACACCACCCAAAATCGGACGGACCCTTCTCTTTATGCCGAAAACACGACCAAACCAAAATCTAAAGTGGACCGATCGGGACAATATAGGTATCAAATGAGAGGTATTGAAGAGTAGAATACGAATATGGTATTATAATTTGAGTCTCAGTAATCATGGGTCCGCCCCGAACCCAAAACTCCCCCAAACAGACATATTGCACGTTCATTTCAATATGGGGCTCAAATGGGAGTATATTTCGAATCTGGCATACAAAATCAGATCAAATTATAGGGGGTCACGCCATTTCTCAAAAACGCCATTAGACCCATTATGGCTATAAGATACTTGTCTGAACCGATTTTCATAGATTGTGTACGTTTGTCTGGAAGGAAACATTGGCTATATAATTTTTAGATAGCGAGTGGAGGCGGACCCTCCCCCTAAACCCAAAAATGCCACCCATATCCGAAAGTGGTCCGATGGCCACAATAAGGGTATCAAATGAAAGGTATTGGAGACCAGAAAACGAATTAAAATTTAGGTCCACGTACCCAGCGGCCCCCCCCCCCCCCCCGTCTCCAAAACTCCTCTTAGCAGATATCTTCGAAGTTCATGTCAATATGGGACTCAAATGAAAAGTATTAGGCAGTAGATTACAAATATGGCATAAAACATTAGGTCCAAGTAATGGAAGGTCGCCCAACCCCAAATATCCCCAAGTGAGTCCCATATAGCCGACCACGGCTATATGGGACTCACATGAAAGGTATTAGAGAGTAGATTACGAATATGACATCAAAATTTGCGTTCAAGTCAAGGTGGCGCTTTTCCTCCTAAAGATACATCAAATGGGTTATTTGATCCATTATGACAATATGGGACTCAAATGAAAAGAATTTGAGAGTAGAAGACAAATTTGATATCCAATTTTGGAGCCAAGTGTTTTGGGGTACGCCCTAAAGCACCCCCTAAACTGAACTTCATTTCCGTTGGGAATAAAGAACGAATTTGATATCCATATTAGGGTCGAAATGTCTGAGGTGCCATCCCTCCCCTAAAGAGAACATTACCCTGAAGAAGAAGAAGAGGCAAATTCTCATACATCAATGAGTGCTTTCCGATTCAAGTATAAACTCAATGATAAGGAACCTTTTTTTTATAGCCAAGTCCGAACGGCGTCCCGCCGTGCGACACTTCTTTGGGGAACAATTTTTAAATGACCATGCATGGCATTGTACCTTGCGAATGTCGCTTACAGTAAGAGGAGATAAACACCGCTTTGTACGATGTTCCCGCCAGGATTCGAAAGCGTTCAGCGTCATAGCCTACAATAACACGAATTCGATATCGGGCGAAGTGTCCCCACCCAAAAAAGATATTAGAGAGTTAAAGAAGGCACAGCGGAGCGGGCCCGGTTCGACTAGATCAAAATATTTTTAAGGCAAGTTTTAAAATTTGCTGCATATCTTTTATTTTCAATATATTTTTGAATACTCATAGTAGGCGAAAAAATATTTTAATACTTTAAAATAAGCCCTTACTAGAATGATGAATGAGCTACCCAATCCACCGAATATGCTATCTATTCTAGTAAAATATGACGGAAAGCTAAATGCTTCACTTTTGTGTTGCAAAGTGGTGGTAATGCCGTAACGCAAGTGCGTTTGGCGCTATCATAATAGGTTTGGCCGGGACAATTGTAGAGAGGGCCATACCAATCATCTCCGACTTTAATGCAATTAATGTACCTGGGAATATTTTTGAAAGTTAGTAAAGCCTTATGTGGTTTAACTCATTTTCTTTTAATCTCACTGATGGCAAGTGGTTGCGGGATCTGTTCCAACTGGATAACGGCCCTCTTCTTGAATGTTGCTGCAGAATCCACTGGGGTCTTCCAGAGGTGAGGGGGTGGTGGTCGTAGTCGTAGTTGTTTCCGGAGCTGCGGTAGTGGTTGGTGGATCATCCCTTATGGAACATGTTGGAGGATCCTATGACATAAACATAAGCAGGAAACCTATATTTTGGCATTGCTTAGCCACGGGGGCCATACTTACTTCACCACAAATATAGGGATTATTGATGTTACACTTTGCGTTCTCGGAACATTGGGCCCTTACTTCGGACGGCCGACTATTACCAAGACAAAGCGCAAATTCTGTTGTGCTAATGCAGGCGAAAGTTTTTGTCGCATCACACATTCCACATTCTTTACACTCAGCTAGAGCTTCAACTTCTTCGCAAGCTCCTGTTATGGAACAATATTGACCCTCAGAGCAATTGAATACCTCATTGCCAAAAGGAACATTGTTGAAACAGGGCTTATATTCGGTTTTGGATATGCATGCCGTTCCAGTGCGTGCATTGCAGACATTGCAATCGGCATTGATTGATATGATGAGACCACAGATGAGGAAAACCAAACCCACTGTGGCATGGAGCTGGAAAGGCTTAACAAGGGATTTATTATCCTTTTGACATTCGAACTGTTCAAAAGCGTTGCCTTACCGCTCTTAAGGTAGATGTCATTGTTCCTCTTGGTGTTCTGTATAGCAAAAGTGGACTTACTATTGTTGTTTGGTGTAATTTCACTTACATTTAAATAAGATCCACTATTGCACTAATAGCACTCTATCTAATCTTCATTTGGTTATGTGAACTAATAAAACAAGGTCTGTTGTATGGAAAAGATATTTTTACTTGGAACTGAGGTTGTAACTTGCAGGCAAACATTATTAACCCTTCTCTCAAATATTTGAACTAAACAGAAAGTTGTAAAATTATAAATGACCATAATTGCACTCAAAAAAAATAGGTCCAATAAAAGAAATGGAAAAATCCAATCGCTAATTTTCAATGTTTTAACTAATGTAGAACAAGTGAAATGCTTAGATCGGCCGGGCCGAATCTTGGGTACTCACCACCATGGATTCTGCGCCTTCTTTAGCTCTCTAATATCTTTTTAGGGTGCGGACACTTCGCCCTAAATGTGGATATCGTCCTACTGTAGCCTATGTCCGCCTATGACCTTGCACGCCGGTGTTCGAATCCTGGCGGAACTTCCAACAAAATTTAAAGCGTTGGTTATCCCCTGTAAAAGTTTGCGAAAATTGCGAAATACCATGCCATGTATGGTCATTTGAAAAATCCGTTCGAACTCGGCTATGAAAAAGGTCCCTTATCGTTGATGAACTCAACTTGAATCGAAAAGCACTCATTGATGTATGAAAAGTTTGCCCCAGCTAGGTTCCTGGGCAAACTTTTACTCTACTCCCAAATGACTTTCTTTTGAGTCCCGTATTACCGTATTGTGTAAATCTTTCGGGTTTAGGGGGTATTTCGGGGGTGGTCACTTGGCCACTACTCTGAATATAAGATTTTTGTCCTACTTTCAGAAACATTACGTATGAGTCCCATAATGGCATGATCGGTAAATAAGTTGTGTTTGGACGTGGGGTGGACCCCAGGGTCTTTGTCCCGAAAATGAATATTAATTTCCCGAAAATCAATAAATTTCCACCCCAAATAACTAATAGGCAGGTATTTTGGGGTGGGGCGGCCTCCCAAACACATGGCTCTATATTGTCGTGATTGGTCTATATATCCGGTATGGGCGGTTCCCACTGCACCCGTCTCCAACAATAGAACCCATGTGTTTTTTGGTAACTGTTAGAGTGCAAAAAATTTCGAACTAATCGCATAACTAATCTCCGAGATTTCGTATTTTTGAAATTGAGGTATGAGAAGTGCTTTTAGGGGAGACATTTCGACTAAAATATGGATATAAAATTCGTGTCCACTCCCAAATCTCGTTACTTTGAGCCCCATATTAACATGGTCGGTAAGTATGAACCGTTTGGAGGGTGTTTTGGGGCTGGGGCGACCACCGGCACTTTGCCCTGAAAATAGATATCAAATTCGTTCTTTACTCCCGAATAACGTTGATTTAAGCTCCATATTGCTATAGTCGGAAATAAAGTTCAGTTTAAGGGGTGATTTAGGGCGTACCCCCAAAATTGAATATCAAATTCTTTTTCTACTCTCAAATACCTTTCATTTCAGTCCCATGTTGCCTTAATGGGTCAATTAACCTATTCGACGTATTTCTAGGAGGAAAGCGCCACCTTGACTTGAACGCCAATTTTAATGTCATATTATTAATCTACTCCCAAATGTCTTTTATTTGAATCCTATATAGCCATGGTGGGCTGACATATCCATTTGGGGATATTTGGAGGTGGGGCGACCTCCCATTACTTGGATCTAATTTTTTAGGCCATATTTGTAATCTACTGTCAGATACTTTGCATTTGAGTCCCATATTGATAGGAAGGACGAATATATCTGTTTCGAGGAGTTTTGGGTTCGGGGCGGCCCGCTGGGTACTTGAACCCAAAATTTAATACGATATTCATTTTCTAGTCTCCAATATCTTTCATTTGATACCCTTATTGTGCCTATCAGTTTGTGCCTTTTGGTTTTGGGTGGCGTTTTTGGTGAAAGGGGGAGGGTCAGCCACCATCCGATCTCTAAAAATTATATAACCTATGTTTCCTTTTTTTTGATTATACTTAACAAAATAAAAAAACCCAGTCTCATATAGTCATGATGGGTCATGTGCCCATTTGGGTCGTTTTTGGGGGGTGGTGTGACCCCCTACACTTCGATCGGATTTTGTATACCAGATTCGTAATCTACTCTCAAATACCTTTCATTTAAGCCTCATATTGATATGGACGACCAATTTATCTGCTTTAAGACATTTTGTGGTTAAGGCGACTTCTTGGGTACTTAGACCCAATTTTTAGTGCCATATTCGTATTCTACTCTTCAATACCTTTCATTTGATATCCACATTGTCTTTATTGGCCCACTTGTGATTTTGGGTGGTATTTTTGTGGTAACGGGGGAGGGTCCGCCCCCTTCCGATAACAACAAATTCTAAAGCATATTTCTTCTTCCAGACCATATTCGTAATCTACTCCTGAATACCTTTCATTTGAGTCCCATATGGTCATGCTCGTCCAATAAACCTATTTTAGGGGGCTTTGGAGATGGGGCGGCCCCCCCCCAGTTACTTGGACCCAATTTTGAATATGAAATTCGTATTCTACTCCCGAATACCTTTCAGTTGAGTCCCATATTGTCCTGATCGGTACACTTTTATTTTTGGGTGGTACTTTCGGGGTAAGGGGGAGGATCAGCCCACTTTCAGTTATCAAAAAATTATAAAGCCTATGTTTGCTTCCAGTCCAACCTATACAATATGAGAAAATTTCAAAATAATCGGTTCAGCCGTTTTTGAGTCTATACGGAACAAACAAACAAACCGACAAACAAACACAAATTCATTTTTATACTCCATAGGATGGGGGTATACTAATTTCGTCATTCTGTTTGTAACACCTCGAAATATACGTCTGAGACCCCATAAAGTATATATATTCTTGATCGTCATGTCATTTTAAGTCGATCTAGCCATGTCCGTCCGTCCGTCCGTTTGTCTGTCGAAAGCAAGCTAACTTTCAAATGAGTAAAGCTGGCCACTTGAAATTTTGCAGAAATACTTTTTATTAGTGTAGGTCGGTTGGGATTGAAAATAGGCCAAATTGGTCCATGTTTTGATATTGCTGCCATATAAACCGATCTTGGGTCTTGACTTCTTAAGCCTCTAGAGGGCGCAATTCTCATCCGATTTGGCTGAAATTTTGTAAAACGGCTTCTCTCATGACCTTCAACATACTTGGCTAATATGGTCTGTATCGACCAATAGCTTGATACAGCTCCCATATAAACATTTCTCCCGATTTTGCTTTTTGAGCCCCTACAAGGCGCAATTCTTATCCCAATGAACTGAAATATTACACAATGAATTTTACAATGTTCAGCATTCATTTATGGTCCGAATCGGACTATAACTTGATGTAGCTCCAATAGCATAACGGTTCTTATACAATATTCTTTGTTTGTCTAAGAAGAGATACCGCGCATAGAACTCAACAAATGCTATCCATGGTGCAGGGGAATATAAGATTCGGCCCGGCCGAATTTAGCACGCTCTTACTTGTTATATGTAAGATCTGTACAAAATTTCAAGCGGCTAGCTTCGACAGATGGACGGACGGACATGGCTAGATCGACTCAGAGTGTCGAGACGATCAAGTATATATACACTCTGTGGGGTCTTAGACAAATATTTCGAGGTGTTACGAACGGAAATGTGGGCAATGACCCTAAAGTCTCATAATCTTTCCCACATGCCCTACATAGGCTATCACTTGCTGCACCGATTTTGCGTATGTGTCCCTTTATGATACCGAAAGCTATAGTGACCTTCTTCTACTTCCTTTCAGTAATAGCCTCGTTTTCTCACGATCCGGATTCCCCAAAAGATTTTCCTCATCCTACAACAGCGTTACATCCGTGTTTTTCGACCACGCACTTAACCTATTAACACCTGATCCTTGATTCCCTTGTCCGTTTTTATACCCTCCACCATAAGATGGGGGGTATACTAATTTCGTCATTCTGTTTGTAACTACTCGAAATATTCGTCTGAGACCCCATAAAGTATATATATTCTTGATCGTCGTGACATTTTATGTCGATCTAGCCATGTCCGTCCGTCTGTCCGTCCGTCCGTCCGTCCGTCCGTCCGTCCGTCCGTCCGTCCGTCCGTCCGTCCGTCCGTCCGTCTGTCTGTCGAAAGCACGCTAACTTCCGAAGGAGTAAAGCTAGTCGCTTGAAATTTTGCACAAATACTTCTTATTAGTGTAGGTCGGTTGGTATTGTAAATGGGCCATATCGGTCCATGTTTTGATATAGCTGCCATATAAACCGATCTTGGGTCTTGACTTCTTGAGCCTCTAGAGTGCGCAATTCTTATCCGATTGGAATGAAATTTTGCACGACGTGTTTTGATATGATATCCAACAGCTGTGCCAAGTATGGTTCAAATCGGTTCATAACCTGATATAGCTGCCATATAAACCGATCTTGGGTCTTGACTTCTTGAGCCTCTAGAGTGCGCAATTCTTATCCGATTGAAATGAAATTTTGCACGACGTGTTTTGTTATTATACCCAACAACTGTGCCAAGTATGGTTCAAATCGGCCCATAACCTGATATAGCTGCCATATAAACCGATCTTGGGTCTTGATTTCTTGAGCCTCTAGAGGGCGCAATTCTTATCCGAATGGAATGGAATTTCGCACGAAGTGTTTTGTTATGATACCCAACAACTGTGCCAAGTATGGTTTACATCGGTCCATAACCTGATATAGCTGCCATATAAACCGATCTTGGGTCTTGACTTCTTGAGCCTCTAGAGGGCACAATTCTTATCCGATTTGAATGAATTTTTGCACGAAGTATTTCGTTATGATATCCAACAACTGTGCCAAGTATGGTTGAAATCGGTCCATATCCTGATATAGCTGTCATATAAACAGATCTGGGGATTTGACTTCTTGAGCTTTTAGAGGGCGCAATTCCTATCCGATTTGGCTGAAATTTTGCATGACGTATTTTATTTTTACTTTCAACATCTGTGTCAAATAAGGTTCAAATCGGTTCATAACCTGATATAGCTGCCATATAAACCGATCTGGGATCTTGACTTCTTGACCCCTAGAGGTCGCAATTATTATCCTATATGCCTGAAATTTTGTACGACGTATCCTCTCATGACCATCAACAAACGTGTTTATTATGGTCTGAATCGGTCTATAGTCCGATACAGATCCCATATAAATCGTTCTCTCTATTTTACTTCGTGAGCCCCAATGGGCGCAATTCTTATACGAATTGGCTGAAATTTTACACAGGTCTCCAACATATAATTTAATTGTGGTCCGAACCGGACCATATCTTGATATCGTTTTAATAGCAGAGCAACTCTTTTCTTATATCCTTTTTTGCCTAAGAAGAGATGCCGGGAAAAGAACTCGACAAATGCGATCCATGGTGGAGGGTATATAAGATTCGGCCCGGCCGAACTTAGCACGCTTTTACTTGTTTTTTTTGAAATTTCTCATTTTTATACCCACCACCATAGGACAGGGATAATATTGATCTGCGACCCCATTAAGTATATGTATTTTGAATCGTCTCTACATTCTGAGTTGATTTAGCCATGTCCGCACGTCCGTCTGTCGAAATCACGATCAGGCTCCTAGTGGCTCAAGAAGTCGGATCGGAGGATCAGTCGGATCGGGGGATTGTTTGTATAGACTGACTAGAATCTGACTTGGAATGGATGTTCGAAGTCATAACACAAGTCTTTATTCCAAATTTCAGCCAAATCGGATGAAAATTTAGGCATATAGGGGCTCAATTAGTCAAAACCGGCGGTGAGTTTATATAGGGGCTATATCTGTTTAAAGACGTTTCGGATCATACTTGACATGAATGCTGGAAGTCATAACACAAGTCTTGGTTCCAAAGTTCAGCCAAATCGGATGAGAATGAAGGCTCCCAGGGGCTCAAGAAGTCAAATCGAGGGATCGGTTTATATGGGAGCTATATTCAAGACTGAACCGATATGGCCCATTTGAAATTCCAAACGACCTACATTAGTAGTTAGTATCTGTGCAAACTTCCAAGCTGCTAGTTTTGCGCGTTCGACCGCTATAGTGATTTCGACAGGCGGACGGACGGACAAGGCTAGATCGATTTAGGAGGTTGAGAAGATCCAGAATATATATACTTTATTGAGTCCAAGATCAAAATATCGAGGTGTTACAAACAGAATGACGAAATTATTATACCCCCGTCCTATGGTGGATGGTATAAAAATAAAAGTGTACCGTTTGGGACAATATGGGATTCAAAGGTATTCAAGAGTAGAGTTCGAATTTCATATTAAAGGCCAGTATGGGTATCAAATGAACGGTATTGGAGAGTAGAATACGAATATGGTATTAAAACTTGAGGCTAAGTAGCCATCGGGCCGCCCCAACCCCAAAACTCCCACAAATAGACATATTGGACGTTCATGTCAATATGGGGCTCAAATGAAAGGTATTCGGGAGTAGACTACAAATCTGGCATATAACATCAGATCGAAATGTAGGGGGTCACCCCATCCTCCAAAAATCGCCACAAATGGGCATATAACCCATCATGACTATATGGAACTCGGTTTGTTTGTTCCGTAGAATCTAAAACGGCTGAACCAATTTTCTCAAAATTTTAACAGATTGTGTGCGTTTGACTGGAAGGAAAGATATAGTTTTAGATTTCGGATGGACGCGGACACTCCCTCTTACCCCAAAATCGCCACCCAAAACCAAAAATGGACCGATAGACACAATATGGGTATCAAACGAAAGGTAATGGAGACTACAAAACGAATATCGTATTAAAGCTGTGATACAAGTACCCAGCGGGTCGCCCAAAACTCCTTTAAACAGCTATATTCGACGTTCATGTCAATATGGACTCAAATGAAAAGTATTCGGCAGTATGGCATACAAATATGGCATTAGAAATTAGGTCCAAGTAATGGGAAATCGCTTTACCCCCAAATACCTTCAAATGGGTATATTGGCCGACTATGGCTATATGGGACTCAAATGAATGGTATTTGGGAGTAGATTACGAATATGACATTAACATTTGCGTTCAAGTCTAGGTGGCGCTTTTCTCCTTTCCCCATTATGACAATATGGGACTCAAATGAAAGGTATTTGAGATTAGAAAAGCAATTTGGAGCCAAGTGCTTAAGCAAACTGAACTTAATTTCCGAATATGGCAATATGGAGCTTAAATCAACGGTATCTGGGAGTAAAGAACGAATTTGATATCTATTTTCAGGGCAAAGTGCCGGTGTCCGCCCCAGCCCCAAAACACCCTACAAAAGGTTCATATTTACCGAACATGGCAATATGGGGCTCAAACTAAAGGGATTTGAGAGTGGAACACGATTTGGGAGTGGAACACTTCTCATTGCCCTAATTTTCAAAAACACCAAAATTTGATTGGTTCGAAATATTTTTCCACTCGCTGGGGGTCGGCTGCCCAGGGAGCCGTCCGAAATCCGGCAAATCTATAGACCGATCACGACAATATAGAGCTCAACGGAAACGTGCTTGAGATAAAAAATAAAGAATTTGATATCTAATTGAAGAGTCATGTGTTTGGGGAGTTGCGCCATTCCAAAATATCTCCCAATTATATAAAAACTATTTGGGGTTGCAATTTATTGATTTTCGGGAAATTGATACTGATTTTAGGGACAAAGACCCTGGGGTCCATCACACCCTCAAACTGAATTTATTTACCGATCATGCCACTACGGGGCTCATATAAAATATATATGAAAGTAGAGCACGACTTTTATATTAACTTAAAGGGCCAAGCGTCTGGGCGGCCATACCACCCCCGAAATACCCCCTAAACCGGAAATATTTACCAACACGGTCATATAGGACTCAAAAGAAAGTCATTTTGGGAGTAGAATGAAAATTTTCTCAGACACCGAGAAGCGGCAAACTTCTCACACATCACCCACCTCAGCCCCGAAATACCCCCTAGACCGGAAATATTTACCAATACGGTCATATAGGACTCAAAAGAAAGTCATTTGGGAGTGGAATGGAAATTTCCCCAGGAACCGCGTGCCTCAGTGAGGACACCTCTTTGGGAAAACTTTTTTACATGACCATGCATAGCATGGTACCTCGTAAATGTCGCCAGTATTTAGAGGGGATAACCACGGATTTAAATTTTGTCCGATGGTCTCGCCAGGATTCGAACGCAGGCGAACAGCGTAGTAGGCAGACATAGGCTACAGTTGCACGAATTCGATATCTACATTCAGTGTCCCTACCCTAAAAAGATATTAAAGAGCTAAAAAAGGCGCAGCGACCGCTAAGGCAAGTGTTTTTATACACATAAATTGACATGATTTAGGTGGACATAAATTTTTGCATAAAAATTAGCTTATCTTGGATTCTGATTTTCTGTGTGTAAAAATGTTTGCATGAATTGTTAAAATTTATTGTAGAAGGCTGTTAAACGACCCTTTAAGTTTACAGTTTCGTTCCAAGAAGCTTCAGATTCAAAACTACAAAACTGTTTAATGGTACTAGCTAAGAACTTCGCTTCGAAGAAAAAGGTTTGGCTGATTTAAAGGTTCGATGAAAAGTGTGCTTACACAAATTCTAAGAAGTAGTTCTAATTTATCACAAACAAACAGCAAACTCAAGTTAAATAAATCATAAATGCAAGAAAATTTGTAACTATCCTATTAGAGATTAGATAAAACTTTTTAAAAAAACACATTGCATTAGCAACAATCAAAAGTGCAGTGTGATAGTTAGTTGCAAATTACTTAGCTGGAAAGCAAGATGAGCAATTACATGCGGCTAGCGTTTGTGAGTATCATTTTCTATCAAAAATTCCTAATCTGGTTAATTTTTGTTGGCAGATTTCTGTTCTATTTGCTCTCAATATTGACTCCTTGCGAGCCAATTGCAATGTCTGCTCAGCTGTGACTCAAATGGCATGCGTTTCGGAGACTGAATTTCAAGTTTGTGTAAACAATGTCCCTACAGGAGCGGTGAATAGCTGCCCATCAGGCTTCATTTGCTCTACAGCAACAGCTGTCACATGTCAAGCCAGCGATGCAGGATTTGAGCCCACTTGCAATGAGTGCAACAAGTGCAATGCTGATATGACATTTGCTTGTACCGAAACCAACACCTATGCCCTGTGCTTGGGTACGAATACTCCATCTCCCATTGCTACAGGCAGTTGTGGCGATGGTTTGGTTTGCAACTTTAATTTGCCCGAAATTTGTGCTGATCCTGCTGATGGTGTATGTAGACAAATGAAATTTTAAGGGAAAGAGAATGCTAGCATATTTTTTTTATTTTTTTACAATTCTAAAGACTGCCGCCACATGTCCTACGGCTAATGCAGAGACTACAACCACCACCACAACTACCACTGTTGCCCCAACCTTGGATCCCCCTTCATTTGCCCAGAATCTGTGCGAAACAGTGAAAATAAATGCAAGAATGTCCTTGCCAGCGGATATGAATATGGATTGCAAAAAGTAAGAAAACTATTGAGACAGTGAGTAGAATAATGATCTATAGAGAGCTCAGAAGAAATTTTCTCAAAAGACCAGATTTGAATGAAAGATCATTTAAAGACACAATAACTATACAATATTTTGAAAGATATGATATGATATGATATGATATGATATGATATGATATGATATGAAATGATATGATATGATATGATATGATATGATATGATATGATATGATATGATATGATATGATATGATATGATATGATATGATATGATATGATATGATATGATATGATATGATATGATATGATATGATATGATATGATATGATATGATATGATATGATATGATATGATATGATATGATATGATATGATATGATATGATATGATATGATATGATATGATATGATATGATATGATATGATATGATATGATATGATATGATATGATATGATATGATATGATATGATATGATATGATATGATATGATATGATATGATAGATATGATATGATATGATATGATATGATATGATATGATATGATATGATATGATATGATATGATATGATATGATATGATATGATATGATATGATATGATATGATATGATATGATATGATATGATATGATATATGATATGATATGATATGATATGATATGATATGATATGATATGATATGATAATGATATGATATGATATGATATGATATGATATGATATGATATGATATGATATGATATGATATGATATGATATGATATATATGATATGATATGATATGATATGATATGATATGATATGATATGATATGATATGATATGATATGATATGATATGATATGATATGATATGATATGATATGATATGATATGATATGATATGATATGATATGATATGATATGATATGATATGATATGATATGATATGATATGATATGATATGATATGATATGATATGATATGATATGATATGATATGATATGATATGATATGAATATGATATGATATGATATGATATGATATGATATGATATGATATGATATGATATGATATGATATGATATGATATGATATGATATGATATGATATGATATGATATGATATGATATGATATGATATGATATGATATGATATGATATGATATGATATGATATGATATGATATGATATGATATGATATGATATGATATGATATGATATGATATGATATGATATGATATGATATGATATGATATGATATGATATGATATGATATGATATGATATGATATGATATGATGATATGATATGATTATGATATGATATGATATGATATGATATGATATGATATGATATGATATGATATGATATGATATGATATGATATGATATGATATGATATGATATGATATGATATGATATGATATGATATGATATGATATGATATGATATGATATGATATGATATGATATGATATGATATGATATGATATGATATGATATGATATGATATGATATGATATGATATGATATGATATGATATGATATGATATGATATGATATGATATGATATGATATGATATGATATGATATGATATGATATGATATGATATGATATGATATGATATGATATGATATGATATGATATGATATGATATGATATGATATGATATGATATGATATGATATGATATGATATGATATGATATGATATGATATGATATGATATGATATGATATGATATGATATGATATGATATGATATGATATGATATGATATGATATGATATGATATGATATGATATGATATGATATGATATGATATGATATGATATGATATGATATGATATGATATGATATGATATGATATGATATGATATGATATGATATGATATGATATGATATGATATGATATGATATGATATGATATGATATGATATGATATGATATGATATGATATGATATGATATGATATGATATGATATGATATGATATGATATGATATGATATGATATGATATGATATGATATGATATGATATGATATGATATGATATGATATGATATGATATGATATGATATGATATGATATGATATGATATGATATGATATGATATGATATGATATGATATGATATGATATGATATGATATGATATGATATGATATGATATGATATGATATGATATGATATGATATGATATGATATGATATGATATGATATGATATGATATGATATGATATGATATGATATGATATGATATGATATGATATGATATGATATGATATGATATGATATGATATGATATGATATGATATGATATGATATGATATGATATGATATGATATGATATGATATGATATGATATGATATGATATGATATGATATGATATGATATGATATGATATGATATGATATGATATGATATGATATGATATGATATGATATGATATGATATGATATGATATGATATGATATGATATGATATGATATGATATGATATGATATGATATGATATGATATGATATGATATGATATGATATGATATGATATGATATGATATGATATGATATGATATGATATGATATGATATGATATGATATGATATGATATGATATGATATGATATGATATGATATGATATGATATGATATGATATGATATGATATGATATGATATGATATGATATGATATGATATGATATGATATGATATGATATGATATGATATGATATGATATGATATGATATGATATGATATGATATGATATGATATGATATGATATGATATGATATGATATGATATGATATGATATGATATGATATGATATGATATGATATGATATGATATGATATGATATGATATGATATGATATGATATGATATGATATGATATGATATGATATGATATGATATGATATGATATGATATGATATGATATGATATGATATGATATGATATGATATGATATGATATGATATGATATGATATGATATGATATGATATGATATGATATGATATGATATGATATGATATGATATGATATGATATGATATGATATGATATGATATGATATGATATGATATGATATGATATGATATGATATGATATGATATGATATGATATGATATGATATGATATGATATGATATGATATGATATGATATGATATGATATGATATGATATGATATGATATGATATGATATGATATGATATGATATGATATGATATGATATGATATGATATGATATGATATGATATGATATGATATGATATGATATGATATGATATGATATGATATGATATGATATGATATGATATGATATGATATGATATGATATGATATGATATGATATGATATGATATGATATGATATGATATGATATGATATGATATGATATGATATGATATGATATGATATGATATGATATGATATGATATGATATGATATGATATGATATGATATGATATGATATGATATGATATGATATGATATGATATGATATGATATGATATGATATGATATGATATGATATGATATGATATGATATGATATGATATGATATGATATGATATGATATGATATGATATGATATGATATGATATGATATGATATGATATGATATGATATGATATGATATGATATGATATGATATGATATGATATGATATGATATGATATGATATGATATGATATGATATGATATGATATGATATGATATGATATGATATGATATGATATGATATGATATGATATGATATGATATGATATGATATGATATGATATGATATGATATGATATGATATGATATGATATGATATGATATGATATGATATGATATGATATGATATGATATGATATGATATGATATGATATGATATGATATGATATGATATGATATGATATGATATGATATGATATGATATGATATGATATGATATGATATGATATGATATGATATGATATGATATGATATGATATGATATGATATGATATGATATGATATGATATGATATGATATGATATGATATGATATGATATGATATGATATGATATGATATGATATGATATGATATGATATGATATGATATGATATGATATGATATGATATGATATGATATGATATGATATGATATGATATGATATGATATGATATGATATGATATGATATGATATGATATGATATGATATGATATGATATGATATGATATGATATGATATGATATGATATGATATGATATGATATGATATGATATGATATGATATGATATGATATGATATGATATGATATGATATGATATGATATGATATGATATGATATGATATGATATGATATGATATGATATGATATGATATGATATGATATGATATGATATGATATGATATGATATGATATGATATGATATGATATGATATGATATGATATGATATGATATGATATGATATGATATGATATGATATGATATGATATGATATGATATGATATGATATGATATGATATGATATGATATGATATGATATGATATGATATGATATGATATGATATGATATGATATGATATGATATGATATGATATGATATGATATGATATGATATGAATATGATATGATATGATATGATATGATATGATATGATATGATATGATATGATATGATATGATATGATTGATATGATATGATATGATATGATATGATATGATATGATATGATATGATATGATATGATATGATATGATATGATATGATATGATATGATATGATATGATATGATATGATATGATATGATATGATATGATATGATATGATATGATATGATATGATATGATATGATATGATATGATATGATATGATATGATATGATATGATATGATATGATATGATATGATATGATATGATATGATATGATATGATATGATATGATATGATATGATATGATATGATATGATATGATATGATATGATATGATATGATATGATATGATATGATATGATATGATATGATATGATATGATATGATATGATATGATATGATATGATATGATATGATATGATATGATATGATATGATATGATATGATATGATATGATATGATATGATATGATATGATATGATATGATATGATATGATATGATATGATATGATATGATATGATATGATATGATATGATATGATATGATATGATATGATATGATATGATATGATATGATATGATATGATATGATATGATATGATATGATATGATATGATATGATATGATATGATATGATATGATATGATATGATATGATATGATATGATATGATATGATATGATATGATATGATATGATATGATATGATATGATATGATATGATATGATATGATATGATATGATATGATATGATATGATATGATATGATATGATATGATATGATATGATATGATATGATATGATATGATATGATATGATATGATATGATATGATATGATATGATATGATATGATATGATATGATATGATATGATATGATATGATATGATATGATATGATATGATATGATATGATATGATATGATATGATATGATATGATATGATATGATATGATATGATATGATATGATATGATATGATATGATATGATATGATATGATATGATATGATATGATATGATATGATATGATATGATATGATATGATATGATATGATATGATATGATATGATATGATATGATATGATATGATATGATATGATATGATATGATATGATATGATATGATATGATATGATATGATATGATATGATATGATATGATATGATATGATATGATATGATATGATATGATATGATATGATATGATATGATATATGATATGATATGATATGATATGATATGATATGATATGATATGATATGATATGATATGATATGATATGATATGATATGATATGATATGATATGATATGATATGATATGATATGATATGATATGATATGATATGATATGATATGATATGATATGATATGATATGATATGATATGATATGATATGATATGATATGATATGATATGATATGATATGATATGATATGATATGATATGATATGATATGATATGATATGATATGATATGATATGATATGATATGATATGATATGATATGATATGATATGATATGATATGATATGATATGATATGATATGATATGATATGATATGATATGATATGATATGATATGATATGATATGATATGATATGATATGATATGATATGATATGATATGATATGATATGATATGATATGATATGATATGATATGATATGATATGATATGATATGATATGATATGATATGATATGATATGATATGATATGATATGATATGATATGATATGATATGATATGATATGATATGATATGATATGATATGATATGATATGATATGATATGATATGATATGATATGATATGATATGATATGATATGATATGATATGATATGATATGATATGATATGATATGATATGATATGATATGATATGATATGATATGATATGATATGATATGATATGATATGATATGATATGATATGATATGATATGATATGATATGATATGATATGATATGATATGATATGATATGATATGATATGATATGATATGATATGATATGATATGATATGATATGATATGATATGATATGATATGATATGATATGATATGATATGATATGATATGATATGATATGATATGATATGATATGATATGATATGATATGATATGATATGTTCAAAAATTCCCAATAGCTTCACAAGTTTCACCTTCAAAAGACCGACTTTTATTGTAGCGGTAAAATAGCTAAGTGAATACCTTAAATCTTCCACTATAGACCAAGGTAGTACTAACTCTACTCCAATTAGTCTGCCATTGATTCCAACTTGATAGACGTGTGCCTTGATTATAACCAGGGACCACACATCACAAGTGTCAAACGCATGACTACAGTGGACATGAGGATTACTACTGAATTGATTCATACGATGTTGATGGGTAGTATAATTAGCATACCACTAGCAAAGCGCTTAAATAGGAACATTGTGACTAGAGCTCAATCACCATAAACAGGGGTTTTGTACCCCTTTTTAAGGCTCTTGGATATTTGTGGGATTTTTGGGTCATTTGAAAAGCAAGGGGTCGAAGTTTGTTGGCTACGAGGATGATATTTTTGTCTTGGTGTGTCTTGGCCGTTTAGAGTGCGTATAGATTGGCTTGACGATGTAGCCGAAGTTTGTGACAGTAAGTTATGTTAGGCCCATTTACATTTTTCTTTAATTTGGCTCAGATCGGTCCAGATTTGGATATAGCTGCCATATAGACCGATCTCTATGTTTTAGGTCTTGGGCCCATAAAAGGCGCATTTATTGTCCGATTTCGCCGAGAAAATTGTTCTGCAACTTGGTCCAAATCGGTTCAGATTTGGATATAGCTGCCATATAGACCGATATAAATTTAACACACAGAGGCTTATGTTAGGCTTTTCGACATCCGTGTCGTATATATTGTAGTTCAGATCGGTCTATTTTTAGATATAGCTACTAAAAAGATCAAAATTTTGTTATACACAATTACACAATGACTTGTACTTATTAATATTTGGTTCAAATCGGAACTTATTTCGCTATAGCTGCTATGAGGCATTAGGTATGCATTTTTCATGGGATTTTAACGAAAGGTGGTTTACATACATACCCAAGGTGGTGGGTATCCCTGGCGAACTTAATGCCTTTTTATTTGTTTTGTTTTTTGATACCCCCCACCATCATAGGATGGGGGTATACTAATCTAGTCACTCCGTTTGTAACACCTCGAAGTAGTGATCTAAGACCGTCCCGTCTATTCTTGATCTTCTCGAGATTCTGAGTCGATCGAGCCGTGTCCTTTTATCTGTCGAAATCATATTAGCGGTCAAACGCGTAAAGCTAGCAACTTGGAATTCTGCACAGATACTAAATATTGATGTAGGTCGTTAAAGATTACAAATGGGCAATATCGGTTCAGATTTGGATATAGCTCCCATGTAAACCGATCTCTCGATTTAACTTCTTGAGCCCCTGGAATCCGTAATTTCTGTCCGTTTTGGTTGAAATTGGTAAAGTAAAGTCCAAATCAGTGTATAACCTGGTATGCCTTTGTATACCCTTGTATTGCAATCTGCCAACTGACAGCTCTATCGTAAAGCTTGACATTTTCGATGTTATACGTACTCAGAACGTTGTTACAAATGAGCGCTATTTGTATTGTTTACAGTAACTTAAAAGATTCTTCTCTCACAAAAAATGGAATTAAATCGTTAACATTTTCGTGCGCTTGTTTTTTACAACTTTTGACGTAGATTAACGCAAAAACATTGCATCGATGAACTTTATTAAATTTTTGGCGATGAAGCTCCATCTAGGACCAATGTTTATCGACGGTATGGTAATTTAAACCGATGCCATTGATGCTGTGCGCCAACTGATAATGCAAGATCGCTATGTGACCTATCGTGAGATTGAGGCAACCTTAGGAATTAGTGGGACCAGCATTCGTTCAATATTGCATGAACATTTGACCTCAAAAAATTTTCGCTTTGGATTACACACAATTTGTCGATGGCTCAAAAAAAGACTCGTGTCGATCAATCAAAGAAATGTTCTAAAAATATGATCGCGGTGCTTCGAAACATGTCTGTGACAGGTGATGAATCGTGGATTAACTCGTATGAGCCCGACATGTCGCAATCGTACCACTAGAACAACTCAGGACAGTCAAATCTGAAGAAATCAGGAGAACCAAGCGCCGAAGAAGGATCCCTCTTTACCACGACAATGCGAGCTCTCACACATCGTCTTAAACAATTGAATTTTTTGAGCACTCATACGTCTGTTCTTCCGTATGTCCGGGTGACCATCTGTCGAAAGGACGCTAACTTTCGAAGGAGTAAATGGGTCATATCGGTCCATGATTTGATATAGCTCTCATATAAACCGATTTTGGATCTTGTCTCATAGAGGGCCCAATTCTTATCCGATTTGGCTGAAAGTTTTCCATGTTGGGTGAAATCAGTCTATAACCTGATATAGCTGTCATATAAACCGATCTTGGATCTTGACTTCTTGAGCCACTAAAGGGCGCAATTCTCATCGATAGATCGAAAGAAATGCTCCAAAAATATGATCGCGGTGCTTCAAAACACGTCTGTGACAGATGATGAATCGTGGATTAAGTCGTATGAGCCCGACATGCCGCAATCGTACCACTAGAACAATGCAGGACAGTCAAATCTGAAGAAATCAGGAAAACCAACCGCCGAAGAAGGATCCCTCTTTACCACGACAATGCGAGCTCTCGCACATCGTCTTAAACAATTGAATTTTTTGAGCACTCATACGTCTGTTCTTCCGTATGTCCGGCTGACCATCTGTTGAAAGGACGCTAACTTTCGAAGGAGTAAATGGGTCATATCGGTCCATGATTTGATATAGCTCTCATATAAACCGATTTTGGATCTTGATTCCTAGAGGGCCACTAGAGGGCCCAATTCTTATCCGATTTGGCTGAAAATTTTCCATGTTGGGTGAAATCAGTCTATAACCTGCTGTCATATAAACCGATCTTGGATCTTGACTTCTTGAGCCACTAGAGGGCGCAATTCTCACCGAATAGTTCTGACTTGGCCCCGAATGACTTATTTTTATGAGAGCTCAAAGTTTTTCGACACCTGAAGAAGCGGTTGATGCGTTCAGAATACATGCTTTGGAGATACCTCAATCAGAGTGGCAAAAGTGCTTCGACAATTGGTTCAAACGCATGCAAAAGTCTATGGATCTTAATCGAGAATATTTCGAAAAACAATAAAGCGATTTTCGATGATTAATATTTGTTTCCGTGCTCCCTTATCCCGAAATATAAAAGGCAACCCTCGTATATTATTCTCAACCGCTTAAATCAAGTCCTGAATAATAGTTATCATATTAACTGAAAATGCCACATATCTGTAAACATTTTTTTTCTTTTGCTATACAATTTCAGTTTTCTTTATTGCCATGTAAAAAATGGAAAATGGATTGGTGAAATTCAAACATGTTCGGGTAGGACCTTCTTTAATCCCAGGACTCGGAAATGTGTATGTAAAAGGCCTTCTGAGTGCTGAAATACACATCCATTTTCTGACAATGGACAAGCCAGAATAAAAATTCCAAAAATAAAACAAGCATAAAACAAAATTCTTCATACAACTGTTTTATTGACAAAAACATGTTTGTTAGGGTGGATCATATCGTAATAGAGCAGACAATCTCAGAAGTTTGCCCAAAAAAAAAACCATGGGTCTATAATCGAAATCGTGTTCCTGAAATTTTGGTTTATATGAGAGCTAAAACTGTTTGCCGGAAGCTCGATTTTAACCATACCGTCCTGGTTGTTATTGACCTTATGGCCATTTTACTGTTCTTAAAGGTGTTCACACTCGCGTCATCGCTTTAGTACGACACCACCTCACGCGATCCGTAATTGCCCGCATCTCCGCCTGCAGGACCGTATTATGGTCAGTCAGTCTCAAACAGATCTCAGTACTTGGGTTCTCAATGTAGACCCCCAGGCCCACTCTGTCACCTAGCTTTGATCCATCCGTGTAACATGATCTTCCAGACGGCAATACTTGGGTTCCGTCAGTCCTAGACGGTGCTGATGGCAGCAGTGCCTCGCACTTGACCTCAAGTGTAGTCTCAGGTATCTGATCGGGACCCTCTTCCTTTCACGTTTCCTATCTTTGACTATACCGCCAATCCATTCTCCCATCGCCTAAAGTTTCATAGCCGTAGTAGCTGCCTCACATTTAATCTGTATGTCAATGGGTCGGATACCTAGAATAGTCTCAGTGCTCTAGTAGGCGTGGTCCTCATCGCTCCGCCTATGCCAAGACAACATGTTCTCTGAACTTGTTTTATGGTCCTTATGTTACATTTTTTCTCCATAGCAGTCCACCAAACCAAACTTCCCCATTTCGAGCCTACGCCCCATCTACATAGTGCCCAACATCTATGGGCCTTCTCCGAACGCTCCTGAATGTGATACTTTTAACTAAGCTTTCTATCCAAGATCACTCCTAAGATATCAGATAGCGAAATCTGTTTATTGAGGAAACGTTGTGCGTCAAATTGTCCCACCTTCATATTCCTCGTGAACAGGCATATTTCTGTCTTCTCTGGGTAAACATTGGGAACTCTGCGTCTAGCCCAGCCATATGCCATATGCAAAATCCATTCGGTCCTTTTGCATAGCTGGTTCGGATCCTTACCCCTAGGAAGTATTGTAATATTGTCTGTATAGCCCATCTGCTATACAGACGATGTCAAAGCCCTCCTCAGTCAGCATCCGTAATAGGTTATTTATGGTGGTCACCCATAGGAGTGGAGATAAAATGCCCCTCTATGGCGTTGTCTATGCCGCTTTCTCCCTTATATTTATGTATGTTCTTCAGCATATGGTTTATCCAGTCTCTAAGCACCCGGTCCACCCAGACGGTACTGGTCAAAGAATTTGGATCAATGGGTCGGTCCGCACACTATTAAACGTCCCCACGATGTCAATGCAAACCGCCAATGTGTACGTTTTAGCAACGAAGGATTCTTCTATTTTATGCACAACCTCGTGCAGGGCAGTCTCCACCGACCTTCCCTTGACATAGGCATGCTGATGTATTTAAGCAGTTCGCTGGATGTCCTACTTTTTATCATGGTATCCACAATGCGTTCCATGGTTTTGAGTAGAAAGGGCGGAAGGCTTATAGGCCTATGGGTCTTTGGAGTTGCATAATTTGCCTTGCCGGGCTTGGGTATAAACACCACCTTAACCTCCTACCAGGCTTTCGGAGTATATGCAAGTCCTAGGCATGCTGCGAAAATAGTTGCCAGATGAGGCGCTAGATAGTCGGCCTCCTTTTGTAGTAACGCCGGAAATATTCCATCAGGTCCGGCTGACTTCAATGGTTTGAAGCACCTCGAGGCTTCCTTGAACATAAATTCCGTTGCAATAAACCTTCGATCAACCTCATGATTGATCCGGTGTCTCCGGAATCTTGGAATAATAATAATATGGACCAAGTTTATTTTTCACAAGATAGAGCTACGCTACGCCACACAAGCAATGAAACCATTGCTCTTTTACAGGAAAAGTTTCCGGACTGTATTATCTCTGGAAGAGTTGGTCTCAATTCTCATGGCATTTTAAGTCGATTTAGCCATGTCCGTCCGATAGTCAGTCTGTAAAAAAAACGCTAACTTTCGAAGGAGTAAAGCTGGCCGAAGAAAGATTTAAGTCACTCAAGGATAGCTGCGATAGAGGTATTCATTAGACGGTTGATAATCTGCGTCTGTTTCCAGTGGAGCGGCAGATCTGGAACCCGGGAGTAGGCTTAGAATGGACTGCAAAGACCCAACAGCTGCGATGGTGGTATCAGGCCGTAGCATGTTGTCTGCTACTGAAGGCAGACAGACGACTGGTCAGCAGGGACTTTTGACGAAGACACCTGGTTCGGGTCTTAAGGACAAGGCCGAACCTATTCTTTCTTCGCATGCCTATGATTTGCCTAGGCCATCGGCCTTCCCCGACAAACTAACACGATCATTAAGTGGTTGGAATAATAGAAGACACATCGCTCTCAGGTTTATTGAGAGCCTTGGCGCGAATGATTCTAAGACTCTCATTAGTAGGGAGAGAGACTCCCAAAATTGGGCTGGGGAATTCGCTGCACAGACTACTCCAAATACTACACGTCTAGATTCGGAAAATGCAACGCAGTCAGCCAAAAGGCTGCGGTCAGCTGAAGGGCATCCCATGCCCTAGGGCGAACAACGGTAAGATGGGTCCAAGAACCTTTGCTAGTGTCGCTAGGGACAGTTTGGTGATGACAGTTGTCGACAAGGGAGAAGACAAGGCTGCATACTTAGGAATAATTGGCTTGGGATAGTCAATGAACTATCATCAGTATACTCCGATGTCCTTGCGTACTTTCCTGGGTCTCCCCCATTTTGTGACGATGCAGGCTGGTATCGGGGCCGATACAGACTAATTGCCTTCGGGGATCAACGCTCAATTGAAATGTATCGTTGTGCGCTAACAAAGATTGGTGAGATCTGGCCAGGTGCAGCACTAGATTTAGTCAAGAAGGAAGATATTCCTGCTCGACCAATGGTACATGTTAGGATACCAAGGATTCCCTCAGATCATGGAACGATACTTGGAAGTCTAAGGGAATGCAATCCCAATCTTTTAACCGCCGACTGGAAGATTGGTAGATTGGATGAGGCTGATGGTGACCTGAGACATGCAGTATTCGTACTAAACTCCGGCTGTCTCGCTGACCTCAAAACGTCTGAAGGGGTTGTATTCTACGGAATCAACAAGTTGAAACTGAAGGTCTATAGAAGCGGTGAGGTTGGGGAATCAGGAGACGACTCAGCTGTTGTTACTGAACACTTGCCTGAGGAACTATCGACTACACCGCCACAATCGAGACAGGAGGGGATGGCATCGCTACGGGACCCGACAAGCCCTGTGTGGGTGGGTCACATAGTTGGACTGGTCTCAAAGTGTGCGCAAGCGGGGAAGCACGGAACTCATAAAGTACTTCGACAGCAGCAGTTAGTGAAGCATCTAAGGAGAAATAGTCCACACCGCAAGTGTACAGTGTCCTGAGGAATAGTGGTTCCACAGCTTTCTCACCTGCCCCTGGATGCGTACGGAATCTCGTTATGAGAAGTTCTAACGAATCTTGTGGGGCTGCGCTCCTACGGGAATCAGAGGACAAAGCTAACACAACATTAAAAAAAATTCTGAATCCAGACTATGGTTCGGTTTCAACAGATAAATCTCCACCCTTGTAAGGCCGCTTCGGCGGCACTAAAGGTTCTCTTGATGTCAGGGGGATCGTGGTTCTTATCCAGGAAGCATGGGTGTGTGGGCGAATGGTTCGTGGACTAAGAATTCCGGGATTTAAACTACTAATCCCGTACTCTTGCATACTCTAAATGTTTTTCATCTTCCATCGCTAAGCAATGAAGAATTGAAGATACAGTAGCAGCCAGCCTTGCAATCATTGTAAGAAGTGATGCTAATGCACATCACCAGATATGGGGAAGTTCGGATGTCAGCGAAAAGGGTAAGCTGCTTATCGTATATAATATTATAAGTTGCAATCTGGCGATTTGAAAGAAAGGGGATAAACCGACCTTTATTACCAGGAACAGGTAAGGCAGATCTACATGATCTAGAGCGTGAGGTTCAGCGCCTTTCAGCTAGAAGAGAGAAGCTCTAGATCAAGCAGCATATCAAGCAGGTCTAGACAACATTCATGCAGACATGGTGGCAGATGCGGTAAATAGTTCCCGGTTGAATTTAGTCCTTGGAGAACGACCGCCTCCCATTGCACATGAAGAATTTGACCTCCGCCGGCAGACTAGAGTAGTTCTGGTCCAATTGTGTTCCGGTAGATGCAGCTGCCCCAACTCCAACAGAGCAAGGATTTATGCCGACGTCCAAGATGTATGTCCTGATTGTAACCAATGACCACACAATATATGTCACCTGTTTTACTGCCCAACCAGACCCACTCGATTCAGAACCAGATCCCTGTAGACGCACCGCATCTTAGTCACAGAGTTTCTGGGTCTTGACACTCAACAGAATCAAGCAGAATATAAACATAGTGGTCAAGCGGATCACGAAGGCCCTGAATGACTCGCTTGTTATACCCTCCACCATAAGATGGGGGGTATACTAATTTCGTCATTCTGTTTGTAACTACTCGAAATATTCGTCTGAGACCCCATAAAGTATATATATTCTTGATCGTCGTGACATTTTATGTCGATCTAGCCATGTCCGTCCGTCTGTCCGTCCGTCCGTCCGTCCGTCCGTCTGTCTGTCGAAAGCACGCTAACTTCCGAAGGAGTAAAGCTAGCCGCTTGAAATTTTGCACAAATACTTCTTATGCGTGTAGGTCGGATGATATTGTAAATGAGCCATATCGGTCCATGTTTTGATATAGCTGCCATATAAACCGATCTAGGGTCTTGACTTCTTGAGCCTCTAGAGTGCGCAATTCTTATCCGATTGGAATGAAATTTTGCACGACGTGTTTTGTTATTATATCCAATAACTGTCCCAAGTATGGTTCAAATCGGTTCATAACCTGATATAGCTGCCATATAAACCGATCTTGGGTCTGTTTTGTTGTGATATCCAACAACTTTGCCAAGTATGGTTCAAATGGGTCCATAACCTGATATAGCTGCCATATAAACCGATCTTGGGTCTTGACTTCTTGAGCCTCTAGAGTGCGCAATTCTTATCCGATTGAAATGAAATTTTGCACGACGTGTTTTGCTATGATATCCAACAACTGTGCCAAGTATGGTTCAAATCGGTTCATAACCTGATATAGCTGCCATATAAACCGATCTTGGGTCTTGACTTCTTGAGCCTCTAGAGGGCACAATTCTTATCCGATTGGAATGAAATTTTGCACGACGTGTTTTGTTATGATACCCAACAACTGTGCCAAGTATGGTTTAAATCGGTTCATAACCTGATATAGCTGCCATATAAACCGATCTTGGGTCTTGACTTCTTGAGCCTCTAGAGGGCACAATCATTATCCGATTTGGCTGAAATTTTGCATGACGTATTTTATTTTTACTTTCATCAACTGTTTCAAATAAGGTTCAAATCGGTTCATAACCTGATATAGCTGCCATATTAACCGATCTGGGATCTTGACTTCTTGACCCCTAGAGGTCGCAATTATTATCCGATATGCCTGAAATTTTGTACGACGGATCCTCTCATGACCATCAACAAACGTGTTTATTATGTTCTGAATCGGTCTATAGCCCGATACAGATCCCATATAAATCGTTCTCTCTATTTTACTTCGTAATCCCCAATGGGCGCAATTCTTATACGAATTGGCTGTAATTTTACACAGGTCTCCAATATATAATTTAATTGTGGTCCGAACCGGACCATATCTTGATATCGTTTTAATAGCAGAGCAACTCTTTTCTTATATCCTTTTTAGCCTAAGAAGAGATGCCGGGAAAACAACTCGACAAATGCGATCCATGGTGGAGGGTATATAAGATTCGGCCCGGCCGAACTTAGCACGCTTTTACTTGTTTTAGCATGTCCTAGTGCCATGCTAAGGGGCAAACAGCGACCGCCATGGTGGACCCCAGAGCTGGATGGTCTAAGAAAGGACTGCAGAAAACTCTTCAACAGAGAAAAAATACAAGACCACCACATGATTGGGACATCTATGAGGCTGAGCTAAAAAAATTCTGCAGCCGCGTGGAGGATACATCTGAAGCCTCTAGGCTAAGGAAGATACTGTCCTCGAAACCTATTACGGTGGTGTATATTCAGAAGTCAAAGAATGTATGGACAATGTCTAGTGAGGAAACATTAGAATTACTCGTTGATACACATTTCCCGGGAAATTCTCCAACGGACAACGTGGCGCCAGAAGAGGTTGTGACTGGTATGCATTCGTCGGAGGCTGTTAGGGTAATTGTGTCTGAGAAGTTTCGACTCCTTTAAATCGCCAGGCACTGATGATGTATCACCGGTTGAATTACAAGCTGTGTCTGATAGACTGGTTCTTGGGCTTAGGGAGATATACTCTGCTTGTATCAGCATAGGTCATTTTCATTCCGAAAGCAGGAAAACCCTACCACACGAAGGCGAAAGATTTTCGTCCTTAGGGCAATGATTCCTGGAGATCGCCTGTCTCGTCAGCGGCATGTATAAAGTATGGGCAAATCCACTAAAACAGCCCTTCACGACCTTGTCGGCTACATAGAGTGTTCTCTCAATGTCAAGGAATATACAATGTTAGCATTTCTTGACATTGAACCTGCTTTCAATAAAGTAAAACCGGCGACAATTATGAAGGAGTTGGAGTATCTGGGCATCAAATCTATCGGAAGAAAATTTATAAATAACATATTTACTAAAAGATGCATTACGGCAGGCTTGGGATCTGTAGATCTAAAAAGATGGGTCAGCAGAGGAACACCTCGAGGAGGTGTACCGTCTCCTCTACTTTGAAATATAGCCATTAACAATATATTATTGTCTCTGGAAGAAAAAGGCCTAAAAGTGGTCGCGTATGTTGATGACGTGGCAACTGCGGTTAGGGGAAAGTTTCCCAGGCCTGTAAGAGATATACTTCAGGAAGCTCAACTGAAACAGCAAAGTGAGCTACCGAAAGTGGTCTGGGTGTAAATCCGTAAGACATAAGTAGTTCTTTTCAGCAGGAGATACAAGTTGCCTACAGTGGCACCTATCTTCTTGGGAGGAGAGAATTTTCCATTTATAGAAAGCGCAAAATACCTGGGTGTTTTGCTAGACAGGAAATTGAACTTCAAATCCAACATTTTGGAGAGGTCAAGAAAGGCAACACTTGCCCAATGCACCTGCAAGAGAGCTATTGGCAAAAGTTGTGGGTTAAGACCGCGTATCAAAAGTACTCTACCACTATTCCTGAGAAGTTACATAGACTTCTGTAAGAAAGGTGCCAAACGAAGCGACCAGATGGGCTTTGGAGTGTACTCCAAAGATCTAGAATTGGTTATATCGAAAAGTTTACTCGCCCACTGCAGTGGGTGTCAAGCGGAGATCCTTGTAATAAAGGAAGGGATGGAATGGCTACGATATAATGTCATTACGACGATTGGCATAGATATCTTCTCAAACTGCCAGGTAGCCATTAAATCCCTGGAGAATGACTGTCGCAGATCTCTCAACGAGATGGCTGATTAGTTCAAAATTCACCTGTTCTCGGTGCCGGGCCACAGAGATATCCCAGGGAATTGTAAAGCGGATGAGCTTGCGAGACTAAGAACTACCCTACGAATTCCAGAGATACTGGAATCTGTGGGTATGCCTCTAGCGACATGTAAGCTAAATATAAATCTAAGGAGGCCATAATGGCGCAGAGGGTACTTGGACACAAATTTAAATACCATGTTCGTTTTCGAGCCCATCGGACCACTTTCGGATATGGGTGGCGTTTTTGGGGTTAGGGAGAGTGTCCGCCTCCACCCGATATCTAAAAATTATGTAGCCTATGTTTCCTTCCAGACAAGCGTACACAATCTATGAAAATTTCAAGAAAATCGGTTCAACCAAGTATCATATAGTCATAATGGGTCTAATGGCATTTTTGAGGATTGGCGTGACCCCCAATACTTCGATTCGATTTTGTATGCCAGATTCGAAATCTAATCCCTAATACCTTTCATTTGAGCCCCATATTAAAATGAACGCACAATATGTCTGTATGGGGGAGTTTTGGGGTTGGGTCTGCCCGAGGGGTACTTAGATTCAACTACCTTTCATTTGATACCTATATTGTCCCGATCAGTCCACTTTTGATTTTGGGTTGTGTTTTTGGCATAAGGGGGAGGGTCCGTCACCCTTACGATACCGACAAATTATATAGCCTATGTTTCCTTCCGTTTATTGTGTAGGTCGGTCTACACAATAAACGAAAATTTCGAGAACATCGGTTCTGCCGTTTTTATACCCTCCACCATAGGATGGGGGTATACTAATTTAGTCATTCTGTTTGTAAATCCTCGAAAAATTCGTCTAAGACCCCACAAAATATATATATTCTTGATCGTCATGACATTTTAAGTCGAGCTAGCCATTTCCGACCGTCCGTCCGTCTGTCTGTCGAAAGAAAGCTAACTTTCCAAAAAGTAAAGCTAGCCGCTTGAAATTTTGCACAAACACTTCTTATTAGTGTAGGTCGGTTGGGATTGTAAATGGGCTATATCGGTCCAGGTTTAGATATAGCTGCTATATAAACCGATCTGGGGTCTTGATTTCTTGAGCCGCTAGAGAGCACGATTCTTATCCGATTTGGCTGAAATTTTGCATGAGCTGTTTTATTATGGCTTCCAACAACTGTGCTGAGTATGGTTCAAATCGGTCCATAACCTAATATAGCTGCCATATAAACCGATCTGGGGTCTTGACTTCTTGAGCCACTAGAGGACGCAATTATTATCCGATTTGGTTGAAATTTTGCATGGGGTGTTTTATTATGACTTCCAACAGCTGTGCTGAGTATGGTTTAAATTGGTCTATAACCTGATATAGCTGCCATATAAACCGATCTGGGATATTGACTTCTAGAGCGTCTTCAGGGAGCAATTCCAATCCAATTTGGCTGAAATATTGCATGACGTATTTTGTTATGACTTTAAACAACTGTCCTGAGTATGGTTCAAATCGGTCCATAACCTGATATAGCTGCCATATAAACCGATCTTGGGTCTTGACTTTTTGAGCCACTAGAGGACGCAATTATTATCCGATTTGGTTGAAATTTTGCATGGGGTGTTTTATTATGACTTCCAACAGCTGTGCTGTGTGCTGAGTATGGTTCAAATCGGTGCATAACCTGATATACCTGTCATATAAACCGATCTGGGGTCTTGACTTCTTAAGCCACTAGAGTGCGCAATTATTATCCGATTTGGTTGAAATTTTGCATGAGGTGTTTTGTTATGACTTCCAACAACTGTGCTGAGTATGGTTCAAATCGGTCTATAATCTGATATAGCTGCGATATAAACCGATTTTGGGTCTTGACTTCTTGAGCCTCTTCAGGGAGCAATTCCTATCGTTATCGAATCGTTATCTTCTCCCGCATACTTTTCATTTGATACCCATATTATCCTTATCGGTCCACTTTAGATTTTAGGTGGTGTTTTTGTGGTAACGGGGAGGGACCGCCCCCTTCCCGATATCAAAAAATTACTAAGCCTATGTTTCCTTCCAGACCAACCTATACAGTCTGTGAAAATTTCAAGGTAATCGGTTCAGCCGTTTTTGAGTCTATACGGATCAAACAAACACACACAAATACGACTAGTAAGATCGGAAAAAGGTATTTCGATGTATTGCAAGCGGAATAGCTAAATGAATACACCTCCTATCTTATCCCGGTGGATATATAAAAGAGGTTCATCCCTATCTGGCGCAATAATCTTTGTCTTACTGTTTGCAACACATTGTAATATTCATCATTCCATAAAGAAATAGGTGATACTTCTCTCATTTCAATGAGTGCAGTCCATTCAAGATTAAGCTGAATGAAGGCGCCTCGTTTCTATGCCGTGTCCGAATGGCGTACCGCACAGCGACACCATATGGTAGAGAAGTTTTATACATGACGGGATACCGCACAAATGTAACATGCATTAGTTAGGGGATAACCAAAAATGAGCATTTTTCAGATGTTCATGACTTGATTGCCCTAAATATAGGGTATTTCCAAATTCATGTAGTGAATCTTAATTTAACTCTGCATTATTTGGCATTGAGGTGTTTTGCTCAAAATCTACAAACTTAGAGATAATACAAATAAAAAGCTTAAGTACACCTCTTATCGGTGTTGCAGCATCCGATATAAAATGCGAAGATTTTGAAATTTGGCCAAGATTAGACCCAACATATTTTAAGAAATTAATTCAAATTCGTTCAGACTTTTAGCCAAAATGGTTTTAGTTACTCATATCAATATGGTGCTCGTAAGTGGCTACTTTTTTCTTTAAATGTTGAATTTTTGGATTTCATTACAACCACTTGGTTCTTTAGACCTTGTTAATGTTCTTGTCAATTGGTCTATTGCGACTAATAAATGCCGTACCAGGTTGTAACGATTGCAGTGCTAACTCAGTTTTTGCCTGCACCGGACCCAATTCTTTTGCCCTATGCTTGGGCAAGGACACCGTCTCCTTCAACTTGTTTGGTAGCTGTGGCCCAGATTTGGTATGTAACCACAATTTGCCATATATATGCGGTGATCCAAAGGAAGGAGTAAGTAGCAGTGTTCAAAATGATTTTCTTGTTTAAGTGCTTTAAAGGAGGTGCAATTCGTCCATAGATTACTGCATCTTGCCAATCGATTGAGATACCGCCTCAAATACCTTCGGATATGTCAAAATACGCCAAAGAGTTTTGCCAAATAATTAAAATCAATACTCGATTTGCAGTGCCGTTTGAGCTGGTCAACAATAATAAGAGGTAAATATTTTAAGTTCCATGTGAAGTCGCAACATTGGTGTATGTGGGAGCTATATAATGTTTTACTAAGTTTTGGATCACACTAAATTGAAGCAGTATAGGGTATTTCAATAAGAGTGCTACAAAAGTTTTTTGTACCCTCCACCATAGGAAGGGGGGTATACTAATTTCGTCATTCTGTTTGTAACTACTCGAAATATTCGTCTGAGACCCCATAAAGTATATATATTCTTGATCGTCGCGACATTTTATGTCGATCTCGCCATGTCCGTCCGTCCATCTGTCTGTCGAAAGCACGCTAACTTCCGAAGGAGTAAAGCTAGCCGCTTGAAATTTTGAACAAATACTTCTTATTAGTGTAGGTCGTTTGATATTGTAAATGGGCCATATCGGTCCATGTTTTGATATAGCTGCCATATAAACCGATCTTAGGTCTTGATTTCTTGAGCCTCTAGAGTGCGCAATTCTTATCCGATTGGAAAGAAATTGTGCACGACGTATTTTGTTATGATATCCAACAACTGTGCCAAGTATGATTCAAATCGGTCCATAACCTGATATAGCTGTCATATAAACCGATCTTGGGTCTTGACTTCTTGAGCCTCTAGAGGGCACAATTCTTATCCGATTTGACTGAAATTTTGTACGTAGTATTTTGTTATGATATCCAATAGCTGTACCAAGTATGGTTCAAAACGGTCCATAACCTGATATAGCTGCTATATAAGCCGATCTTGGGTCTTGACTTCTTGAGCCTCTGGAGATCGCAATTATTATCCGATTTGCTTGAAATTTTGTACGACGGATCCTCTCATGACCATCAACATACGTGTTTATTATGGTCTGAATCGGTCTATAGCCCGATACATCCCCCATATAAATCGATCTCTCTATTTTACTTCTTGAGCCCCCAAAGGGCGCAATTCTTATTCGAATTGGCTGACATTTTACACAGGTCTCCAACATATAATTTAATTGTGGTCCAAACCGGACCATATCTTGATATCGCTCTAATAGCAGAGCAAATCTTTCCTTATACCCTGTTTTGCCTAAGAAGAGATGCCGGGAAAACAACTCGACAAATGCGATCCATGGTGGAGGGTATATAAGATTCGGCCCGGCCGAACTTAGTGCGCTTTAACTTCTTTTTAAATAAAACCAAAACGGTAGTGGATATCAATTACTGACAAAGCCATTCAGCCAGAAATGAGCCTCATCGCTAAAGATTGTCTTTCGATGAGGCCACTGACTCGGAATTTCGATAGTAACTTCTAATAACTTTGACCCGTATATCTTTCCATCATAAAATGACAAACCTTACTGAAGAGAAATGTTAAAAAAGCGGCAAAAAATATGGCTTCGCTTGCTGTCCCTATCGGTCTACTTTTGTAGCGTCCCTGCAAAAAAACTCTGTATAGAAAGCCGAAGCGTCTCTCTAACAAAAGGAGTACGCGATGGCGGCCTTCCTGAATATTGAGCGGACATTTTACTATTTGGAGATAATCAACCCTATCTTCATAGAGTTAAGTGTCCGTCTTCGGTTTAGTCTGGGCTTAAAAGATGGATTTTTGTCGTCAAAACCCAGAAGCTTAACTTTGATTCTAGACCTACGGTTTCTTGGTCAAATTTTCTTATTATTCGTTGTAGATCTCAATTTTGATAACCGCTTTGTGGGTCTACAAAAATTGACCCACGGCACGGCATAACTATGAGCACCACATAGGCTGGAACTTTGCGCTTCGATCTGTGTGGTGTTTATTGTTATCACGAGAAGCTAAGCTGCATGCTTCCTGGCGCGTCCACAGGTTGCAGATAGTGGAATGCTCCATACCGAGTAGTTGCAACTGCAGTCGCGGACAAACAGCTGTATGGAGCGGAGGGTCTCAGTAAGAGGCCGGGTGGCGCCGGCTTTTGCGCAAATACTGAGTGCCTATGCGAGTTGTTGGCGCCTTTAAATAACCAATGGCCATAATGGTCCTGAGGCTATCGGTCCTATGGACCGGAGCGAGCTTGCTTACTTATAGCAGCTAGTTGACGATCGCCACCTCCACATATAGATATGTGGCTACAACAACAACAACAACTAAAAAAATCGACCCATTCTAACGTAAATGGCCATTGTGAGACCAAATGCTGACATATGGGGTACTGGTATGGTGTGAAAGGCTGTGGAACAGAGAATACGCTACAGGAAGACAGGCTGTATCGGAATCTTGGGAACGTTAAGGTCCACACCACGCGGGTGGTTTGAAAGCAATGTTGAATAAGCAATTTATTGAGGTCTATTTTCACAACTGTGCCGCCATGGCAAACCAATTAAAGGTGGTCCAATTTGTACAACAACCACAAATCATAGTCATGGGTATGTTGGATAGACTGCCGAACGCGGGTACGGTCAGGCTGAGGTCTGTGCCGTAAAAAAATTCCGAGAAGGTATTTGGAGTCTTCGAAGCTCAGGTTATGTGAATGGCCCTCAAGGCCTCGGGTTAGAGGATAATGAGACCGAAGTGCGTAGTGAAGTGCTTGGGGTCGTTGAATAGAATCTGGCCTCCCGCTATCTTAGATCCAGGACACAAAGGTATTCCGGATAATGAGAAGGCGGGCAAATATGCCAGGAGGGGCATGGGAGTTATAAATGGGTCACTGTGCGATAGGGCATATGACCGCTTGCGTGGGTATTCCGCATTATAATTACTGCAAGCTGTCTTGATGAGGAAGAGAAGGAGACATTCGAGTACTTGCTGTGCTTAAGTCCAGCTCTTAAGGGACACTGGCTTTCCATCAGGTAGTTTTTCTCCGATCTTGCCGATGTGTCGCTGGGATGTCTCCTCAGGTATATGGTAAGACGGAATGGGTAAGATGAAATCGGTCTAAACTTGGCACTATGTTGGAGATCATAGCAGAAATCACTGCGCAAAATTTCAACCAAATCCCATAAGAATTGGGATCTCCGGATGCTTAAGAAGTATAATCGGGCGATCAGTTTATATAGTTAAAGTAAAAGGGTGCTAAATTCGGCCGGGCCCAATCTTGGGAAGCCACCAACATGGATTCTGCAAAAATGTCTTCCAAATAAATTAAGCTGTGGGGCATAAATTTATTCTACATACCAAATTTCAAACCAGCAAAAATTAAAGCTTCTGGCCTTACTTTGCATAGTTGTTGGAAGTCATAACAGATTAGTACGTGAAAAATTTCAGCCAAATCGGACAAAATTTGCGGCTTGTAAAGGCTCAAGAAGTCAAATCGGACGATTGGTTCATATAGGAGCTATATCAGGTTGCAGACCGATTAAGACTGTACTTGACACAGTTGTTGGAAGTCGTAAAACAACATCAAGTGCAAAACTTCAGTCAGATAGGACAAAAGTTGCGCCTTCCAGGGGCTCAAAAAGTCAAATCGCAAGATCGGTCTATTTGGGAGCTATATCAGGTTATAGACCTATTTGGAACGTACTTGGCTCAGATGTTGGAAGTCATAAAAAAACGCTACATGCAAAATTTTCGTTAAAACGGACAAAAATTGCGGCTTTCAGGTGCTCAAGAAATCAAATCAGGAGATCATTTTGTATGGGAGCTATATCTAAATCTGAACAGATATTACCCATTTGCAATCCCCAACGACCTGCATCGATATTAGGTTAGCTTAGGTTAGGTTGAATGGGTTGCCCACCAAAGGTGAGTTCACTCAGAGGCCAGTTTGGCCCATTGTGGTACCCTAGAGAGAGAAAGGGAAGAAAAAGAAAATGTGAAACCTCGTTCTAGAGGTTATACACGAATAAAAGAAAAAGACAAGAGGAGTGGAGAAACCCGATCGGGGGGTGAAGAACCGCCCGTTCCTACGCAAGCACGGATCTGCCTACGCCGCAGCTTCTGGCACGCCCTCGTAGAAACCATTCTGTTCCCTCAATAAACCTCAGGAGAGATACCAGAGATAAGTTTGCAAGTTCACTCAGATCACAGAAGAAACGGCTCCCCAGAAAGAAGAGCCTCCGTCTCTGTAGACCCGGACAAGAACACAACAAGTGCTCAATAGTCTCCTCTTTATCCTCATCGAGGCAACTTCTACAGAAGTCATTGTGCGGTATCCCCGTGCGGCCTATGTCACAGTGTCTGGTAATGACCTCTGTCAAAGTACTCATCAACCTCTTAACGAACGCCAGCAACTCTCTCGTCTTCCTTCTGTCGATGACCGGCCATTGCGACTTCGCAGTCCGGCAACCATCTACCGAGTCCCACCTTGCCACTAACGCCGCCCTGGCCATCCCATCTACTGTGTTCAGTATCTCGACAAATGGCACGTAGGCATGGCCGATGACTGGTCCGCCCGTCGCAAACGAACCCCTGCTGGCACCCTCGTCCGCCCCCTCATTTCCTGGTATCCCTTATGCCCAGGAACCCACATCGTGGGTCCGGAGCCTAACCAGGCATTGCGCCACGCATCTCGACCTCACCATCTTCGACCCCAAGACCTTGAGAGCCGCCATACTGTCCACATAAATTCTGAATTTCGAGGGCGGTAAGCCTCTTACCAGAATTTCTCTTGCGGCCACTGCAATGGCACATACCTCTGCCTGAAAGACCATACACTCGTCCGGCAGTCTCAGAGACATACTGATATTGAGTGCATCAGAGTAGACCCCCAATCCAGTCCCTGACTCCATTTTGGAGCTCTGTGTAGATCGAGGTCTCATCTTCCTCAAGTACACCATCCGCCCCACATTCGTCCCTCTCAGGAAAACGAACCTGGAATGCCCCCACTCCAGTCGGCACTGGTGGTAGGTAGTCGGACTCCTCAGTCTTTCTCAGTCTACCCTTCGTATCCATGATACCCAGAGTCGAACTGTGGCCGCAACCATCTACCTTCAGAATGCCGAGCTTTCTCAACCTAAGCGCGACCCTGGCGGCGCAGTTCCAAATATTGGCCCCCATGGGCTTCATCGATATTAAGTATCTGTGCAACATTTCAAGCGGCTAGCTTCACACGTTCGACCTCAATCGTGATTTCGACAGACAGACATGGATAGATCGATTCTGAACGATGAGACGATCAAGAATATTTGTACTTTCTGGGGTCTTAGATGAATATTTCGAGGTGTAAAAACCGGAATGAGTAGATTAGTATGCCGCCATCCTATGTTGGAGGGTATACAAAAATGAATATTTTTTTTGTTTAACTTTTCTACATATTTTTCATATATTTTGCCTTAGTTTTTTGGCGAGTCTAATATTTTTCTTTTTTTTATTTGCAGTTACGTTTACTGTTTCCTGACAGCCAATGGCACGTGGTCTGGCCAGATATATACATGTGCAGGTAGTACTTACTTCGATGATCAAACCAAATACTGCATGGTTAATAAACCCCCAGGATGTTAAACTAAGACAATTTGTTGCAAATGTATGCCATATTCCATATTCCATGGAAATTGTCAAATTGTTGTTGAAAATATAATTTTCTTTCTTTGTTCTATATTAATAAAGTGTTAAGCTTAGCAAAAATAGATAAAAAGTTTTCTCAAATGCATAACTTTCAAAATCATTGCATACTTCTGGGAGTGGGAACTAAACCGTTCCTATTTCAGACTTTAGCTTTGCTTAGGTTAGGTTTTTGTAACAGTCTCCAATTAGGCTCACTTAGACATTTCAATCCGTTGTGATATCACAGCAAAATGAGAACCAAAGAAATGAACTTCTTCTGACTGCCAGTGAGAGACACACGCACACACAGCAGACTTCGACGTCAACGTCCTCACAGCTTCTCCAAAAGTCGTTACTTGCAAGCTTGCAAGCAAGTGACCTGTCTTGGTAGACACAATGTCTGAGACGCCTGTTCTAGCCAGCGTCCGCAAAGCGGTAGACCTCTTCAAGTCTAGATTAGACCACATGATTTTAAAATGTTCACAATCCTCCGTTGTGACCATCTGTCATTCTTTGCACTAAAGACATACCCACAGATTCCAGTTCCCCTCGCATATGAAAGGTAGTTCCTAGTCTCACTCATCTGCTCTGCAATTCTCTGGGACATCTGGCCCAGCCCCCAAAACAGTTGAATTTTGAACTGTTCAGCCATCTCATTGGGAAATCCGTGGCAGTCGAGGGTAGGAGATACAAGTTACCTACAGTTGCACCAGTCTCCTTGGGAGGAAAGAATGTTCCCATTACTGAAAGCGCATAATGCCTGGGTGTTTTCCTGGACAGTAAATTGAACTTCAAATCAAACATTTTGAGAAGGGTCAAGAAAGGCAACTCTTGTCCTACACACTTGGGGGCTTAATCACATGTCATTTACTGGGTATATACTGCAGTTATCAGACTTAAAATGCTCTATAGTGTTGTGGTCTGTTGGACGGCGCTTCAAAAATCCACCTATAGCACTCGATATATTTCGATTCCTTCGGTAACTGCGAAGTGGTCCCATCCAATGACGGGATTCCTGGAATCATTATTTTTTATACCCACCACCTTAGGATGGCGGGATACTAATCTAGTTATTCTAGTTTGTAACACCACGAAATATTGATCTAGGACCCTATAAAGTATATATATTTTTGATCGTCTCGACATCCTGAGTCGATCTAGCCATGTCCGTCCGTCTGTCGAAATCATAATAGCGGTCGAACACGTAAAGCTAGCCGCTTGAAATTTTGCACATATACTTAATATCGATGTAGGTCGTTCGGGATTGCAAATGGGCGATATCGGTTCAGATTTGGATATAGCTCCCATACAAACCGATGTCCCGATTTGACTTCTTCAGCCCCTGGAAGTCTTAATATTCATCCGATTTGGCTGAAATTAGACACATAAAGTTCTTTTATAACTTCTAACAACTGGGCCTAGTACGGTCCAAATCGGTCAAGAACCAGATATAGCTCCCGATATAAACCGATTTTCCGATTTGATTTGTTGAGCCTATGGAAGTCTCAATTTTCGTCCGACTTGGCTAAAATTTTGCAAGAAGTATTCCGCCGTATTCACGTCTTCCAACAACTGTGCCAAGTATGTTCCAAATCGGTCTATAACCTGATATAGCTCTTATAGAAACCGATCTCTCGACTTGACTTTTTGAGCCCCTACAAGCCCCACTTTTTGTCCGATTTCGCTGAAATTGGGCACGTAGTGTTCTGTTATGATTTTCATCAACTGTGCCAGATACGGTCCAAATCGGTGAAGAACCTGATATCGATTCCATACAGACCGATCACACGATTTGATTTCTTAGGCCCCCGAAAGCCGCAATTTTTCTCCGATTTGGCTGAAATTTTGCATATAGTATTCTGGTATGACTTACAACAGCTGTGTCATGTACGGTTCAAATCGGCCAGGAACCTAATATAGCTCCCATATTAACCGATCCTCCGATTTGATTTCTTGAGCCTCTGGAAGCCACAATTTTTGTTCGATTTGGCTAAAATTTTGCAAAAAGTATTCCGTCACGTCTTCCAACAAATGTGCCAAGTATGTTCCAAATCGATGTATAACCTGATATAGCTCTCATATAAATCGATCTCCCGGTTTGAGGTCTTGAGCCCTTACAAGCCCCAAATTTCGTCCGATTTCGCTGAAATTGTGCACGTAGTGTTCTGTTATGACTTTCAACAGCTGTGCCAGATACGGTCCAAATCGGTGAAGAACCTGATATAGCTTCCATATAAACCGATCTCCCTATTTCACTTCTTGAGCCCCTGGAGGCCTCAGTTTTCATCCGACTTGGTTGGAATTTTGCATGTAGTGTTCTGTTCTGACTTCTAACAACTGTGGCAAGTTTGCTTTAAATCGATGAAGAACCTGATATAGCTCCCATATAAACCGATCTTCCGATTTGACTTCTTGAGCCAACTCCTGTCTGGGTTCTAATGTACCGTCAACGAATGCGTTTGGAAGCTGTGGTCATAATTTCGTGTGCAATAGAAATTATCGATTTATATGTGTGGACCCCCAGAAGAGGGGTATGTTGTTTTGAACAAAGGAGTTGCTTTTGTTTTGAGAAAGCAAAATTCTCTTTCTAAATATTTCAGCCACCTGTTAAACCTCCATGTCCTGATGGTCGAAGCATAGTTTGCAACAACACAAAACGTCATTGTTTTAAATATTTTTCAATGAACACAAGATAAAATTTGTGATAATAATTTTATTTATTTTAATTTATTATCATCAAAATATTATTGGGTTGCCCAAAAAGTAATTGCGGATTTTTCATATAGTCGGCGTTGACAAATTTTTTCACAGCTTGTGACTCTGTAATTGCATTCTTTCTTCTGTCAGTTATCAGCTGTTACTTTTAGCTTGCTTTAGAAAAAAAGTGTAAAAAAAGTATATTTGATTAGAGTTCATTCTAAGTTGTATTAAAAATGCATTTACTTTCTTTTAAAAAATCCGCAATTACTTTTTGGGCAACCCAATATATACATACATATATACCATTTCAAATGTTACAAACAATACGAGGGTTTATTAAATACACATTTTTTCTGCTGGATATGATAGTATGCACCCGATGAGCATAAGTATTCCATTCCTTTAATAGAACCATTTGCCTTATAGCAATGCACATATCTGAAAAGAAGGTAAAACATTAGGTTAGGTTGAAAAGAGGGTGCTGGGGTTAATCCGCCCTATGCCACTATGGACATACATCTAAACTAGTTATCGGCTTGCTGCGCTCTCTGAAAACTAACAAGTAAAAGCGTGCTAAGTTCGGCCGGGCCGAATCTTATACACCCTCCACCATTGATCGCATTTGTCGTGTTCTTTGTGCGGTATCTCTTTTTAGGCAAACAAAGAATATTGATTAGGAACTGTTATGCTATCGGAGCTTTAACGAGTTACTAGCTGACCCGGGCGCGTTCCGTTGCGCCTTCTTTTACTTTACATGGAACAAAAGTTTCCTTGGAACATTTATTTTCGACAATTAAAGAGGTTTAAGTGAAAAAACATGCTACGAATATAGTATATCGCTTGACTTCGATGTAAGGTGTACTCCATTCTTAAAATACTTTATTTCAGCCCGCTACTCCAATGAAATCTGATTTAGGGGTGTTTTCGGGGGTGAGGTGGTCCCCCAGGCACTTGGCCCTGAAAAAATATCACCATAGTGCTTTTTTTTTCAAAAACCATTTATTTAAACCCCATATTGCCATTGGTTTAGGGGAGTTTACACGATGAGGCGTCCCCCAAACACATGGTCCAAAATAGTTTATTAAATTCGTTTTCTAATCTTAATTACCACATAATGGCATGGTCGAAAAATTTTTACCCTTTGCGGGGTGTTTTGGGGAGGGGGTGATGCCCCAAAATCATGGTCCTAAATTTGGATATCAAATTCGTATTCTACTCCCAAATACCTTTATTTGAGCCACATTTTGCAATGGTCACTAAAAAAAATCATTTAAACTCCTTATTGCAAAAGTCAGGAAATATGTCCGGTTTGGGGTATTGGCCCTAAAAACTATAAATATTTAGTTCCAATCTCTTTAAGACCAAACTTATCTTGGTGAGCAAATACGTCCTACTTGGGGTTTGTTATGGTAGTGGGACGTCCCTTAGACAGTTGGTCCCTTATGTTGATATCAGATACGTGGTCTACTCCCAAATACCTTTAATTTGAGCCCCATATTTCCATAGTCGGCAAACATGACCGGCTTGGGGGATGGACGGCCACTAAGTGAGTTGGCCTTGAAAATATATATCGGATTCGTGTTCCACTCTAAAAACCCTCTTATTTGAGCCTCATATTGCATAAGTCAGCTAATACTTACTATTTGGGTGGTGTTGTCGGGGTGGGGTGGCCCCATAGACACTTTTCCCAAATATTGATATCAAATTCGTGCTTTACTCCCAAAGACCTTTCATTTGAGCCCCATATGGCTATGGTCGTAAATTTGTCCTCTTTGGGGGATGTTTTTGGGGAGAGGCGGCCCCCCAAATACTTGGTCCCATATTTGGATATCAGATTCTAATTCTACACTCAAATACCTTTTATTTAAGCCCCATATTGATATGGTCAGTAAATAAGTCCTGTTTGGGGGGTGTTTTGGGGAAGGGGTGGACGCACAGAAACGTGGTCCCACATTTGGACCACAGATTCGTATTTAACTCGCAAATACCTTTCATTTGAGTCCTATATTGCCATGGTCGGTAAATATGTCCGATTTGGAGGTGTTTTGAGGGTTGGGGTGGTCCCCCTCAAACTTGGTCCGACAATTGAATATCAGATACGTTTTCTTATCCTAAATACCTTTCATTTGAGTCCCATATTGTCGTGATTGGTCTAAATATATGTTTGGTAGGTTTTAGGGTGGATCGGCCCCCCTAGGTACCCCATCCGAAATTTGGATACCAAATTTTTATTTTTAGGGTACTATATGAGAGCACACAAAATTTCGCTTAAATCGCACCACCCATCTCCGAGATCTGGCGTTTCTGAAAATTAGGTTAAGGGGGAGGGTCCGCCCCCCCCTTCAGATATCAAAAAATTTAGTACCCTATTTTCACCACGGGGTCATGATGCACCATCTTTGAAAATTTCAAGAAAATCGGTTCAGCCGTTTCTGAGTCTATAAGGAACACACAAACATACAAACAAACAAACCTACAAACAAACACAAATTGATTTTTATATATAAGATAGTCCCATTCGGACCATAAATGAATGCTGAACATTGTAGAAGTCATTGCGTAATATTTCAGGTCATTCGGATAAGAATTGCGACTGTTAAGGGCTCAAGAAGCAAAATCGGGAGATCGGTTCGTATGGGAGCTGTATCAAGCTATTGAACTATTCAGAACATATTAGACACGTATGTTGAAGGTCATGAGAGAAGCCGTTATCCAAAATCAGAGAAGAATTGCGCCCTCTAGTGACTCAAGAAGTCACGATCCAAGATCGGTTTATAAGGCAGCTATATCAAAGCATGGACCGATATGGCGCATTTACAATCCCAACCGACCTACACTAATAAGAAGCATTTGTGTAAAATTTCAAGCGGCTAGCTTTACTCCATCGAAAGTTAGCGTGCTTTCGACAGTCAGACGGACGGACAGACGGACGGACAGACGGACGGGCATGGCTAGATCGACTTAAAATGACATTACGATCAAGAATATATGTACTTTATGGGGTCTCAGAGGACTATTTGGAGGAGTTACAAACAGAATGACGAAATTAGCGTACCTCCATCCTATGGTGGAGGGTATAATAAGTGTCCTTGAAAACGAAAATTTTAAGTTTGGAATTCCGTGCTACTTACAAAATTCTTGCTGTTTTCTATATCACTCTCTGGTATTGTGTCCCCACCTAAGTACCGGTGTCTGTTAGCCGCGAAAGCCGGGCAATGACATACGAAATGCTCCAACGTTTCATCATCTTTCCCACAAGCCCCGCACATGCCATCACTTTTGCATAAGTGGTCTCGTAGTCCTATGTGACTCGTTATGACACCTGCTTACTTCCTTCGGATCCGGATGACCCCATAGGATTTTCGCCGTCCTACCCTTAAATCGGACTGCGTCGACCCGAAAGGCTTCGGGTTAACCAAATTTATCAACGGCAGCTCTCTGGCCTTCACTACCAAATCGTCTGCCCTTTCATTCTACCTTACTCTGTTATGGCCTGGCACCCAAACGATGCGGATTGTGCCACCCTCAGAGAAGGTGTTAATCTACTTGTTACACTGCAAGACTGTTCGTAATTTTACCCTCCTGGATGTTATTACCCTTATGGTCATTTTACTGTTCGTAGAGATGTTCACACTCGACGTCCTCGTGTTAGTACCACACTATCTCACACACCAAGTAAAGCATTAAGTCTTGCTATAAATATAACTAGCCGGACAGGGCCCGCTCCGCTGCACCTTCTTTCAGTCACTTATTTTTTCAGGAAAAAGTCCTGTTTGGAAGTGGTGGTATGGCCTTTCAGATATTTCGCCCCAATGTGGATATTATATTGGTGAACTACTACCAAATTTCTTTCATTTGAGTCTGATAATGATATGGTCGGTATATATGTCCAGTATGGGGGTGTTTTTGGGGGTGGGGCGGACCCCTTTGTATCGGATTCATGCTCTAGTCTCAAATACCTCTCATTTTAAACTAAATTCAAATTTCCATTTGGCTGGCTTTAGAGGTGGGGGCCGCCCTAGATATCCCACCCTAAATAAGGATGCCAAATTTCTGTTTCTGGGTTATTATAAACAAACTAAAATTCGCTTAAATCGCACCACCCATCTCCTAGATCCGGCATTTTTGAAAATAGCGTAAGGGGAGGGTCCGGCCTTAAAGTTTAGATGTTAGATCGACTTCATTCCCTTGGTTTTGGTGATGGATTAGAGTCGTCAAAACTTTTGCCCCGAAAGTAGATATCAGATTCATACTCTATTCCCAAATACCACATTTGAGCTATCAATTGCTACAGTCGGTATATATGTGTGGTTCAAGGGGAGTTTATGAGATGAGTCATCCCCGAAACACTTGGCCATAAAACGGATATCAGATTTGAGCCCCTTTTTACCATAATCCACATATATGTCTAGTTTGGGGCATCCAAAATAGAGGGTGATTTTTTTGAGGTTAGGATTTTCATGCATTAGTATTTGACAGATCATGTGGGATTTCAGACATGGTGTCAAAGAGAAAGATGCTCAGTATGCTTTGACATTTCATCATGAATAGACTTACTAACGAGCAACGCTTGCAAATCATTGAATTTTATTACCAAAATCAGTGTTCGGTTCGAAATGTGTTCAAATTTTGTTCAGCGATGAGGCTCATTTCTGGTTGAATGGCTACGTAAATAAGCAAAATTGCCGCATTTGGAGTGAAGAGCCCTACTCTCAAATTCCTTTTTTTTTTAAGCCGAAATTGCAATTCCAAACACTTGGCCTCAAAAATTGGATATCAAATTCGTTTTCTACTGTCAAATACCTATCATTTGAGCCCTTATTTTGCCATAGTAGGCAAACATGGACGGCTTGAAGATAGTTTAGGGGGCGGAATCCTGAAATGATATCAGCATAGTAGGCAAACATGGACGGTTTGAAGGGAATTTAGGGGGCGTATTCTGAAATGATATCAGCATCGTGCTAGAGCACGATTTTGTTTGAGCCCCATAATGTCAAGCATATTTGTACAAACTATAAGTCGCAGTTTTCATCCGATCGTCTTCAAATTTGGTACGGTCATGTTTTTCCTTACCTAGAGACGAAGCCTATTTAAATTGGAAAAATTGGTTCAGATTTGGATATAGCTTCTATATATATGTTCTTCCGATTTGCTGTAATAATGCAATAAAATGGTCATTTGTTAACCGACTCTCTCAATATTTGTCAGGAAGGATTTTCTTATAACTCTTGACCACTGATTCCCACGACACTTAAGGTGACATTTCATTTGATACACACATATTGCCCAAAGCGGTGCAAGTGTCCTGTTGGGTGGTGTTATTGGGGGTGCGGGACCCCTCGACACTAAGGGTGACATGTGTATGCCAAGTTCGTACTCTACTCTTAAGTACATTTCATTTGATATCCATATTGTCCCAGTCGGAAAACATGACCGTTCGGGTGGGTTTTGGGATGGGGCGTCCCCCCAGGTTATTTAACCCCAAAGTTTCATATTGGTGGTACCATAGGGTGTTTTTGGGGTACCATGGGGTGGTATACAAAATTTCGCTTAAATTGGTACACCCATATCCGAGATCAGGCGTTTTAGAAAATTGGAGTAAAGGGGAGGGTCCGCCCACCCTTCGGAAATCAAAAATGTACTCTATCCTCATAAAGTATATATATTCTTGATCGTCATGACATTTTAAGTCGATCTAGCCATATCCGGTCGTCTGTCGAAGCACGCAAACTTTCGAGGGAGTAAAGCTAGGCACTTGAAATTTTCCAGAAATACTTCTTATTAGTGTAGGTCGGTAGGTATTGTAAATGGGCCAAATCGGTCTATGTTTTGATATAGCTGCCATATAAGCCGACCTTGGGTCTTGACTTTTAGAGCTTCTAGAGGGCGCAATTCTTATCTGATTTGACTGAAATTTTGCATGAAGAGTTCTGGTGTAAATCCCAACAACTTTGCTAAGTATAGTCTAAATCAGTCCATAACCTGATATAGCCGCCGTATAAACCGATCTCCCAATTAGGCTTCTTGAGCCTCTTGAGGGCGCAATTCGCATTCGATTTGACTGAAATTGTGAATGACGTGTTTCGTTATGACTTCCAACAACTGTGCTTAGTATGGTTTAAATCGTTCCATAATATGATATAGCTGCCAAATATGACTTCTTGAGATTCTAGAGGGCGCAATTTCAATCCAATTTGGCTGACATTTTGCATGAAGTGTTCTGGTATGACTCCTAACAACTGTTCGAAGTATGGTCGTAACCTGATATAGCCGCCATATTAACCGATCTCCCGTTTAGAGTTCTTGACCCTCTAGGGGGCGCAATTGCTGCTCGATTTGGCTAAAATTTGGCATGACGTGTTTTGTTGTAACTTTTAACCACTGTACTAAGAATGGTTCAAATCGGTCCATAACCCGATATAGCTGCCATAAAAACCGATCTTGCGTCTTGACTTCTTGAGCTTCTAGAGGGCGCAATTCTTAGCCGATTTGGTTGAAAGTTTGCATGAAGTGTTTTGTTTTGACTTCCAACAACTGTGTCAGTCCATATCGTGATATAGAAGCCATATAAACCGATCTCCTGATTAGTATACTTGGGCTTCTGGAGGGCGCAATCCTTATCCAATACGGTTGAAATTTTGCATATGTCATTTTGATATGACTATCCCAAATATGATCTAAATCGGTTTATAACGTGATATAGCTACCATATAAACCGATCTCCCAGTTTGACTTTTAAGCATCTGGGGGGCGCAATTATTACCCGATTTGCCTGAAATTTGTAGGTGGTGTTTTTCTATTTGAAAAAGTCATTCAAAGAACTTAGGCCCATAAAAGCCACATTCCTTTCCGATTTTGCTGAAATTCGGGACAGTTAGTTGTGATAGGCCCTTCGACATTCTTCGTCAATTTGGCCCAGATCGGTTCAGATTTGGATATAGCTGCCATATAGACCGATCCGCCGATTTAAGGTTCGACATACTTTTGCAAAATGGCACAGATCGGTTCAGATTTGGATATTGCTGCCATATAGACCTATCTCTCGATTTAAGGTTTTGGGCCCATTAAAGGCTAATTTTTTGTCCGATGTCGCCAAAATTTTGGACAGCGTGTAAGGTTAAGCCCCTCGATATACTTCTGCAATATGGCACAAATCGGTTCAGATTTTTATATAGTTGCCATATAGACCGATCTCTCGATTAAGGGTTTTGGGTCCATACAAGGCTCATTTATTGTCCGATATCGCCGAAATTAGGGACAGTTAGTTAGGTTAAGCCCCTCGACATAGTTCTGCAATATGGCATTGATCGGTTCAGATTTGGATATAGCTGCCATATAGACCCATCTCTCGATTAACGGTTTTGGGCCCATAAAAGGCTCATTTATTGTCCGATTTTGCCAAAATTTGGGTCAGTGGATTCTGTTAGGTCCTTCAACATTCCTCTTTAATTTGGTCTAGATCGATCAAGATTTGCATATAGCTGCCATGTAGACCGATCCTCCGATTAAGGGTCTTAGGCCCATACAATCCACATTTATTATCCGATTTTGCTAAAATTTGGGACAGTGAGTTGTGTTAGACCCCTCGACATGCTTTGTCAATTTGCCCCAGATCGGTCCAGATTTGGATATAGCCCCCATATAGACCGATCTCTCGATTTAGGGTTTTTGGGCCATAAAAATCGCATTTATTGTGCGATTTCGCCGAAATATGTGAAAGTGAGTTGTGTAAGGCCCTTCAACATTTTTCTGCAACTTGGCCCAAATCGGTCCAGACTTGGATATAGCTGCCATATAGAACCATATCTCGATTTTAAGTATTGGCCCCTTAAAAGGCGCATTATAAATTCGATTTCAGTAGGCTTTTCGACATCCGTGTCGTATATGGTTGAGATCGGTTTAGTTTTAGATATAACTACTAAAAAGACCAATATTTTGTTATACACAATTGAACAATGTCTTGTACTTATAGCTGATATGGGGGCATAAATTATACATTTTTCGCCGGATTATGACGAAAGATGGTTTACATATACACCCGAGGTGGTGGGTATCCAAAGTTCGGCCCGGCCGAACTTAACGCCTTTTTACTTGTTTTTCATCCAATATCGACGATATTTGGCTAAGATACACATATGCTTGTGATGGTGGATATCCTTAAGTTCAGTCTGGTCAAATTTAAAGCAAGTTTACTTGTTACTACACAATTGTCATACCTCTTGCAATAGGGATCCGTCGGTGAAGTTTCATACAACCCGATTTGGTTGATTTGTTCACAAACTTGCTGGGCGGTTAGATTCTCATTTGGCTTTGGCGTTGAAGTTGTTTCATTCTCGCCACCTTCACCTGTGCTGGGAGGTGTTGTTGTTGTTGTAGTAGTAGTTGTTGGCGTTTGACCACCACCATTTCCGTTTCCTTCCTCTTCTGCCACCATGTCGCAGGTGACTTCGTTCGCCAAATTTTGGGGTACGCAAACAGTATTGCTTTTTGCATCACAAACATAACCCTCAGGGCAATATCCAGTTGGTCCTATAGGTCGTAGAGCGCCATAACACATTCGAAATGTTGTCCGACTCATACAGGCAAACACATGATTGCGGTGGGCACTACACAGGCCACACAATGATGTGTCACCACAACTGGGTCGACGTTGGGAGGAGCTCTGAACACATATCGCATTTAAATCGGTGCAATCGAAACCATTCTGGCAATGGTACAGCTCGTCCATGACGGGCGTATCACCTGCAATGGAAAATGGGCCAAAATTTTGTTGGTCAATAAGGCAGAGCGGTGGGTCATGGTGGTCCTCTTACCACCAAAACACAAATAATAGGATGTTGTGTTAATACAGGCCGCCTGATTTGATTGGCATACGTTGCACTCAGCGGCAGCATAATGAGAATGCTTCAGGATGACATATGACACCTGGTATGGGGAAGGAGAAAATTAGTGAATTATTTATGAAGAGAACAAAAATAGTTAAAGAATTTTGTGATATTGTAAAATGTACAAATAAACTTTTTACAGTCCATTTATTTGTGATTCAGTTCATATTCTTTAATACTCACTTGCCAAATGAATACAGAAATCCACCTTTTATGGTTTATATCAAACATTACACTACTTTTGATTACAAAACTCTTAATGTCTGCCAGTGAATTGCTTCACAAAATATATATTTTTTTTTTTTTGTTATAGCTACTCTTTTGGTTCGTGCGTTACGCTTCAGTGCTTGTGAGCAACTATTTGTTATTACTTATGATATCAAGATTTATGGATATCTTTAAGAAAAAAAAAGCGCTCCCATAGAAAAATGTTACTTTCGCCACATGGCGAGTGGTTAAATGACAAACCTCAATGTTGGTGAAATGCCATTTATTTACCATTCTAGTTACTTAAGTAGGTGCTAATTTCATCTTATTTGCATTTATTCTCCCAAAAATATTTAATGGGCCCAATAAGTATTCAAGCACCTAAAAATAGTGCCTGCGTGATAATTGTGTTTAGTTTGAGAGATTTTAATGATTATCTGGGCAATAAAGATTATTTACATGGCCTTATCTTTCTCTTTATAACGTTCAACTCTTTAGCAGAATAGCTTGGTATTTGACAAAATCTTTTTATACCCTACACCACTACTGTGGTACAGGGTTTTATACCGTAGTCGATTTTTTTGCAACGCTTTGCAGGAGAAGAGCTAGACTCATTGTTAAGTATACCGATAGGCTTTGAATCACTTTCTAATACGATTTAGCTAAGTCCGCCTGTCTGTCTGTCGATGTAGTCTGGTGAAAGAGGTAAATGTCGCTTTAGTTGCCCGACAGTCATGGAGTTGTGTTCATCTAATTTGGCTCAAGGACAAACATTATATTTTTGTAAAAAATGGTTTTAGATGTAGGTATAGCTCCCACATATATAATAGAGTGTCCCACAACACCAAAACCAAATCCGATCCAAACCATATTTGGGGCGGATGTGGGGAGACCTAAAACTACCAACTGTTCCACATTTTAGCGAAATCGAATAATAAATAATGCTTTTATGGGCTTCAGACCATTTATCGGGAGATCGGTCTATAGGGCAGCTATATCTTAATATAGTCCGATCTGAACTATATTTGGGTCAGATGTTGGTAGGCCTAAAACTACTCACAGTTTTAAATTTCAGCAAAATCGGTTAAAAAATAAAGCTTTTATGGCCTTCAGACCCCCTATCGGGAGATCGGTCTATATGGCAGCTATATCTAAGTATAGTCCGATCTGAACCATATTTAGGTCAGATGTCGGGAGGCTTAAAATAACCCACTGTTTTAAATTTTAGCGAAATTGGGAAATAAATATAGCTTTTATGGGCTTTAGACCCTTTATCGGGAGATCGGTCTATATGGCAGCTATATCTTAATATAGTCCGATCTGAACCATATTTGGGTCCTATATTAGGAGGCCTAAAACTACTCACTGTTTCAAATTTCAGCGAAATCGGATAAAAAAATAAAGCTTTTATGGGCTTCAGACCCTTTATCGGCAGATCGGTCTATATGGCAGCTATATCTTAATATAGGCCGATCTGAACCATATTTGGGTCCTATGTTAGGAGGCCTAAAACTGCTCACTGTTTCAAATTTCAGCGAAATCGGATAAAAAATAAAGCTTTTATGGGCTTCAGACCCTTTATCGGGAGATGGGACTATATGGCAGCTATATCTTAATATAGGCCTATCTGAACTATATTTGGGTCAGATGTTGGAAGGCCTAAAACTACTCACTGTTTTCAATTTCAGCAAAATCGGATAAAAAATAAAGCTTTTATGAGCTTCAGACCCTTTATCGGGAGATTGGTCTATATGGCAGCTATATCTTAATATAGGCCGATCTGAACCATATTTAGGTCAGATGTCGGGAGGCTTAAAATAACCCACTGTTTTAAATTTTAGCGAAATTGGGAAATAAATATAGCTTTTATGGGCTTTAGACCCATTATCGGGAGATCGGTCTATATGACAGCTATATCTAAATATAGTCCGATGAGAACTATATTTGGATCCTACGTTAGGAGGCCTAAAACTGCTCACTGTTTCAAATTTCAGCGAAATCGGATAAAAAATAAAGCTTTTATGGGCTTCAGACCCTTTATCGGGAGATCGGTCCACATGGCAGCTATATCTAAATATAGTCCGATCTGAACCATATTTAGGTCAGTTGTCGGGAGGATTAAAATAACCTACTGCTTCAAATTTCAGCAAAATCGGATAAAAAATAAAGCTTTTGTGGGATTCAGACCCGTTATCGGGAGATCGGTCTATATGGCAGCTATATAGATACTAGCTGGTCAGGGTCCGCTCCGCTGAGCCTTCTTTCACTCTTGTATTTTATCTGAGTCCTATACTGTAACGTCCGGAAATAAGTCATATTTAGGGGTGCTGCTACGACACTTCAGATATTTCGGGCCAATGTGGACATTATTTTAAGGCTCTTCTCTGATATCCAAATACCATTCATTTGGGCCTTATATTGCTATGGTCGGTAAATATGTTCAATATGTGGGTGTTTTTGGGGGTGAGGCGGATCCCCATATATCAGATTCGTGCTCTGGTCTCAAATACCTTTCATTTGAGTCCCATATTGTCATTATTAGTTTATATTCCATTTGGCTGGCCTTGGAGGTGGGGCGTCCCCCCTAGACATCCCACCTTAAATAAGTATACCATATTTCTGTTTTTTAGTTTTTATAAACAAACTAAATTTCGCTTAAATCGTCCCACCCATCTCCGTGATCTGGTGATTTTATACCCACCACCATAGGATGGGGGTATACTAATCTAGTCATTCCGTTTGTAACTCCTCGAAATATTGGTCTAGGAACCCACAAAGTATATACATTCTTGATCGTCTTGACATCCTGAGCCGATCTAATCATGTCCGCCATCCATCCATCCGTCCGTTCGTCCGTCCGTCCATCCATCTATTTGTCGAAATCACGATAGCAGTCGAACACGTAAAGATAGCCGCTTGAAATTTTCCACAGATACTAACTGTCGATGTAGATCGTTGGAAAATGCATATGGGCCATATCGGTTCAGATTTGGATATAGCACCCATATAAACCGATCTCCCGATTTAACTTCTTGAGCCCCTTGAAGCCTCAATTTTTGTTTTAGCTGAAATTTTGAACATAGTTTTCTGTTTTGACTTCTAAAAACTGTGTTTAGTTCCATCCAAATCGGCCAAGAACCTAATATAGCTCCCATATAAACCGATCTCCTGATATAATTTCTTGAGCCCTTACAAGCCACAATTTTTGTTCGATTTGGTTGAAATTTTGCAGGTCGTGTTTTGTTGTGACTTCCAACAACTGTTCCAAGTACGGTCCAAATCGGTGTGTAACCTGATATAGCTGCTATATAAACCTATCTCCCTTTGACTTCTTGATTCCTTACAAGCGTCAATTTTTGTCCGATTAGGCTGACATTTTGCATGCCATGTTTTGTTTCGACTTCCAACAGTTGCGCCAAATACGGTCCAGATCAGTCTATAACCTGATATAGCTCCCATGTGAACCGGTCTCTTGATCATCCTTGCTCGGTTTCCATAAGCTTTAAAATTAGTAGACAGAAGTTTGGTATGGTAAATAAAATCAGACACCAAAAACTATTTTTTATGTCAGATTTGTATTCTACTTTTAAATATCTTTTATTTGATACCCATATTACCCAAAGCGGTTAAAGTTTCCTGTTGGGTGGTGTTTTTGGGGGTGGAAGGCCCCCCCCCCACTTAGGATGATATTTTAATGGCAAGTTCGTACTCTACTCTTAAACACCTTTCATTTGATTCCCATATTGTCCCTATCGGTAAATATGTCCGTTCGGGAGGGTTTTGGGATGGAGCGTCCCCCCAGGTCATTTTACCCCAACATTTTATACCAATTTCGTGTTTTCGGGGTACCATAAGGTGGCATACAAAATTTCGCTTATCGGTGATGGGGCGACCATCAATTACTCGGACTTAATTTTTTATGTCATATTCGTAGTCTACTCCCGAATACCTTTCATTTGAGTCCTTTATTGATATGTACGTCCAATATGTCTGTAGGGAACAGTTTTTGGGGTTGGGCGACCCTTTTGAAATGTGAACCCAACTTTTTTTTTTACCATATTCGTATTCTAGTCTCCAATATTTTTCGTTTAATACCCATATTGTCCCTATCGGTCCACTTTTGATTTTGGGTGGCGTTTTTGGCATAACGGAGGAAGGCCCCTGACCCTTCCAATATCAATTAATTAATAAGTCTATACCTCTTTCCTGAGCATATTCGTAATCTACTCCCGACTACCTTTCATTCGAGCCTGCAGTGTTCGAATCGATTCAGAAATTCTTCATGGTTCAGTTCAAAAGTACCCTTTTTAGTGAGGGATAATCTAATACATGATTATTACATCCGATATGCACTGCTATCCTAGCTTATATATATTTGAAAAAGTCATTTAAAGAACTTGACAAATGCAATCCATGATGGAGGGTATATAAGATTCGGCCCTGCCGAACTTGGCACGCTTTCATTTGTTTTTATATATTTTTGTGACAAATATTTTGATGTTTAGAAAATACTCAATGTCAATGTCAATGCCAACGTTATTATACCCGCCACCATAGGATGGGGTATACTAAATTCGTCATTTTGTTTGTTACGCCTCGAAATATGCGTCTAAGACCCCATAAAGTATATATATTCTTGATCGTCGTGACATTTTAAGTTGAACTAGCCATGTCCGTCCGTCCGTCTGTCTGTCGAAAGCACGCTAACTTTTGAAGGAGTAAAGCTAGTAGCTTGAAATTTTGCACAAATACTTCTTATTATTAGTGTAGGTCGGTTGGGATTGTAAATGGGCCAAATCGGTCCATGTTTTGATATAGCTGCCATATAAGCCCATCTTGGGTATTGACTTCCTGAGCCTCTAGAGGGCGCAATTCCTATCCGATTTGGCTCGAATTTTGCACATAGTGTTTTGATATCACTTCCAACAACTGTGCTTAGTCTGCTTCAAATCGGTCTATAACCTGATATAGCTGCCATATAAACTGATCTGGGGTCTTGACTTCTTGAGCTTCTAGAGGGCGCAATTCTCCTCCGATTTGACTGAAATTTTGCACATAGTGTTTTGATATCATTTTCAACAACTGTGAGTAGTATGGTCTTAATCGGTAAATAACCTGATATAGTTGCCATATAAACCCATCTTGGGTATTGACTTCCTGAGCCTCTAGAGGGCGCAATTCCTATCCGATTTGGCTCGAATTTTGTACATAGTGTTTTGATATCACTTTCAACAACTGTGCTAAGTATGCTTCAAATCGGTTGATAACCTGATATAGCTGCCATATAAACCGATCTTGGGTCTTGACTTCTTGAGCCTCTAGAGGGCGCAATTCTCCTCCGATTTGGCACAAATTTTGTACAACGCTTCTCCCATGGCCTTCAACATATGTGTGCAATATGGTCAGAATCGATCTATAGCTTGATACAGCTCCCATATAAACCGATCTCACGATTTCGCTTCTTGAGCCACGAATTGGACTATAACTTGATATAGCTACTCCTCCGTCCTTATTCATTATTCTTTGTTTGCCTAAAAACAGATACTGCGCAAAGAACTTGAAAGATGCGACCATGGTGGAGGGTATATAAGATTCGGCCCGGCCGAACTAAGCACGCTCTAACTTGTTGATGTTAGAAAAGGTCTTGTCTTTTAATACTTTGGCTTACTTAAGTTAAGACCACTAGATAATCAGTTGTATGATATTCGGTGGAGGAACATGTGCATTTCTGCAAATAAAGGGTAATGTTTTAAGAGCTATAGGAAAGTTTTTCAAAAAAAAAAACATATAAAATTCAGAAAAATGCATGAAATCTTTATTTGAATCGATAGTACGGCCCATGTAATTTAATGTTTGAAGATAATTTCATGCAAATGTTGACCGCTACTGCGCCTTAAATGGTCCATACGCCTAGTCCAATTTTGTCGTACTCCTTCCAACATTTCGGCCGGTATCTCACGAATAAAGTCCAAAATAGAATGACCGCGTTGAGCTTTGGTTTTGAGCGTCGCGTTGCAAAAATGCAACTCTGCACACAAATTCCACATAAAATCAACACCCAAAAGTTAAAAAATGTTTAGCTTTGACCGTTTAGTGCTGCCACATGTAGATAGTGTTTCTACTATCTACATGTGGCAGCACTAAACGGCGCTCATTTCCAAGCGTAAAAAATTAAAAATTTTTAACTTTACCGCGTTGCTATTGTGGGATTTGTGTGCAGCGTTGAATTTTTGCAACGTGACACTTAACAAGTAAAATCGTGCTGCGTTCGGCCGGGCCGAATCATGGGAACCAACCACCATGGATTCTGCCGATTTAGACCGTTCTTGGTACAGTTTTTGGAAATAGTCACAAAACACAACGTGCTTAGATTCAGCCAAATCAAATAAAAATTGGGGCTTGCCAGGGCTCAAGAAAACAAATCGGGAGATTGGTTTATATGGGTGCAATATCAGGTTATGGACCGATTTGGACCGTACTTGGCGCAGTTGTTGAAAGTCTTAACAGAACGCTACATTCAACAATTCAGCCAAATCGGACAAAAATTGCGGCTTCCAGGGCTCAAGAAGTCAAATCGGGAGATCGGTTTATATGGGAGCTATATCAGCTTATAGACCGATTACCATACGTAGCACAGCTTTTGGAAGTCATAACGCAATACCACGTACAAAATTTCAGTCAAGTCGCACAAAAATTGTTGCTTCCAGGGGCTCAAGAAGTCAAATCGGGAGATCGGTTTATCCCATATAAACCGTTATATCTGAATCTGAACCGATATGACCCATTTGCATTCCCCAATGACCTACATCAATATTAAGTATCTGTACAAAATTTCAAGCGGCTAGCTTTACGCGTTTGACAGCGTGATTTCGACTGTCGGACGGACATGTCTATTTCGAATCAGAACGTCGAGAGTATCAAGAATATGTATACTTTATGGGATCTTTGACGAATATTTTGAGGTGTTACAAACGGAATGATTAGATCAGTATACCCCCATTCTATGGTGGTGGGTATAAAAACAAAGCACAACGCGCTCATTCTGTTTTGGCCTTATATGCTTTAAAGTTAAAGGAGGCCACTGTAGCGCAGAGGTTAGCATGTCCGCCTACGACGCTGAATGCCTGTGTTCGAATCCTGGAGAGACCATCGAAAAAATTTTTCAGCGATGGTTTCCTCCCTCTAATGTTGGCAACATTTGTGAGGTACTGTGCCCATGTAAAACTTTTATCCATAGAGGTGTCGCAACGCGGCATGTCGTTCGAATTCGGCATTAAAAATGAGGTCCACCATCCCTACCGCACAACACCCCCCAAACAGGACTTATTTACTAACCATGACAATATAGGGCTCATATAAAAGGTATTTGCGAGTAGTATACAAATCTGATATGCAAATATGGGGGTGTTTGGGGGCCATCACCTTCCCAAAAACGCCCTCAAAGGGGACAAATTTATGACAATAGCAGTATGGGGCTCAAATGAATGGTCTTTGAAGGTAGAAAGCGAATCTGATGTATTGTATATTTTCAGGGTCAAGTCACTGCGTGAACGCCCCATCCCCCAAAACACCCCTCATAGGATATGTTTGCCGTCTATAGAAATAAGGGACTTAAATAAAAGGTCTTTGGGAGTAAAGCCCGAATCAGATATCAATATTCGGGAAAAGTGTCTATGGGGCCACCCCACACCCATAATACCACCCAAATGGGATGGTATTTTAGAAGTATTTTAGAGTATAACACGAATCTTATATATATTTTCAAGGCCAAAAAAATCTCGCCAGGATTCGAACCCAGGCGTTCATGCTAACGTCTGTGCTACGGTGGCCTCCAATCCAACACACTGTTCCAAATTTCAGAGAAATCGGATAATAAATGCGCTGTTTTTAAGCGCTATAAGTCCAAATGTGGTCCGATGTGGACTATACGCGGTTCCGATATTGAAAGGGCTTGTCTAATTCACTGTTCCAAATTTTAGAGAAATCGCATGATAAACGCAGGTTTTATAGGCTTAAGTTTCTAAGTCCGCAGATCGGTCTATGTGGCAACTATTTCCAAATATGGTACCATATCGATCATACTCCGTTTGGATATCGGGTGCCCTACTGCAACTCACTGTTTAAAGAAATTGGGTGAAAAAGTCGCCTGCAGATCGGTATATATGACACCTATATCCAAATCTGGTCTGATGTGGACCATAGTCGGTTCAGATATTGGGTGGCCCAATACAACTCACTGTTCCAAATTGCAGAAAAATAGGATAAGAAATGCGCCCTTTACGCGACTAGGAACCTTAGTCTTCAGACCCCTCTTCATGGCAACTATATCCAAATGTGAATATACTCGGTTCGGATATCGAATGGCCTTGTCCAACTCACTGTTTCAAATTTCAGAGAAATCTCGTGATAAACGATCCCGACCATTCACGGTTCGGATATCGGGTGCTCTACTGTGACTCACTGTTTCAAATTTCGGCAAAATGGAATAATAATCGTAAATTCACCTTTTATGCACTTAAGACCCTAAATCAGCAGATCGGTCTATATAGCAGCTATATCCAAATGTGATCCGTTGTGCACCATACTTCGAGTGGTCTTGTCCAGCTCACTTTTCCAAATTTCAGAGAAAACGAGTGATAAATGCAACTTTCATTGGCTTAGACCCTGAATCCGCAGATCGGTCTAAATGGCAGCTATATCCAAATATACTCCGATCTCGACCATTGTCCGTTCGAATATAGAGTACTTTTTGAAATCTGTCCTTCCCCACTGGAGCACACTTTGAGCCCAATCCAACCGGATGACCCACCCACACAAAACTTGTTAGGTCCCGTTTCGACGCTTTCGCCACCTGTTTTGACCGTGACAGGGTGATTTTCAATCTCTTGCAATCCGCCAGTCTTTAGAGATGTGTTCGATAGTTCTACAGGCAAGTGTTCAGCAACAACTACTGAGTCGTCTGCTGATTACCCAACCCCACCGCTTCTATACACCTTCAGTTTCAACTTGTTGCATCCGTAACATACTACTCCTTCAGACATTTTGAGGTCTGCGAGACAGTCTGATTTTAGTACGAATACTGCACGTCTCCGATCACCATCAGCCTCATCCAATCTACCAATCTTTTAGTCAGTGCTTGAAAGATAGGGATTATTGTCCCTTAGACTCCTAAGTATGGATTCAGGATCTGAGGTAATTCTTGGTACCCAAGCGTTAAATTACATGGACCGTATTATCGATGCAAATAAAGATTTCATGCATTTTTCTGAAGTTTATATGCTTTTTTTTGTAAAACTTTCCTATAGCTCTAAAAAAATCACCCTTTATATAGCGTCAAACATCTATGATCCTTTTCAGTATGCTGCTGAAAGGGACACTTCCAATTCAGTTGCACGTCCTAGATCACTCCTAAGTATTTGACCTTGTCGGATATCGAAATCGTTCTATTAAAGAAACGTAATCTAGCCCAGTCGTATGCTTTCTGCAAGACCCTTTCGGTTTTTCGGCATAGCTGGTTCGGAGTATAGATGTCCCCTCTGTATGCGCAGCTCAACATTTGTATAGGTGGACCCTTCTCTTAGAACCGATAATCTGGTGAAATTTTACCGGATCCACTGCCGATATCGATGACTGCATAATTCAGTCATCTGTTGTGCTTCGTTGCCACTATGGCAAAAGTGGGCGGCTCTTTACTTTTTCAGCAAGCATCTTCCCCTTCCGTAATGGCTGTGGCGTCCTTTTGGAAGTCACAGTCCTCCATGAAGTCTCAGGGATCCGGCCGGTAAAGCTGTAAACACCACACAGGCTGGAACATTGAGATCCGATCTGTGTGGTGTTCATTGCTGGCACGAGAAGCATAGGCGCGTCCACAGGTTGCGGATAGTGGAATGCTCCATACGAAGTAGCTGCAACGGCAGTCGCGTACAATCAGCGGTATCGAGCGGAGAGTCTCATTGAGAGGTCGGGTGCCACCGGCTCTTGCACAAATACTGAGTGCCTATGATGCTCGATATCACAAGGCGAGTTATTGGAGCCTTTAAATAACCTATGTCCACCTTGCTCCCGCGGCGATCGGTCCTTTGGACCGGAACGAGCTTCAGCGTTTTAGCTCTTCGGGAGATCTGATTCTCTTTCCAGCTTCTGTAGAAGTGCTTGGAATGGCAGTACTTTCCCTTACAGCATCCTGCACTTTCGCCCGATTGCGCTGCCGGTGCATACTCCTCAATCGCCTCCTTCGTCATGCCCTGAATTATTTTCTCGGTCTTCTTGTGAGCTTTGCAAAGCGCTCGCTCAATACTGCCGTCACCCGCAAGATCTCATCCCTCGATTCGTCTGCAATGATTATTGCATTGCCGCTGTTGCTGTCTGAGTCTGAATCGGAAACACCACCTTTATTTAAAGACTGGGTACGAGCTGTGCATCCCCCGGTTGGTTTTACTGATTTCTTGGAAGACAACTGGCTAACAATTGGTTGTGTACCACTCGGAATTATCGGTTCTGCGTTGTTCTAGTGGTACGATTGCGACATGTCCAGATTTTCCAAAAAAAAAAAAAAAACAAGTAAAAAGGCGTTAAGTTCGGCCGGGCCGATCTCAAATTGAAGAAATATGTCAAACGACCTAACACAACTCACTGTCCCAAATTTCAGCAAAATCGGGTAATGAATGTGGCTATTATGGGTCTTACACCATAAATCGGAGGATCGATCTATATGGCAGCTATATCCAAATCTGGACTGATCTGAGCCAAATTAACGAGGGACGTCGATGGGTCTTACACAATTCACTGTCCCGAATTTCATCAAAATCGGATAATAAATGTGGCTTTTGTGAGTCTAAGACCCTAAACCGGAGGATCGGTCTATATGGCAGCTATATCCAAATCTGAACCGATCTGGACCAAATTGAAGAAACATGTCAAAGGGCCTAAGATAACTCACTGTCCCAAATTTCAGCGAAATCGGACCATAAATGTGGCTTTTATGGGCCTAAGACCCTAAATCGGCGGATCGGTCTATATGGGGGCTATATCAAGATATAGTCCGATATAGCCCATCTTCGAACTTAACCTGCTTATGGACAAAAAAAGAATCTGCGCAAAATTTCAGCTCAATATCTCTATTTTTAAAGACTGTAGCGTGATTTCAACAGACAGACGGACAGACGGACGGACATGGCTAGATCGTCTTAGATTTTTACGCTGATCAAGAATATATATACTTTATAGGGTCGGAAATGGATATTTCGATGTGTTGCAAATGGAATGACAAAATGAATATACCCCCATCCTTCGGTGGTGGGTATAAAAATAGGAGATCATGGTTGGAAGTGCTTCATGCGCGAGCAACTTTTTTTGGATATGACTCATCTTGAAACACCCATTCAGTCAACTGCTGTTTTCTTTCGGGCTTAAACGCCATGATTCATCACCTGTGACGATGTAATAGACGTGCTTCCTAGCATCGCGATCGTATTTTTGGAACATTTATTTCGGCCAATCGACACCAGTCTTGTGTGGGATCCAACGCCAACAAAATTCTTTGACGGTCCCATTAATGCCCAAGGTTGTCTCAATCTTACAATAGGTCACATGACGATCTTGAAAATCAATTGGCGCACTGCATCAATGGTTTTTGTAACAACAACCGATTTTGAACGACCTTCACGAAATTCGTCTTGGAGTCAACTACGGCCTCGGTTGAATTCACCATACCTTCGATAAACTCTGGTCCTTGATGGAGCTTCATGGCCAAAAATAGAATAAAGATCATCGATGCACGAAAATATTCACGATTTCATTCCATATTTTGGGCGAGATGAATTCACCATACCTTCGATAAACACTGGTCCTTGATGGAGCTTCATGGCCAAAAATAGAATAAATATCATCGATGCAAGAAAATGTCAGTCCTTGATTTTCCCCGTTGCAGAGCGTTGCGTAGAAGTTTCCAGTGTTTTATTTCCCATGGTTTTTGGGATTGTCGAGCAATGGCTATGATATAGGTGGCCGTCTCCGTACATGGTGCTGTTATGTCGGCCCATGTATGGGTGTTATTTCGTAGCTTCTCCGTTAATGTTGCCCAAACGTTTTCGGGGTGTTTTTGAGGTTGAACTTTGTGCTTTTTGTTTGAGTCCTTTTCACTACGGCGGGGCGTAGAAGTAAAGTGGCCATTAAGAGCATGTGGTCACTATCGATATTGGCTCCTCGTCTAGCTGTCACATTCATCTGTGCACCCACAAAGAGTTTGCTGATAAGTACGTGGTCAATTTGATTACAGGTGTATCCATCTGGTGATTTCCAAGTACATTTGTGTGTATTTTTATGGGGGAATTATGTGCCTCCAATAAAGAGCCGGTTTCTTGCGCAGAAATCAACCAATCTGTTGCCATTGTCATTCCTGGTATCGCCACCTCCTTGCGTTTCCATGATTGATTGTAGATTATTGTTGTTATTTTCCATCAATAAAGAGCCGGTTTCTTGCGCAGAAGTCAACCAATCGGTTGGCATTGTCATTCCTGGTATCGCCAAGTCCTTACATTCCCATGATTGAATGTAGATTATTGTGGTTATTGTCCACCTTGGCATTAAAATCTCTCAAAACAAATTTAATCTCTCCTTTGGGTGCAGTGTCACTGGGGTTCGGTGGGCGAGTAGCATTGTACCATGGATATTTTGAGGATTCTAGAATTTAATCTTGGCGTCATGATGCGTTCGGCGAAAGTGGATTCGATGAATTTCATTGCCTGAAAAAATTAATTGGTAGCCAGCTTGAAGATCCATAGTTCCGGACTCCATAGCCATCGTACTTCACATAGGTTAGGTTAGGATAGGTTTAAGTGGCAGTCTTCCATCAGACTCACTTAGACGTTTTCATCCATTGTACTACCACAGGAACAGAAGAAGGAAGATGCCTTCTAGTTCCTACTGTTGAACCAGGAACTTTAAAAAGCCCAATAACTTGCGAATGTTCACATACGCTAAATCAGACAGGTTCTCAAAGAAATGAGAACCTAAAGTGGGACTCCTTCTGACTGACCGTGCGGGATACACACATAAAAGGTGTTCAATAGTCTCTTCCTCTTTGATATCCTCACAGCTTCTGCAAAAGTCATTGCAGGCAATCTTCAGTCTGTCAGCATGTTTTCCGATTACACAGTGTCCTGTCATGGCGGACACAATGACTCAGACGTAGGTAGACCTCTTCATGTCTAGATTAGGTCACATAGTTTTGGAATGCTCACAGCCGCCTCTTTGTGACCATCTATCATTCGTTGCCCTTCGGGCCAGTCCTGAAAATTTAGCTTACATGTCGCTAGAGGCTTACCAACAGATTTCAGAATGCCTGGAATGTGTAGCGTAGTCCCTAGTCTCACAAGCTCGTCCGCTTTACAATTTTCTGGGATATCTCTGTGGCCTGGCACCCAGAACAGGTGAATTTTAAACTGTTCAGCCATCTCATGGAGAGATCTGCGACAGTCGAGGACGGTTTTTGTGTGTAGACGTTCTCCAAGGATTTAATGGCTGCCTGACTGGCTAAGAAAAGATCTTAATGCCAATCGTCGTAATGACATTATATCCTAGCCATTTCCCCATATCCTTAATTGCAAGGATCAACGCTTGATTCAAACTGCAGTGATCGGGTAATCTTTTCGATGTGATCAGTTCTAGATCTTTAGAGTACAGCCCAAAGCCCACCTGGTCGTTGAGTTTGGAACCATCCGTACAGAAGTCAATGTAACTTCTGTTACCAGGGATATCGTAGTTCCAATCGGTTCTATCAGGAATGGTGGTACAGTACTTTTTATCAAAAGTGGCTCAGGTAGGGTGTTATCCACTCTGCCTGGAACATCGGATATTGTACAGTGTTCGTAGCCGCCACATGACCAAAGAGAAAGCTCCCTTAACCACACGTCATTGGTTGCAACAATTTGTATAGACACAATGACCAGATGTAGCATTAAATTCAGTGTATCAGATGGTGTCGTCCTAAGTCCGGCTGTGATGCACAAATAAGCCATCCTTTGGATCCGGTTAAAAATTGAGCAGTAGGTGGACTTTTGAAGCACTGTCCATCAGACCGCAACACCATATAGAATTATAGGTCTGACAACTGCTGTATATGCTCAATGCATGACACGCGGTCTAAACTCCCCATTTTGCCAATGGCTCTCTTATAGGTGTATAGGGCAAGATTTGCCTTTCTTGCCCTTTCAAAAATGTTGGATTTGAAAATCAATTTCGTGTCCAGCCAAACACACAGGTATTTTGCGCTTTCTGTAAATACAATAGAACATTCTTCCCTCCCAAGGAAACAGGTTCCACTGCATGCAACTTGTATCTCCTGCTGAAAAGAACTACTTCTGTCTTGCACATGGATTTATACCTAGACCACTTTCGGTAGCCCACTTTGCTGTTGCACATAGATCTTCCTGAAGTATATATCTTAGAGTGATGGGAAACTTTCTCCTAATAGCAATTGCCACTCTATGTAGCCGACTAAGTCGTGAAGGGCTGTTTCAGTGTTTTCGCCTTTACTATATTCATGCTGCCGCCGCGACTGGCGATCTCCAGGAATCTCTGTCCTATGTTATGTGTCTATCAACCTCTCAAGAGTCTTTAGCCTAAAGGATGACAGACTAATAGGACGCAAATCTTTCGCCTTCGTGTGGTAGGGTTCTTCTGCTTTCGGAATGAAAATGACCTTGGTGTCCCTTCATCCCACAGGTATATATGACATTCTGATACAAGCAGAGTATATCTCCCTAAGCCAGGGAACCAGTCTATCAGACGCAGCTTGTTACAGGCCTGGCGACTTAAAGGAGTCGAAACTTCTTATCCCCCTAAGGATTTTCGTCTCAGACACAATTTCTCTAATAACCTCCGACGAATGCATACCAGTGACAACCTCTTCTGGCGCCACATTGTCCGTTGGAGAATTTCCCTGAAAATGTGTATCAACGAATAGTTCTAATGTTTCCTCACTAGTCATTGTCCATACATTCTCTGACTTCTGAATATACCCCACTGTAATCGGTTTCGAGGACAGAATCCTCCTTAGCCTAGAGGCCTCAGGTGTAACCTCCACGGAGCAGCAGAATTTTACCCAGTATTTGTTCTGAGCCTTTCTCAGCTCGCCCTTATATTTTCTTAGCTCAGCCCTAAAGATGTCCTAATCTTGTGGTGCCCTCGTGGTTTTTACTCTGTTAAAGGGTTTTCTGCAGTCCTTCCTTTGACCACCCAGCTCTGGGGTCCACCATGGCGGTCGCTGTTTGCCCCTTGGCGTGGCACAAGGACATGCTGACACAAGCGAGTCATTCATGGGCCTTCGTGATCCGCTTGACCACTATGTCTATATCCTCCGTAGTTTCCACTTCCTTTTCTGATCAAGAAGGGATAGACGTGCAGAATTTGTGCCGAAATTTATCCCAATCTGACTTTCTTCTGCAGTATTTTTTCCAAGGCTGAAACTAGTATAACGATGATCAGAGAAGCTGTGGTCATCCAACACATCCCAGTCCAATATTCTTCCCTTCAGTAGGTAGCGTAGTTTAAATCCCGGAATTCTTAGTCCACTAACCATTCCTCCACACACCCATGGATCTTGGATAACAATCACGCCAAATCCTCCTGCCATCAAGAGGATCTTTAGTGCCCCCGATGCGGCCTTACAATGGTGCAGATTTATCTGTAGAAACCGGACCATAGTCAGGATTCAGAACTTCCACCACTGTTGTGTTAGCCTCGTCTTCTGATTCCACCAGGAGCTCATTCTCATAAGATTCGTTAGATCTTGTCATGATGAGCTTTCGTACGCTTCCAGGGGCAGGTGAGAAAGCTGTGGAACTACTCTTCTTTAGGACACTGGACGATTCCTCCTTAGATGCTTCACTAGCTGCTGCTGTCGAAGTACTTTCTGAGTTCCGTGCATCTCCGCTGGCGCGCACCTTGATCCCAGTCCAGCTTGGTGACCCACCCACGCTGGGCTTGTCGGGTCCCGTTTCTATGTCATCTCCTCCTGTCTCGATTGCGGCAGGGGGATTTTCAGTCTCCTGCAAACCGCCAGACTTTAGCGATGTGATCGATAGTTTCTCGTACTTCACTTAAACTAGGCTGTAGTTTGACATCTCGTTCTGATCTTGGTAAAGTCTCAATGCTTTTGAGAGAGTTCAAACGTCCCATGTTTCAATCACAAACCGTGTTCTGAATCCATAGGTCGTCATCGGTTGGTTGTCATTATTTCTTGTAGCTGTTTCTGTAATCACGATTTTTTATATGGATGATAGGTTGTGCCATCGCATCGGTGTCTAGTGCTCGAGCTGCCACCGACCCACTAGGCCGGGCTTTCTTGATGGTGAATCTTCTGAAGATCTGCCAGCGCCACCGTTGGCCATTTCCACTGGCTCATCCGCTGCCGAACCTATTGCACGAACCCATCGTGATCGTTTTCGTATTCGTGCAAGGGGAAGACCCCCTGCGTGTGCTAACTTGTTGGTTCGCCCCGCAAATTTTATTTGTGCGGCACTCGTCATATCTGAGGAGCTTTCCTCTATACACCACCAGGGGAGTCACCCGAAGGAAGAAGTAGCGTGGAACTGCTTATATAAGCAAAAATTTTAATTTTTGGGAAAAATATGTAGCATTTATTTGTTTCAAGGGGACCTCAAATATAAATATTTTGTTTTTTTTTATACCCACCACCGGTCCCGATGGTTTGAGATGGTTTGATAGCTAGATCGACTATGTCCATCCGTCCGTCTGTCGCAATCACGATAGAGGTCGAACGCGTAAAGCTAGTATCAATGTACGTCATTGGGGGTTGAAAATGAGCCATATCGGTTCAGATTTGGATATAGCTCCCATATAAACCGATCTACCGATTTGACTTCTTGAGCCCCTGGAAGGTCCAATTTTTGACCGATTTAGCTAAAATTTTGCATGTAGTGTTTCGTCATGACTTCCAATAACTGTGTGAAGTACGGTTCAAATCGGTCTATAACCTGATATAGCTCCCATATAAACCGATCTCCCGATTTGACTTTTTGAGCCCCTATGGGCACAATTTTTGCCCGATTCAGCTGAAATTTAGCATGTGGTGTTCTTTTATGACTTCTAACAACCGTGTTAAGTACGGTTTAAATTGGTCAAGAACTTGATATAGCTCCCATATAAACCGATCTGTCGATTTGACTTCTTGAGCCCTTACAAGCAGCAACTTCTGTCCTATTTGTGTGAAATTGAGCATGTGGTGCTCCGTTATGACTTTCATTAACTGTTCCAAATCATTCTTTAACCTCATATAGCTCCCATGCAAACCGGTCTCTCGATCATCCATATTCGGTTCCTAGAAACCTTAGGTTTTGCTGGTTGGATAGGAGTCTGGTATGCACAATAAAATTACGCCCTTCAACTAAATTTAGTTTGTACACATTTTAAGCAGAATCCATGGTGGTGGGTTCCCAAGATTCGGTCCAGCCCGAAATTAGCACACTTTTACTTATTTTAAAGTCTTTCTATTTGAAGTGTTTTTAAAAGATTGGTAATAGATTTCTTAATAATTTTCATTTTCGATGTTTGTCCACCGGGGCAACACTGTTCGCCGGGGTTTGAAACCAGTCGAGATGGCTAAGCGATGTTTATACCTCCAATAATTATGTCAAAATTCAGCCATGTAACGGCAAAGAGGTGTCGCTAAAATGGGCATGAACGAAAGAAAAGTTTATTATATGTAAAGGGTGATTTTTTAAGAGCTATAGGAAAGCTTTCCAAAAAAAAACTCATAAAATTCAGAAATATGCATGAAACCTTTATTTGTATCGATAGTACGGTCTATATAATTTAATGTTTGAAGATTATTTCATGCAAATGTTGACCGTGACTGAGCCTCAAATGGTCCATCCGCTTAGTCCAATTTTGGCATACTCTTTCCATCATTTCGGCTGGTATCTCACGAACAAATGCTTCAATGTTGTCTTACAATGCGTCAATTGAAGTGGGCTTGTCTGTATGGACATGAACTTTAACAAAGCCCCACCAAAAATAGTCTTAAGGCACTATCTAGGCAGCTAATTGACCGTTCCCAAACGTGAAGTAAAATGTTCTCCGAACCTGCCTCGTAATAAGTCCATGGTGCTATGTGGCATGTGGCACCGTTTTGTTGAAACCACATGTCATGCAAGTCAAGCTCTTGCATTTTGAGCAAAAAAAAAAGTTGGATATCATCTCATGATAGCGTTCACCATTCACAGTTACGTGACGATTCCCATCGTCTCTGAAGAAGTACGGTCCAATGATGCCACCAGCCCATTAACCGCACCAAAGTGTGACTTTTTCTGGATGCATTGGTAGATGTTGCAATGTATCTAGCTGATCTTCACTCCAAAATCGAGAATTCTGCTTAACAAAGCACGCATTTTGATAATAAAATTCAATAATTGCCAAGCGTTGGTCAAATTACTGATGTTTGACAGTGAAACAAAACATGGAACGTGGTTGTACTGTTTAAACCAGTGTTGCCAAAAAAAATAATGGCTAAAAAGTCTCCTTTTATAAGGGTTTATTATGGATCATATCACGACTTCATTTAAATTTATTTATATGCATTAAAAAAAATTATCAAACACAAAAATCTATTAGGTAAAATTATTTGTCTTCACTTTAAAATATTTTAAATACAGCTCAGATGAGGCTTGAGTTCTTGACACAGTCTGGTCGCAGCGTTATAGTATGGTTTGTTTTGTGGACACCACATTGTGGTGGCCAACATCTGATCACCTCTCATATAACAGTTGATATACCTGCAATTAGATCGGGGACAATGGTGATAATGTCGCTGATAACAGGAATATTAAATTGAAACTTACATCGTGCAGGTCAAGTCGTTGGGATAGGGATAACGTCCAACAATAGTTTGTTGTGCGCAAAATGCATCAGCAGGGTCTTGAGTAGTTGTCGGTTCGGTGGTTGTAGGAGTTGTAGTTGTGGTAGGTTCTTCTGTAGTTGTGGTTGTTTCAGTAGTTGTGGTTGTGGTGGGTTCAGTAGTTGTGGTTGTTTCAGTAGTTGTGGTTGTTTCGGTAGTTGTGGTTGTGGTGGGTTCAGTAGTTGTGGTGGGTTCAGTAGTCGTAGTAGTTTCTTTAGTTGTGGTAGATTCTGTAGTTGTTGTAGTTTCTGGAGTTGTGGTAGTTTCTGGAGTTGTGGTAGTTTCTGTAGTTGTGGTAGGCTCAGTAGTTGTGGTAGGTTCAGTAGTTGTGGTTGTTTCTGTAGTTGTAGTAGTTTCTGTAGTTGTGGTAGTTTCTGTAGTTGTGGTAGGTTCAGTAGTTGTGGTCGTTTCTGTAGTTGTGGTAGGTTCAGTAGTTGTGGTAGTTTCTGTAGTTGTGGTACTGTCTGTAGTTGTGGTAGATTCCGCAGTTGTAGTAGGTTCGGTAGTTGTGGTAGAAGCTTCAGTAGTTGTGGTAGAAGGTTCAGTAGTTGTGGTAGAAGGTTCTGCAGTTGTGGTAGGAACTTCTGTAGTTGTGGTAGAGACTTCTGTCGTTGTGGTAGAAGCCTCTGTAGTTGTGGTAGAAGCTTCAGTTGTTGTTGAAGGCTCGGTTGAAGTTGAAGTTTCTGTTGTGGTAGTTTCATCTGTAGTTGTGGTACTATCATCACTTTCGGTTGTAGTTGTTGGTGTCGGCGCAAAAGTAGTTGTTGTCGTGTCCTCAGTAGTTGTTGTTGTCGCTGGTGTTGTAATTGCGGGATCATCGATTGGATCCCGTAGATCACAAACTTTTGTATCGTCCTTATAACATTCTGCAACACAGGGATATTCACCATTGAATGCTTTTGTAACATCACAAATTTGTGCATCAGGACAGTGCACACGAATTTCTGTCAATTCATCATCCATGCACATGGTATATGTCGTGAGACTGGTACAGGTATAACCACCATCTGCAACACCATTGCATTTGCCACAATTCGAGGTATCTTGACAGATGGGTTTCACATCCGGAGACAAGGCGCTACTCATACAAATGGGACCGAACTTGGTGCAATAATCATCGACACCAGGACATTGAAAAACATTCGTGGTATCCGGGACACCTAGAAAGAAGGTAACATAATATCCGCATGAAATTTTGCACTGGTATTCCTTATTGATGTAGGTAGGAGGATTGCAAATGGGCCATATCGCTTCAGATTTGAATGTGGCCCCCACATAAATCGATCCCAGCTTTTGACTTCTTGCGCCCTTAGAGGCGCTAGTTTTCATCCGATATGGCTCAAATTTGGTTCAAGGACTTCTGTTTGGACCAATGTTTTCAACCTCCGAGCCAAGTATGATCTGCATCGGTCAATAAACTGATACAGTCGCCATCTAAAACCATCACCCGTTTTGACTTCTAAAGGCACTAGAAGCCTCAAACTTCCTTTGATTTGGTTGAAATTTGGCACATGGACTTGGACATGGACTTCCAACATCTGTGCCAAGTATGATTTGAATCAGTCTATAAACTGATATAGCAATGTAAACCGATGCCCGTGTTTGACTTCTTGAGCCCCTAGAGGCCTCAATCTTCACTTGATTTGACTGACATTTGGCACACAGACTTCCGTTCTGAGTTACAACATCTGTCTGAAGTATGATCCGAATCGGTACATAAACTCATGCAGTCCTTATGCAAACCGATCATCGGATATGGCTTCTTGAGCCTCTAAAAGCCATAATTTGCATCCCATTTGGCATTGGCACCAAATGAAATGACACATGAAACAATACTAGCGCCAAATCGCACCCACGTAGGATCATAAATACATGGAAGCCTCCTAGCAGCCTTAGTTTTGGCTGAAATTTAGTACTTGGAGTACACTTGCGTCCTCCAATACTCACTATGAATCCTACCTTGATAAGTACTTAAATGGATATAGGCCCCTTAAAACCCGAAGCCCCCATAACCAATTGTTATAAAATAATTCATATACAAAATGAGTTAATCAGGGTTAGTTTAAAGCAGAATCCATGGTGGTGGATACCAAATATTCGGCCAGGCTAAACTTTACACACTTTTAATTGTTTTATGTTACTTGATTGTATAACTGCTCATCTTTCGCGAGATTGGCTTTGAATTTATAAACATTTCTCTATTGTCAATACCATTCAAAAAGAGTTTGCATGCCAACTAAACGTATCAAACTCAAATTTGCCTAAGGAACAGTGTCTTAACTTTTCACACATATATGAAAGCTGTTCGATTCAAATATAAGCTCAATGATAAGAGACCTCCTGTTTATACCGGATCTGAAAGGCGACACCTCTTTGGAAATATTTTTATTTTGCAAATATGGCAACGCATCTCACAAATGTTGCCAGCATTTGGTAGAGATAACCGAAAATGCTAATATGATCATTGACATTCGATTAAGGAACAGAGAGCAAAATTCGGACACATCAATAAGTATAGTTCGATTAAAGTTTAAGCTCAATGATTAGAAATGTCCTTTTAAAAGCCCAGTTTGGACGGCATCCAGAAGGGCACTTCTTCGGGGAGAAGCCTTTAACATGGCTTCTATGCATGGCACTGTACATCACAAATGGCTCCAGTATTAAAAGGACACAACCAAACGCTTAAATTTTTTCTGATGTTCCTTTGCGAAAGGGTAGTTTTAGTACCCTTACTTTTGGGGAAGGGTAGTTTTAGCACCCTTTCCATTGGAAAAGAATGGTTTTAGTACAACGTCCTTTGGGAAAGGGTAGTTTTAGTACCCTTACTTTTGGGGAAGGGTAGTTTTAGCACCCTTTCTTTTGGGAAAGGTTAGTTTTAGTACCACGTATTTTGGGAAAGGGTAACTTTAGTGCCCTTTCGTTAGGAAAAGAGTAGTTTTAGTACCCTTTTTAGGGAAAGGGTAGTTTTTGTACCTTTTCCCTGAAGAAGTTCCAGCAACTTGATGTTTATTTCGGCAAGGAAGGGAAACATTTAAAATTTTGATAGCATTTTTAGTAGTTTGTAAAATTTTAGTCGATTTCGAACTAAAACCAAATTCATAATTAACCATTTTAGTCAATCTAAAAACTCGACAAAAATATCGATTTTTCTCTTTGGGAAGTACTTTTACCTTTGGGAGAACGAAGTTTTAATAAGCTTTCCTTTGGGAAAAGGTAGTGTCAGTACACTTTTCTTTGAGAAAGGGTAGTTTTAGTACCCTTTCCCTAGGGAGCGGGTAATTTTAGTACCCTTTTCTTTCAGAAAGGTTAGTTTTAGTACAATTTCCTTGGGAACGGGTAGTTTTGGTACTCTTTTCTTTGAGAAATGGTAGATTTAGTACCCTTTCCTTTGGTTACTTTTAGTATCCTTCCCTTTAGGAACGGGTAGTTTTAGTATCATTTCATTTGGAAAAGGGTATTTTTAGTACCATTTTCTTTGGAAAATAACAGTCTTAGTACCCCTTTCTTTGGGAACTGGTGGCTTTAGTACACTTTTCTTTGAGAAAGTGTAGTTTTAGTATCCTTTGTTTTGGGAAATGGTAGTTTTAGTAACCTTTCCTTTGGAAAAGAGTAGTTTCACTACCCTTTCCTTAGCGAACGGGTAGTTTTAGTACCACTTCTTTCTAGACCGTGTAGTTTTAGTTCCCTTTCCTTTGGGAACGGGTAGTTTTAGTACTCTTTTCTTTGAGAAAGGGTAGTTTTAGTTCCCTTTTCTTTAAGAAAGGGTAGTTTTAGTACCCTTTTATTAGAGAAAGGGTAGTTTTAGTACCCCTTCCTTTAAAAAGAGTAGTTTTAGTACCCTCTCCTTTGGGAATTAGTAACCTTTCCTTTAGAAAAGGGTAGTTTTAGTACCCCGTCCTTTGGGAAAGGGTAGTTTTAGTACATTTTTCTTCTTGAAAGGGTGGTTTTAGTACCCTTTTCTTTGGTAAAGGGTAGTTTTAGTGCCCTTCTCTCTAGGAAAGGTTAGTTTTAGTAACCTTTCCTTATGGAACGGGTAGTTTAAGTACTACGTCCTTCGGGAGCTGGTAGTTTAAGTACCCTCTCCCTAGGGAACGGGTAGTTTTAGTACACTTTTCTTTCAGAAAGGTTAGTTTTAGTACAATTTCCTTGGGAACGGGTAGTTTTGGTACACTTTTCTTTGAGAAAGGGTAGATTTAGTATCCTTTCCTTTGGTTACTTTTAGTACCCTTCCCTTTGGGAACGGGTAGTTTTAGTACCATTTCATTTGTGAAAGGGTATTTTTAGTACCATTTTCTTTGGAAAATGACAGTCTTAGTACCCCTTTCTTTGGGAACTGGTAGCTTTAGTATACTTTTCTTTGAGAAACGGGTAGTTTTTGTACCACTTCCTTCTAAAACGTGTAGTTTCAGTTCCCTTTCCTTTGGAAACGGGTAGTTTTTGTACTCTTTTCTTTGGAAAAGGGTAGTTTTAGTACCACTTCCTTCTGGAGCGGGTAGTTTTAGTTCCCTTTCCTTTGGGAACGGGTGGTTTTAGTACTCTTCTTTTTGGGAAAGGGTAGTTTTAGTATCCTTTTCTTTAAGAAAGGGTAGTTTTAGTACCCTTTTATTAGAGAAAGGGTAGTTTTAGTAACCTTTGCTTTAGAAAAGGGTAGTTTTAGTACCCTGTCCTTAGGGAAAGGGTAGTTTTAGTAATCTTTTCTTTCGGAAAGGGTAGTTTTAGTACCCTTTTCTTTTTGAAAGGATGGTTTTAGTACCCTTTTCTTTGGTAAAGGGTAGTTTTAGTGCCCTTCTCTCTAGGAAAGGTTAGTTTTAGTAACCTTTCCTTATGGAACGGGTAGTTTAAGTACTACGTCCTTCGGGAGCTGGTAGTTTAAGTACCCTCTCCCTAGGGAACGAGTAGCTTTAGTACCCTTTTCTCTCAGAAATGTTAGTTTTAGTACAATTTCCTTGGGAACGGGTAGTTTTGGTACACTTTTCTTTGAGAAAGGGTAGATTTAGTACCCTTTCCTTTGGTTACTTTTAGTACCCTTCCCTTTGGGAACGGGTAGATTTAGTTCCATTTCATTTGGGAAAGGGTGTTTTTAATACCATTTTCTTTGGAAAATGACAGTCTTAGTACCCCTTCCTTTGGGAACTGGTAGCTTTAGTACACTTTTCTTTGAGAAAAGGTAGTTTTAGTATCCTTTGTTTTAGGAAATGGTAGTTTTAGTAACCGTTCCTTTGGAAAAGGGTAGTTTCCTTAGGGAACGGATAGTTTTAGTACCACTTCTTTCTAGAACGTGTAGTTTTAGTTCCCTTTCCTTTGGGAACGGGTAGTTTTAGTACCCTTTTCTTTGGGAAAGGGTAGTTTTAGTTCCCTTTTCTTTAAGTAAGGGTAGTTTTAGTACCCTTTTATTAGAGGTAGTTTTAGTATCCTTTGTTTTGGGAAATGGTAGTTTTAGTAACCTTTCCTTTGGAAAAGGGTAGTTTTGGTACCCTTTCCTTAGGGAACGAGTAGTTTTAGTACCACTTCCTTCTGGAGCTGGTAGTTTTAGTACCCTCTCTTATGGGAAAGGGTAGATTTAGTGCTCCTTGCTTTGGGAAATGGTAATTTTAGTACCCTTTTCTTTAGGAAAGGGTGGTTTTAGTACCATTTCATGTGGGAAAGGCTAGGTTTACTACCCTTTCCTTTGGAAAATGAGAGTTTTAGTACCCTTTCCTTTGGGAACAGGTAGTTTAGTACCCTTTTCTTTAAGAAAGGGCAGTTTTAATATCCGTTGTTTTGGGAAAGTGTAGTTTTAGTAACCTTTCCTTTGGAAAAGGGTAGTTTTAATACGCTTTCCTTAGGGAACGGGTAATTTTAGTACCATTTCCTTGGGGAACGGTTGGTTTTAGTTCCCTTTCCTTTGGGAGCGGGTAGTTTTAGTAATCTTTTCTTTCGGAAAGGGTAGTTTTAGTACCCTTTTCATTGGGGAAGGGTAGTTTTAGCACCCTTTCTTTTGGGAAAGGGTAGTTTTAATACCTTTAATTTGAGAGAGGGTAGTTTTAGTACCCCTTCCTTTAAAAAGGATAGTTTTAGTACCCTCTCCTTTGGGAGAGAGTAGTTTTAGTAACCTTTCCTTTAGAAAAGGGTAGTTTTAGTACACCTTCCTTTGAAAAAGTGTAATTTTAGTATCTTTTGTTTTGGAAAAGTATAGTTTTAGTAATATTTCCTTTGGAAAAGGGTCGTTTTAATACCCTTTCCTTAGGGAACGGGTAGTTTTAGTACCATTTTCTTCGGGAACGGGTAGTTTTAGTACTCTTTTTTTCGGAAAGGGTGGTTTTAGTACCCTTTTCTTTGGTAAAGGGTAGTTTTAGTACAATTTTCTTTAGGAATGGGGAGTTTTAGTACCCTCTCCTTTAGAAAAGTGTAGTTTTATTAACCTTTCCTATAGGAAAGGGTAATTTTAGTATTCTTTCCTTTTGGAAAGGGTAGTTTCCTTTCCTATGGGAATGGGTAGATTTAGTACCCTTTGATTTTGGAAATGTTAATTTTAGTACCCTTTCCTTTGGAAAATGAGAGTTTAAGTACTCTTTCCTTTGGGAACACGTAGATTTAGTAGCCTTTTCTTTTTGAAAGGGTAGTTTTACTACCCAGTCCTTTGAAAGATGGTAGTTTTAGTCCTCTTTCCGTTTGGAGGGGGTAATTTTATGAATCTTTCCTATGGGAAAGTGTAGTTTTTTTACCCATTCATTCGGGAAAAAGGTAGTTTTTGTACCCTCTCCTTTGGGAAATTGTAGTTTTAGTACTCTTTCCTTTGGGAAAGGGTAGTTTTAGTACTTTTAGTTCTTTAGTACTAATTATGAATTTTTTACCGGATTATGACGAGATGTGGTTTGCAAATATATGCCCGAGGTGGTGAGTATCCAAAGTTAGGCCCAGCCGAACTTAACGCCTTTTAACTTGTTCTGAATTATATGTGTTGTTTTTTTTTTCTCTTTTTGAAAAACTTTCCTATAGCTCAAATTTTACTATAATGCTTATGCTGTAAAAAAAGTTACCCCTTAAATTGGCAATTTTTTATCAATATATAACAAATGCCCCAATTATTGTTTAGAAGATTGGAATTTTTGAATAGATTTTGTCAAAAGTTAATAAGTTTTAATTTAATATCAGCTGAGAGTGTGTGTTGAAATTAGCAGACAAATTTTTCTGAGTGTAGCACATTCGGAACAAAATAGGACTCCTATGAAATGCCTTTGGTAGTAAAGTAAAATTTTCCCCCTGAAATTTTGGTAGAAGTGGACATGGAAAGGATTAGACTAAAACACCGAACCATTTAATGTATGATCTGAGAAGGTGAAACATCCATATCTCAGTCATAGGAAAATGCTACGTAGCAAATATTATTTAAGAAATGCGAATGGTATTACAATGTTGGGAAAATTTGCGCTGTCCTCTGCATTTTCTTCTCTTCATATCCAATGTTCGATGCCTATATAAGTTTCTTCAGGACAACAATCCTAGCCGCTATGATCCTTAGCCACATCTTATGCTTAAACTAATGATTGATGGTAGCTTACCTCCAATGCACAACATGAATTTATTTTCACTAACACAGGCCACACCATTATTTGCATTGCACTCCCCACAAAAGGCATCCGCTTGACGACTGCAAAGTGCCCCAATTACAACAATGATAATCTAAAATCATAATGATAATAATTACATTTAACTATGGCAGGGAGCTGAACACATTTCACTTACCGCTAACATAGACATGACGTACACAGTTTACAAATGTTGAAATTTTGGTTGGTGCGTATCACGCCAGGTGATCTCTCCTACTATGGCTATATGAAATACAAATGATTGTTTTTATAAGCTTGGTGGAGATGCTTAATTTCTCTTTCTTAAAAATAGAAGCAAAGACTGTCGTTATCGTCTCCTTCAATTTCAGATGAAATGATGTCCATATCTCCCATATTTACCCACTATAATTTTCAAGGACAACATGTGATTAAACATCATTAGTGTTGAGATGTGAAAACACGAATTTCTTCAGCACCTTTCAAAAAATATTACGATTAATTCTAAAGCTTTATGGCCACCACATAAGCGTTCTGACGAACTGTCTATCTATGGCCGATAAGATGACATCTTTTATCACTTAGAGATTAGCGAGACAATGGCAAATTACTTTGCTTCAATAGAGATTTATAAAATTATGGACATCATAATTTAGGTAATGGTAATTCTTCATTTCATAGAAGAGGGGGGACAAATGTAGGCGGGTCAATTGCGGCGTGGCCGAACTTTGGATACCCTTCACCATTGATATATTTTTAAGTTTTAATAGAGCACCACAGACGCTGGAACTATGAGCCCCGATTTGTGTGGTGTCCATCGTTACCACAGGAAGCTTAGCTGAAACCTACCGGACGCTTCCACAGGTACCGGATGCTGCAAAGCTCCGTTTTAAAGCGAAGTAGCTGCAATGAGGCCGCGGGCAGTCAGCGATTTCGAGAGGAAAGTCTCAGTGAGGAGTCAGGTTGCACTGGCTCTTAATTAAATACTGAGGGCCAATGATACTCGAGATGACAAGGCGAGTTATTGGCGCCTTCAAAAAACCAATGGCCAACATCAGCGTCTTTTCCCAGGTTAGGCGCGGCTAGAGGCGAGCGTCCGATCTGTGAGCAAGAGGCACGCCATAATGAGGGATACATGTGCAATCCCACAAAACCCATGCGGTTGGGGCACTGGACCAGTAACCCGCCCCCGGAAAACTATGAGAAAGAAAGGAAAAGTAACAAGAGCGTGCTAAGTTCGGCCGGGCCGAATCTTATATACCCTCCACCATGGATCGCATTTGTCGAGTTCTATGCGCGGTATCTCTTTTTAGGCAAAGAAAAAATATTGAATAAGAACTGTTTTGCTATTGGACCTATAACTAGTTATAATCCGATTCGGACCATAAATGAATTCTGAACATTGTAGAAGTCATTGTGTAATGTCTCAGTTCATTTGGATAAGAATTGCGCCTTGTAGGGGCTCAAGAAGCAAAATCGGGAGATCCGATTATATGGGAGCTGTATCAAGCTATAAATCGATTCAGACCATATTGGACACGTATGTTGAAGGTCATGGGAGAAGCTGCCAAATCGGATAAGAATTGCGCCCCCTAGAGGTTCAAGAAGTCAAGATCCCAGATCGGTTTATATGAGAGCTATATCAGGTTATGGAACGATTTCAACTATTCTTACCACAGTTATTGAAAGTCATAACAAAACACCTCATGCAAAATTTCAGCCAAATCCGATAAGAATTGTGCCCCTAAAAGATGAAGAAGTCAATACCCCATATGGGTTTATATGGCAGCTATATCAGGTTATAAACCGATTTGAATCATACTTAGCATAGTTATTGGAAGTTATATCTTCCAATCAGCCAAATCGAATAAGAATTGTGCCCCCTAAAATCTGAAGAAGTCAAGACCCCAGATCGGTTTATATGGCAGCTATACCAGGTTATAAACCGATTTGAATCATACTTAGCACAGTTATTGGTAGTCATAACAAAACACCTCATGCAAAATTTCAGCCAAATCGGATAAGAATTGTGCCCCCTAAAAGCTGAAGAAGTCAAAACCCCAGATGGGTTTATATGGCAGCTATATCAGGTTATGCTCCGATTTAGATCATACTTAGCACAGGGGTTGGAAGTGATACCAAAACACTACGTGCAAATCAGGTGAGAATTGCGCCCTCTAGAAGTTCAAGAAGTCAAAACCCAAGATCGGTTTATATGGCAGCTATATCAAAACATGGACCGATTTGGCCCATTTACAATCCCAACCGACGTACACTAATAAGAAGTATATGTGTAAAATTTCAAGCGGCTAGCTTTACTCCTTCGAAAGTTAAAGTGCTTTCGACAGACGGACGGACATGGCTTGATCGACATAACATGTCAAGTCGATCGAGGAGTTACAAACCGAATGACTAAATTAGTATACCCACATCCTATGGTGGAGGGTATAAAAACAGACCCCCTAAAATCATTGCTGGCAACCTTCAGTCTGTGAGTGTGTTTTCCGATTAGACAGTGACCTGTCATGACGGACACAATGACTGAGACGTATGTTATAGCCAATGACATCAAAGCAGAAGACCTCTTCAAATCTAGATTAGGCTCACAGCCCACTCTTTGTGACCATCAATCATTCGTTGTCCTACGAGCCTGGTGCTGAAAACTTAGCTTACATTTCGCTAGAGGCATACCCACAGATTCCAGTGTCCCTGGAGTGTGTAAGATAGTTCCTAATCCTGGAAGCTCGTCTGCTGTAGAATTCCCTGGGATATCTCTGTGGCCCGGCACCCAGAACAGGTGAATTTTGAATTGTTTTGCCATCTCGTTGAGAGATCTGCGACAGTCGAGGGCGGTATTTGTGTTCTGAAAAACTTTCTCTAAGGATTTAATGGCTGCCTGGGAAGATTTTTATGCCAATCGTCATAATGACATTATTTTTTAACCATTCCACCACTTCTACAATTGCAAGGATCTCCGCTTGATACACACTGCACTAGTCGGATAACCTTTACGATATGATCAGTTCTAGATCTTTAGAGTACACCCCAAATCCCATCTGGTCTAGTTTGGAACGATCCTCATAGGAGCCTATGTAACTTCTGTTACCAGGGATATCGTAATTCCAATAGGTTATATCAGGAATAGTGGTACAGTACCGTCCATCAGACCACAGCACCATATACCATCATAGGTCTGACAATTTTAGTATCTACCCAATGCATGATACGCGCTCTCTTGCAGGTGTATGGGCAAGATTTGCCTTTCTTGCCCTTTCAAAAATGTTGGATTTGAAAATCAATTTCCTGTCCAGCAAAACATCCAGGTATTTCGCGCTTTCTGTAAATGGAACATTCTCTCCTCCCAAGGCGACAGATTCCACTGTAGGCAACTTGTATCTCCTGCTAAAAAGAACTACTTCTGTCTTGCACATGGATTTATACCTAGACCACTTTCGGTAGCCCACTTTGCTGTTGCACATAGAGCTTCCTAAAGTATATCTCTTACAGTGCTGGCAAACTTTCGCCTCACCGCAACTGCCACGTGATCAGCATACGTGACCACTTTACACCTTTTTCTTCCACAGTGGTCGAATATCCTTTACGATATGATCAGTTGTAAATCTTTAGAGTACACCCCAAAGCCCACCTGGTCGTTTAGTTTGGAACCAACCGTAAAGAAATCTATGTAACTTCTGTTACCAGGATTAGTGGTACAGTACCGTCCACCAGACCACAACACCATATAGCATTATAGGTCTGATAACTGCAGTATATACCCAATGCATGACACACGGTCGAAACCCCTAACTTTTGCCAATTGCTCTCTTGCAGGTGTATAGGGCAAGACAAGAAAATGTTGGATTTGAAAATCAATTGCATGTACAGCAATACAATCCAGGTATTTTTCGCTTTCTATAAATGGAACATTCTCTCCTTCCAAGGAGACAGGTTCCACTGCAGCCAACTTTTATCTCCTGCTGCTAAGAACTACTTCTGTCTTGCACGGATTTATAACCAGACCACTTTCGGTAGTCCACTTTGCTGTTGCACGTACAGCTTCCTGAAGTATATCTCTTAGAGTGCTGGGTAACTTTCCCCTAACCGCAATTGTCACGTCATCAGCATACACGATCACTTTTACACTGTTTGCTTCCACAGTGGTCGGGTAACCTATTCGATATGACCAGTTCTAAATCTTTAGAGTACACCTCAAAGCCCATCTGGTCGCCTACTTTGAAACCATTCGTATGGAAGTCTATGTGAATTCTGTTACCAGGGATATCGTAGTTCCAATCGGTTCCTTCAGGAATATTGGTACAGTACAGTCCACCAGACCACAGCACCATATAGCATTATAGGCCTGACAATTGCAGTATATACCCAATGAAATGACACGCGGGCGAAACCCCGAAAGAACTACTTCTTTCTTGCACGGATTTATAACTAGACCACTTTCGGTAGCCCACTTTGCTGTTGCATATAAAGCTTCCTGAAGTATATCTCTAAGAGTACTGGGAAACGTTCCCCTAACCGCAATTGCCACGTCGTCAGCATACGCGACCACTTTTATGCCTTTTTCCACCAGAGACAGTAGAGGATACAGTACACTTCCTTGAGGTGTTCCTCTGCTGGCCCATCTTTTTAGATCCTCAGATTTCAAGCCTGTCGTAATGCATCTTTTAGTAAGTAAGTTATTAATAAACGTTCTTACAGTAGAGTAAGAAACTCCAACTCCTTTATGATTGACGTGGGTTTTACATTATTGAAAGCACCATCAATGTCAAGAAATGCTACCATTTTATATTCAGTGACAGCGAGAGAACCCTCTATGTAACCGACTAGGTCGAGAAGGGCTGTTTTAGTGGATTTGCCTTTAGCATATGCATGCTGCTGCCGCAACAGGCGATCACCAGTGATCTTTGTCCTAAGATATGTTATTATCAACCTCTCAAAAGTCTTCAGCATAAAGGATGACAGACTAATAGGACGAAAATCCTTCGCCTTCGAAGTGAAAATCACCTCCGTGTCCCTCCATCCCACTGGTATATATGACATGATGATACCAGCAGAGTATATCTCCCTAAGCCAAGGAACCAGTCTATCAGACACAGCGTGTAATTAAACCGGTGGTACATCATCAGGGCCTGGCGACTAAAAGGAGTCGAAACTTCTTATCGCCCAAAGGATTTTCTTCTCATACACAATTTCCCTAATAACCTCCGACGAATGCATAGCAGTGACAACCTCTTTTGGTGCCACGTTGTCCGTTGGAGAATTTCTCGCGAAATGTGTATCAACGAGCTGTTCTAATGTTTCCTTACTGGACATTATCCATACATTCTCTGACTTCTGCATATACCCACCGTAATAGGTCTCGAGGACAGAATCTTCCTTAGCCTAGAGGCCTCAGATGTATCCTCCACGGAGCTGCTGAATTCCACCCATGATTGTTCTGAGCTTTTCTCACATCGCCCTTATATTTTTTAGCTCAGCCTTGTAGATGTCCCAATCGTATGGTGCTCTTGTGGCTTTTGCTCTATTGAAGAGTTTTCTGCAGTCCTTCCTTAGACCAACCAGCTCTGGGGTGGGTCGCTGTTTGCCCCTTTTCTTGGCACTAGGACAAACAGAGACAAGCCAGTCATATAGGGCCTTTGTAATCCGCTTGACCATTATGTCTATATCCTCCACATTTTCCACTTCCTTTTCTGGCCTAGAAGGGATAGACGTGCAGAATTTGTACTATATTTTCTCCAAGGCTGAAACTAGTATAACGATGATCAGAGAAGCTGGGGTCATCCAATTCTTCCCAGTCGCATATTCTTCCACTTATGTCTTCCGATACAAAGGTAATATCTAGTACCTCCTGCCTGTTCCTTGTTGTTGTAGCAGTTTATTGTGTTTTATGTTTCGTCTGCTTGATTCTGTTGAGTGTCAAGACCCAAAAACTCTGCGACTAAGATGGGGTGAGTCGATAGGGGTCTGGTTCTGAGTCGAGGTCTGACTGGGCTGTTAAGCAATTGACGTGTATCGTGCGGTCCCTGGTTACAATCGGAACATACATTGCTCTGTAGAAGTTGAGGCGGCTGCATCTGCCGGAAGGTAATTGAGCCGGAACTACTCTGGTTTGCCGTAGGAGGTCAATTTCTTCTGGTGCAATGGAAGGCGGTCGTTCTCCAAGGACTGTATTCACCCGGTAGCTATTTACCGCATCTGCTACCGTGTCTGTATGAATGTTGTCTAGACCTGCTTGATATGCTGCTTAATCTAGATGTTCTCTCTTGTAGCGCTAACCCTTACGCTTTAGATCATGTAGATCTACCTTAGCTGTTCCTGGCTATAAAGGTCGGTTTATCTCCTTTATTACAAATCGCCAGATTGCAACTTATAATATATTCGATAAGCAGCTTACACCTTTCGTTGACATCCGAACTTCCCCAAATCTGGTGAGGCTTCTCTTCCCTACCGAAGCGGCTTCACCCAGCGACTTAAGGTCTGAAGGCGGTATCTCTGAATAGTGTGCCATATATAGGGAAGCCAGCTAGTAATGCAATGCAAATTTGCCTATGAACAATCCATTAAGCAACTGGGCCAAATTTCCCACCGATTTAATTTTAAGCTCAATGATAATTGACCTCCTTTTTATAGCCTAGTCCGAACAGCAACACCTCTTTGGGGTGAAGTTTTTACATGGCAAAGTACCTCACAAATGTCGCCAGCGTTAGGAGGGGATAATCACCGCTGAACAAATTTTTGATGTTTCTGCCAGGATTCGAACCCAGGCGTTCAGCGTCATGGATGGACATGCTAAACTCTGCGCTACGATGGCCTCCGCCAGCCTGTAATGAGACTTATTCATATCAAGGCTGGCTACTACTAAATCTTCAGTGCTTAGCGACGGAAGAAGAAAAACATTTGGACTACTCTTTGCAAGAATACAGACTCTGCTCATTCCCCGTACCCTAGAGTAGTTTAAATCATGGAATTCCTAATCCACGAACCATTTCCCCACACACCCGTTATTCCTGGATAAGAACTACGTCAAATCCCCCAGCCATCAGGAGGACCTTTAGTGCCGCCGAAGCGGCCTTACAATGGTGAAGATTTATCTGTAAAAGCCGTACCATAGTCAGGTCCAGGTCCATAAAAGCAACATTTCTTATCCGACTTTGCAGAAATTTAAATCAATGAGTTGTGTTAGGCCACTCAAGATCCTTCATCAGTTTGGTCCAGATTGGTCCAGATTTGGATATAGTTGCCATATAGTCCGATCTCCCGATTTAAGATCTTGGGGCTATAAAAGGCTAATTTTTTGTCGGATTTCGCTGAAATTTAGGACAGTGGGTTCTTTGAGGCTCCTCGATACACTTCTTTAAAACGGTCCAGACTTGGATATAGCTGCCATACAGACCGATCTCTCGGTTTAAGGTCGTGGCCCCATAAAGGGCTCATTTATTATCCGATTTCGCTTGAATTTGACACATTGACTTACGTTTCGACATCCGGTCCTATATGCTTCAAATCGATCTATATTTAGATATAGCTGCCAAAAAGACCAATACTGAACCACGTTTTTTATTAGACCACTCAATGTTCCTACCGAATTTGGTCCAAATTGGACCATATTTGGATATAGCTGCTATGGGTGCACAAGTAATGCGTTCAGCTAAATCGGATGAAAATTGAGGTCTCAGGCTGTTCAAGACGTTAAAACTAGGGAACGGTTTTTGTGGGGGCTGTATCCAAATCTTAACCGATATGACCCATTTGCAATCCTTAACGACCGGCAAAATTTTTATCCGATATCTTTATTCGTTCGAACGCTATAGTGATTTCAACAGACGAGCTGACGAACATGGCTAGATGGACTCAGTATGTCAAGACGATCAAGAATAAATAAATTTTATAGGGCCTAAGGTGAATATTTCGAGGTTGTACGAACAAAAGGACTAGATTAGTATTTTCCCCACTCAGATAAAAATAGTTTTGAAAAACAACAACTTTGGTCGAAAAAACACCTACGAAAGTTGTTAATTTTTCTGCAACAATTTATTTTGAATCTCAACGGCTCAAAATACAAATTTGTTGTTGAGAGGCACTATGTCCATAAGCAAGATAAAAAACCATCCAAACAGCTAACACATGGTGCTTTGCTTCGGGTGGAGGTGTTCTTATTTTTTTTTTTGTTCGGCTCGCGCTGCTTTGTCTCGTTCGTTTCGCTGCAGCTCTTGGGTTTTTCTTTGTCACCCTCTCTCTACTATTACCTTAAAAATGTTAATAATTTTGGTGTCGCGGAGTATTGAACTCATGATCTCATGTTTGGTAGTCTTGCACGCATCCTCTAGCCTACCGACATCATCTTCTTTATGATGAAATAAATCAATAAGTACTGCTGCAGAGTAATAAGTGTCTCAATTAATTATATTTAAAAAAAAAAGTAAAAAAGCATTAAGTTCGGCCGGGCCGAACTTTGGATATCCACCACCACGATGTCGCCTGGGTCGGATGTCGGGAGGCGAAATCGGGTAATAAACAAGTAAGAGCGTGCTAAGTTCGGCCGGGCCGAATCTTATACATGCTCCACCATGGATCGCATCGAGTCGAGTTCTTTGCGCAGTATCTCTTTTTAGGCAAGCAAAGAATAATGAATAGGGACGAAGGAGGAGCTATATCAAGTTATAGTCCGATTCGGGGCTCAAGAAGCAAAATCGGGAGATCGCTTTATATGGGAGCTGTATCAAGCTATAGATCAATTTAGACCATATTGCAAATGTATGTTGAAGGCAATGGGAGAAGCCGTTGTACAAAATTTGTGCCAAATCGGATGAGAATTGCGCTCTCTAGAAGCTCAAGATCCCAGATCGGTGTATATGGTTATGGACCAGGTTATGAACCGATTTGGACCATACTTCGCACAAATGTTGGAAGTGGTACCAAAACACCATTTGCAAAATTACGCCCAAATCGGATAAGAACTGCACCTTCTAAAAGCTCAAGAAGTCAAGACCCAAGATCGATTTATATGGCAGCTATATCAGGTTATGAACCGATTTGAACCATACTTGGCTCAGTTAATGGAAGTAATATCAAAACATCACGTGCAAAACTTCAATAAAATAGGATAAGAATTGCGCCGTCTAGAGGCTCAAGAAGTCAAGACCCAAGATCGGTTTATATGGCAGCTATATCAAAACATGGACCGATTTGGCCCATTTACAATCCCAACCGACCAATCCCAGATGTACGGACGGAGGGACGGACATTGCAAATTCGACTTAAAATGTGACGACGATCACTTTATGGGGTCTTAAACGCATATTTCGAGTAGTTGCAAACAGAATGACGAAATTAGTATACCTCCACCCCATGATGGAGGGTTCAATAAAGCTTTTATGAGCTTCAGACCATTTAACGGCAGGTCTATATGGCAGCTATATCTAAATACAGTCCGATCTTTACCATATTTCAGCGAAATCTAGTAATAAATAAAGCTTTTATGGTCTTTAGACCCCATATCGGGATATCGCTCTATATGGCAGCTATATCTAAATATAGTCCGATGAGAACCATATTTAGGTCGAATATTGGGAGGCCTTTACCTACTCACTGTTTTAAATTTTAGCGAAATCGGATAAAAAATAAAGCTTTAATGGGCTTCAGACCCTTTATCGGTAGATCGGTCTACGTGGCAGCTATACCTAAATATAGTCCGATCTCAACCTTATTCAGGCCAGGTGTCGGGAGGCTTTAAATAACCCACTTTTTGTACGCTCCACCATAGGATGGGGGTAAACTAATTTCGTCATTCTGTTTGTAACACCTCGAAATATGCCCCCAAGACCCCATAAAGTATATATATTCTTGATCTTCATGTCATTCTAAGTCGATCTAGCCATGTCCGTCCGTCTATCCGTCCGTCTGTCTGTCGAAAGCACGCTAACTTTCGATGGAGTACAGCTAGCCGCTTGAAATTTTGCACAAATACTTTTTATTAGTGTAGATCGGTTGGTATTGTAAATGGGCCAAATCGGTCCATGTTTTGATATAGCTGTCATATAAACCGACCTGTGATCTTGACTTCTTGAGCCTATAGAGGGCGCAATTCTTATCCGATCATATTGAAATTTTAAAAGTAGTGTTTTGATATCACTTCCAACAACTGCGCTAAATATGGTTTAAATCGGTCTATAACCTGATATAGCTGCCATATAAACCGATCTTGGGTCTTGACATCTTGAGCCTCTAGAGGGCGCAATTCTTAACCGATTTTAGTGAAATTTTGCACGTCGTATTTTGGTAGCACTTCCAACAACTACGCTAAGTATTGTTTAAAGCGGTCCTTGTTTTGATATAGCTGCCATATAAACCGATCTTGGGTCTTGATTCTTGAGCTTCTAGAGGGCGCAATTCTTAACCGATTTTATTGAAATTTTGCACGTCTTATTTTGGTAGCACTTCCAACAACTATGCTAAGTATGGTTTGAATCGGTCCATGTTTTGATATAGCTGCCATATAAACCTATCTTGGGTCTTGACATCTTGAGCCTCTAGAGGGCGCAATTCTTAACCGATTTTAGTGAAATTTTGCACGTCGTATTTTGGTAGCACTTCCAACAACTACGCTAAGTATTGTTTATGCTAAGTATGGTTTTAATCGGTACATGTTTTGATATAGCCGCCATATAAACCGATCTTGGGTCTTGACCTCTTGAATCTCTAGAGGGCGCAATTCTCGTCCGATTTAACTGAAATTTTGCACTTAGTGTTTTGGTATCACTTCTAACAACTGTGCTAAGTATGATTCAAATCGGTTCATAATCTGGTATAGCTGTCATATAAACCGATCTTGGATCTTGATTTCTTGAGCCCATAGAGCGCGCTATTCTCATCCGATTTGGCTAAAATTTAATATGATGCGTTTTGTTATGACTTCCAGTAACTGTGCTAAGTATGGCGTAAATCGGTGTATAACCTGATATAGCTGCCATATAAACCATAAGTCGCAATTCTTATCCGAATGAACTGAAATATTAAACAATGACTTTTACAGTGTTCAGCACGCATTTATGGTTCGAATCGGACTATAACTTGATATAGCTCCAATAGCATTACAGTTCTTATTCAATATTTTTTCTTTGCCTAAAAAGAGATACCGCGCATAGAACTCGACAAATGGGATCAAAGGTGGAGGGTATATAAGATTCGGCCCGGCCGAACTTAGAACGCTCTTACTTGTTACAACTACCTCAATTAAAGGATTTATTGAATGTTAACAAAATTTCAATAACTTGGTCTGTCAAGTCTCTTGCAGAGACTTACGTACATGCTTCAACAAATAATGTCTTCGATTCAATGCTAAAATTCGTTGAGAATTGGTAGTTGGTTTTTTCTAAGAGTTATTTTTTTCTGTGCATCTTATGGTTGTGCCAACAGGCCAAGTCTCAAAATTTCGCCAAATTATCTCATAAGCGTACTCAGAGTTTACTTTCATAAGTGGCGTAGCGAAAAATTTTAAATTTGTACATCGTAAGAAAAAATCGAATGAGTTAAATATTCGCCATATTTGTAATTTAAGAATTTCCGCAATTAACTTCAAGAACTACGTTTTATTATAACACGCTTTTCGGATATTTACTCTTAAGCTATAAACGAATTTGCAGTAAGTACCTTAGCATATAAAGAGTGTTTAAAACTGTGCAGACCTTGGCTGTGATGATCGCATTTTCCTCGAAAAACAAAAAGAGTTGAACGATCTTAGGGTGAATAAGCATTTTGGAGAGGGACGTGTTATAAAGATAATTACTTTCTTAACAATCTGACATATCATTAAATGATGTTCTAGTTTCCAGATAAGACAAAAACATGTAAAAACTTTCATATAAAATGTCCGAGCATTTGATATTTTAGTGATATTCACTGTTGAAAAGTGCGTGGAGCTAAAGAAAATGTTTTCACAATTTTACAAGCAAGTTGTAAGTTTCTGTTCTGCTTAACAATTTTCTATTAAACGAAAATGGTTTAATTTGTTATTTGTTTGCCTCCTTTTAGTGTGTGGCCCTGATAATAGGCTTGATTTTGGTGATACACCAGACGGACGCCAAATGCGGTGAATGTGGTACCAATGGCATTGCCTGCATTAACAGCACAAACTTCCATATTTGCTTTGGTGCCGATCCTGACAAGAGTTTAAATTTTCAGTGTCCAACGAATAAAATATGCACACGCCTTGGTATGAAATGTGTTGAACCTGGCATGGGAGTGGAACCTGATTGTGGATCTGGCTTGGGTTGTGCTACCTGTGACGGCGATCAATTGTTCACATGCACAAGTCGCACCACATACGCCATGTGCCAGGGGGCCCAAGTGAGCAAAACGCACTATTCATGTCCCTCACACATGACATGTGATACAAGGACCAAGGAAATATGTGTTGATGAGTGCCATCGAGGTGGAGATGAACCAGTGTGTAATTTGGATAAGCCGATGTAAAAAAAATACAAAGGCTATGTTAAAAATGGTTAAAAATTAATTCTATGCACAAAATATCTACAAAATATTCTACATTTTATAAAACTAAATTTCAAAAGAATCACTGAATATTGTTGAAATGTTTTATACAGATAACTAGCTGACCCGGGCCCGCTCCGCTGCGCCTTCTTTTACTTTATATGGAACAAAAATTTTCCTTGAAATATTTATTTTCGACAATTAAAGAGCTTTAAGTGAAATACCATGCAAACTTGACTAACAGTTTAACAATAAAAGTGCCTTTATCTGAATCCAACATGATCTTTATTGGTCTACGAATTTAAGTTTGGTTGTAGGATGTACTCCATTCTTTAAATACTTCACTTCAGCCCGATATTCTCATGATGTCTGATTTAGTGGTGTTTTCGGGGGAGAAGTGGTCCCCCAGATACTTGGCCCTGAAAAAATATCAGCATCGTGCTCTTCTCTCAAATACCATTTATTTAAACCCCATATTGCCATTGGCTTAAGAGAAGTTTACAGGATGAGGCGTCCCTCAAACACGTGGTCCCAAAATAGGTTATCAAATTCGTTTTCTAGTCTCAAATACCTTTCATTTGAGTCACATATTGGCATGGTCGAAAAATGTTTACCCTTTGTGGGGTGTTTTGGGGAAGGGGTGATGCCTTAAATACATGGTCCTAGTTTTGGATATCAAATTCGTATTCTACTCCCAAATACCTTTATTTGAGCCCCATATTGCGATGGTCACTAAAAAATTGCTGTTTGTGGGGTATTTTGGGAAAGGGGTAGACCCCCAGAAAATTGGTCCCGAAAGTGGGTATCAATTCTTGCTCTACCCTCCAATACCTTTTATTTAAGCTGCACATTGCCATGGTCGGTAAATATGCCCGATTTAGGGGTGTTTTTTGGGGATTGGGGTGGTCCCCCCAACCACTCAGCCTGGAAAATATATCAGCAACGTGCTCTATTCTCATATATCTATATATGATTTATTTGAATTGGAATATCAAATTCGTTATCTAATCTCATTTAAACCCCTTATTGAAAAAGTCAGCAAATATGTCCGGTTTGGGTTATTGGCCCTAAAAACTATAAATATTTAGTTCCACTCTCTTTACGACCCAAATTGTCTTGGTGAACAAATACGTCCTATTTGGGGGTTTTTATGGTGGTGGGACGTCCCCTCTTGACAGTTGGTCCCTAATGTTGATATCAGATACGTGGTCTACTCCCACATACCTTTAATTTGAGCCCCATATTTCCATAGTCGGCAAACATGAGCGGCTTGGGGGATGGACCGTCACTAAGTGAGTTGGCCTTGAAAATATATATCGGATTCGTGTTCCACTCTAAAAACCCTCTTATTTGAGCCTCATATTGCATAAGTCAGCTAATACTTACTATTTGGGTGGTGTTGTGGGGTTGGGGTGGCCCCATAGACACTTTTCCCAAATATTGATATCAAATTCGTGCTTTACTCCCAAAGACCTTTCATTTGAGCCCCATGTGGCTATGGTCGTAAATGTGTCCCCTTTGGGCCCTTTGGGGGAGGTTTTTGGGGAGAGGCGTCCCCCCAAACACTTGGTCTCATATTTGGATATCAGATTCTAATTCTACACTCAAATGCCTCTTATTTAAGCCCCATATTCCCATGGTCAGTAAATAAGTCCTGTTTGGGGGTTGTTTTGGGGAAAGGGTGGACCCCCAGAAACGTGGTCCCACATTTGGATATCAGATTCGTATTCTACTCGCAAATACCTTTCATTTGAGTCCCATATTGCCATGGTCGGTAAATATGTCCGATTTAGGGGTGTTTTGGGGGTTTGGGGTGGTCCTCCTAGCACTTGGTCCGACAATTGGATATCAGATACGTTTTCTTATCCTAAATACCTTTCATTTGAGATCCATATTGTCGTGATTGGTCTAAATATATGTTTGGTAGGTTTTAGGGTGGGGCAGCCCCCCTAGGTATCCCATCCGAAATTTGGATACCAAATTTTTATTTTTAGGGTACTAGATGAGAGCACACAAAATTTCGCTTAAATCGCACCACTCATCTCCGAGATCAGGCGTTTCTGATAATTAGGGTAAGGGGGAGAGTCCGCCCCCCCTTCAGATATCGAAAAATCTAGTACCCTATTTTCACCACGGGGTCATTATGCACCATCTGTGAAGTTTTTCAAGAAAATCGTTTCAGCCGTTTCTGAGTCTATAAGGAACACACAAACAAACACAAATTGATTTTTATTCATAAGATATATATATAAGACTAGCCGAACCGGGCCCGCTCCGCTGCGCCTTCTTGAACTCTCTAATATCTTTTTAGGGTGGGAACACTTTGCCCTGAATTCGTATATCGAATTCGTGCCATTGTAGCCTATGACGATGAACGCGTTCGAATCATGGCGAGAACATCGAACAAAGCGATTTAATGTTGACGACATTTGCAAGGTACAATGCCATGCATGGTCATTTAAAAAATTTTCCTCAAAGAAGCGTTGCACTGTGGGACGCCGTTCGGACTTGGCTTTCACTTGAGTCCCATATTGTCATAATGGGTCAAATAACCTATTTGACGTATCTTTAGGGGGAAAAGCGCCACCTAGACTTGAACGCAAATTTTGATGTCATATTCGTAATCTACTCCCAAATACCTTTCATTTGAGTTCCATATAGCCATGATCTGCTAATATGCTCATTGGGGGGTATTTGTGGGTGGTCGACCTCCCATTACTTGGACCTATTGTTTTATGCCATATTTGTAATCAAATACCTAATACTTTTCATTTGAGTCCTATATTGACATGAACTTCGAATATATCTGTTTAGAGGATTTTTGGGGTTTGGGGCAGCTCGCCAGATACTTGAACCCCAATTTTAATACCATATTCGTTTTCTGGTCTCCAATACTTTTCATTTGATACCTTTATTGTGCCCATCGGACCAGTTTCGGATATGGGTGGCGTTTTTGCGGTAAAGGGGAGGGTCCACCTCCACCCGATATCTAAAAATTATATAGCCTATGTTTCTTTCCAGACAAACGTACACAATCTATAACAGTTTTAAGAAAATCGGTTCAGCCAAGTATCATATAGTCATAATGGGTCTAATGGCGTTTTTGAGAAATGGCGTGACCCCCTATAATTCGATCAGATTCGAAATCTACTCCCGAATATCTTCCAATTGAGCCTCATATTGAAATGAACGTCACATATGTCTGTTTGGGGGAGTTTTGGGGTTGGGGCGGCCCGATTGGTACTTAGACTCAAATTTTAATACCATATTCGTATTCTACTCTCCAATACATTTCATTTGATACCTATATTGTCCCGATCGGTCCACTTTTGATTTTGTGTTGTGTTTTTGGGATAAGGGGGACGGTCCGTCCCCATTCTGGTACCGAAAAATTATATAGCCTATGTTGCCTACCAGACCAACCTACATAATATGCCAACAATTTTGAGAAAATCGGTTCTGCCGTTTTTCAGTCTATACGGAAAAAGCAAACCGAGTCCCATGTATCCGTGATTGGCTAATGTGCCCATTTTGGTCGTTTTTGTGGGGGTGAGGTGATCCCCTATACTTTGACATGAATTTGTATGGCAGATTCGTTATCTACTCCCGCATACTTTTCATTTGATACCCATATTGTCCTTATCGGTCCATTTTTGATTTTGGGGTAACGGTGGAGGGTCCGCCCCCTTCCGTTATCAGTAAATTATAAAGCCTATTTCTACTTCCTGACCATATTCGTAATCTACTCCCAAATACCTTTCATTTGAGTTCCATATTGTCATGATCGTCAAATAAACCTATTTTAAAGGGTTTTTGGGCTGGGGCCCAGGTACTTGAACCCCCCAGGTACTTGGACCCAACTTTTATTACGAAATTCGTACTCTACTCTTGAATACCTTTCATTGGAATGCCATATTGTCCCAATCGGTCCACTTTTATTTTTGGGTAGTACTATTGGGGTAAAGGGAAGGGTCCTCCTGATATCAAAAAATTATATAGCCTATGTTTCTTCCAGACCAACCTACACAATCTGTGAAAATTTCAAGGTAATCGGTTCAGCCGTTTTTGAGTCTATAGGGAACAAACAAACAAATTGAATTTTATGTATAAGATGAAGTTGATATACACTGCCGCTCATTTGTATAGGTTTAAATTGGATGCAACAATAAATATCGATCTTTATAAGATGTGCTAAGTTAAGAGAGCGTTCTCTTGGGCTAAGCAGTGGCAAAGAAAATAATCCTTGATATAATTCCCTGTTCCCTGGTTCAAAGTCGGGCTAAAGAGATATTCCTTCAATTTGTAGAGTAGTAATTCTAGGACCTACCTTATACATTCCAGTCGAACCGGAATCTGTTGGTATGCCTTTAGCGACATGCCAGCGAATCCCTATCGTTAATGACCAAAGGACAACAGATTACAGTTCAGGGCACATATTGCGCACTATAAACACTCTAGGGCTACATGACCCAATCTTGGCATAAATAGATTTAACATTTTTCTACCGTTAGCTAGAACCGAAGTCTGATTGGAGAATATGCTGATATACTGAAGGTTGCATTTTAAGTTTTCCGCAGAAGCTGTGAGAACGTCAAGGCAGAGATACTTACTTTACAGAAAAACTATTCCATTAGCCGATCTTGGAGCAGCTTTCAAGCGCCTCGATCTTCTGAGCTCTTTCTGCAACCTCAGACACCCAATCTCAATATGACTTTCACTACTTGGCCTTTCCATGGGAGTTTACTTTGTGTTAGTTGTTGTTGTTGTTGTAGCAGTATATTGTACACTGAGGCGGCAGCCCTTGCCGATTAAGGACTTTATCGGGTCAATCCCGTTCGTAAAACCGGCTGCAATGAGATTGATGGGAGTGTTCGTCGTCGCCTTTTGCGTATTCCATTATGGTTACCTTTAAAAGACTTGTTAGCCAGAGCTTCTTCATTCATTCTTAGAGATAGATTTATTCCGGGTAAATACCCAATACTTAGGTATTTATTGGGAAAATACCCAATAAATACCTTTCTTGGGTATTTGTTTGGATAGCTGCCATATAGACCGATCTTCCGATATCGATAATTGAGCCCATAACATAAGCATTTTTTATCCGATTTTGATGAAATTTGAAATAGTGAGTTTTGATGGACCTCTGCACATTTTTATTGAGCATCGTCTATATCAAAATATGGTCCAACCTGGACGATATTCAACAAAAAAGTGTAGAGGTCTATCAGAACTCACTGTTCCAAATTTCATCAAAATCGGATAAAAAATGCTCATTATATGGGCTCAATATTCTATATCGGCAGCTATATGCGAATATTGCCCGATCTGGACCACATTCAACAAATAGATGTAGGGGTCTACCAGAACTCATTATTTCAAATTTCATCAAAATCGGATGAAACATACTCCTTTTATAGGCCCAATACACTATATCGGGTAATTGGTCTATATGGCAGCCATATCCAAATATGGTCCGATCTGGACGATACTCAACAAGAAGATGTAGAGGGGTGCTACCTGAGCCAAAAAATTTGCAAAATTTTGCCCATGAACATTCTACTAAGGAACAGGGGCAAATTGCTCACATATCAATGAGTGCAGTCCGATTTAAGATTTAAGCTCATGATAAGGGACATCCTTTTTATCGCCGAGTCTGAACGGCGTGCCGCAGTGCGATATCTCTTTGGAGAGAAGTTTTACATGGCATAGTACCTCACAAATGTTGCCAGCATCAGGAGGGGAAAACCACCGCTGAAAATTTTTTCTGATGGTATCGCCAGGATTCGAACCCAGGCGTTCAGCGTCATAGGCTGAGCCTACCTGCGCTGCGTTTTCATAACAAGTACTACGCAATGGACGAAAACGTCTAAGTGAGTCTAATGGCAGACTGCCACTTAAACCTAACCAAACCTAACAACTCGTGGTTCATATGACGTGGTTCATCATATGAACCATCTCCATCAACACTGACTGGTCTATATATTTTCCGTTCGACCTTTCTCTCAAAACACTCCAAGTACTGTCTCATCTGTTTGCGCAAGTACCCATGCTTCGGAGTCGTACAACAACACTGGTAGTGTGATTTTGGTTTCTCGAGAGGTGGCTTTGGTACGCCTGCCAGATGGTCGGGGCTATTAATGAAAGGAAGTATGAAGGAGGCCAGTATAGCTTTCGGTATCATTATGCAAAATCGGTGCGGCAAGTGATAGTATGTGTAGGGCATGTGGGGAAGATGATGAGTGGTTGTAGCATTTCCTATGTCATTGCCCGGCTTTCGAGGCTAATAGATACCGGAACTTAAGTGCGGGACACACAATACCAGACATAATCCAACTTAGGAGAAGTGGCAGGGAAAATAATTAAGGATTCGCCAGGATTCGAAGCCAGGCGTTCATCGTCATAGGCGGACATGCTAACCTCTGCGCTACGATGTCCTCCATTGGGAGGTGGGGATTGTAAATGGGCCAAATCGGTCCATGTTTTGGTAAAGCTGGCATATAAATCGATTTCGGATCCTAACTTCTTGCGGCACTAGAGGGCTGAATTCTTTTCCGGTTTTTGCTGAAATTTTGCATCACGTGTGTTGTTATGACTTTCAATAACTGTCATAAGTATGGTTTAAATCGGTCCATACTCTGATGTAGCTCCCATATAAACCAATCTTGGATCTTGAATTTTTGAGCCCATTTTTTGCACAAAGTGTTTGTTTTGACTTTCAACAACTGTGCTAAGTATGTTCCAAATTGGTACATGACCTGATGTAGCTTCTATATAAACCGATCTCGGATCTTGACTTCTTGATCCGATAGAGGGCGTACTTTTTACCTGATTTGGCTGCAATTTTGCATGAAGTATTTTAGTTTGACCATCAACAACTGTGCCAAAGACGGTTGAAATCGGTTCATAACCTGATATAGCTCACATATAAACCGATTTCGAATTTGGACTTCTAGAGCCGCTAGAGGGAGCAATTATTATCCGATCTGTCTAAAATTTTGCATGAAGTGTTTTGGTTTGACCGTAAACAACCTTGCCTAGTACGGTCCAAATCGGTTGATAACCTTATATAGCTCCCATAAAAATCAATCTCGGATCTTGACTTCTTGAGCCTCTAGAGTGCACAATTAATAATCGATTTGGCTAACATTTTGCACGAAATGTCTTGCTGTAACTCTCAACAACTATGCTAGGTATGGCTCAAATAGGTTTATAACCTGGTATAGCTCCCTTATAACCCGATCTCCCGATTATAGTTCTTGAGCCTCTAGAGTGCGCAATTCTTATCGAATTTTGCTGAAACGGCTTCCCCAAAGACCTTTAACATACGTGCCAAATATAGTCTGAATCGGTTCCTTGGCCCATATAAACCGATTTGCCGATATTATACATCTTGAGCCTCTACAGAACGCAATTCTTATCCGATTTGGCTGATATATTGCACAATGTCTTGTGCTATAGTCTCAAATATACAAACCAAGTATTGTCGAAATCGGTTCCAAACCTGATTTAGCTCTCATATAAACCGATCTCCCGATTGCCCTTCTTGAGCCCCTAGATTGTGCATTTCTTGTCTGATTTGACTGAAACTTTGCACAGTGACTTCTTGAGCCCCTAAGATGCGCGATTCTTATCCGATTTGGCAGAATTTTTTCGCAACGATCTAGCCATGTCCGTCTGTCTGTTGAAATCACACTACATTCTTTAAAAATAGAGGTATTGAGCTGAGACTTTGCGCAGAATCTTTTTATTGTTCCTAAGCAGGTTAAGTTCAGAGATAGGCAATATCGGACTATATCTTGATATTGTCCCCATATAGACCGATCCGCCGATTTAATGTCATAGGCCCATAAAAGCCACATTTTTCATACGATTTTGCTAAATTTTGGAACAGTACGTTGTGCTAGGCCACCCGAGTTCATTCTTCAATTTGGTTCCGATCGGTCTAGATTTGGATATAGTTGCCATATACATCGATCTCTGGATGTAAACTCTTGGGCTCTTAAATAGTCCAATCTCACCGAAATTTGGGACAGTGCGTTGCGTTAGGCCCCTCAACACCTTTCTGCGATGTGGCCCAGATCGGTTCAGATTTGGATATAGCTGCCATATAGACCGATCTCTTGATTTAAGGTTTTGGGGCAATAAAAGGCGCATTTATTGTCCGATGTAACCGAAATTTGGGACAGTGATTTGTCCCGTCGACATCCTTCTTCAATTTGGCTCAGATCGGTTCAGATTTGGATATAGCTGCCATATAGACCGATCTCTCGATGTAAAGTCTTGGGCTCATAAAAGGTCCGATCTCACCGAAATTTGGGACAGTGCGTATTGTTAGGCCCCTCGACACCTTTCTGCGATGTGGTCCAGATCGGTTCAGATTTGGATAGAGCTGCTATATAGACCGATCTCTCGATTTAAAGTTTTGGTCCCGTAACAGGCGCATTTACTCTCCGATATCGCATTTACTCTCCGATATCTTACTTTGATTATCTGGCAAGCCTTGGCTTGGCTCCTGGACTTCTTGGTAAGACCAAAGTATCACCTGTTAGCCAATTTTATCCTTCGATTTATTTCCAAACTGGAGATGGATAAAATTGTTGACTATCTGAAAGTCGTATTTCCCAACTTTCATCATTTCCTTTATCTGATCGGGTGTACAGGGATTTGTGGGAGATGATAACATCTACTTTGTCTTATCTTCATTTAATGCCAGACACCTCTACTGTGGTACAGGGTATTACAGATTTTTGCATTTGTTTGCAACGCTAAGAAGGAGAAGAGCTAAACTCATCGATAAGTATACGGATTGGCTTAGAATCACTTCCTGATTCGATTTAGCTATGTCCGTCTGTCCATGTATTCTTGTAATCAAGGTACAGGTCGCATTTGATGTCCGATTTTCACAAAATTTTGCATTAGTGTCTGTTTTGGTTCAAGGACGAACGCTATTCATTTTGAAAAAAATTGGTCCAGATTTAGATATAGCTCCCATATATATCTTTCATCCGATTTGCCCTTTTAAAGCTGTAGGAGCCACAATTTTGGTGCGATCTCTACAAAATTTGGCACGAAGTCTTTTTTTTAACGACTTAAAATGCTTGAAAAATTTTATTGAAATCGGTCCAGAATTAGATATAGCTTCCATATATATCTTTCATCCGATATGCCCTTTTAAAGCTGTAGGAGCCACAATTTTGATGCGATCTCTATAAATTTTGGCGCGAAGTGCTTTTTGTGACGTTCCAATATGTGTACAAAATTTTATCTAAATCGGTTCAGATTTAGATATAGCTCCCATATATGTCTTTCATCCGATATGATCTTTTAAGGTTGTAGCAAGCTCAATTTTAGTCCGATCTTTACAAAATTTGGCATGGGCCGTTTTATTCAACGTCCGCATATGTGTGCAAAGTTCCATAACAATCGGTCCAGATTTAGATATAGCTCCCATATATATCTTTCATCCGATGTGCCCTTTTAAAGCTGTAAAAGCCACAATTTTGGTCCGATCTTTACAAAATTTGGCGCGAAATCTTTTTTTTAACGACCTAAAATACTTGAAAAATTTTATTGAAATCAGTCCAGAATTAGATATAGCTCCCATATATATCGTTCATCCGATATGCCCTTTTAAAGCTGTAGGAGCCACAATTTTGGTGCGATCTCTATAAAATTTGGCGCGAAGTGCTTTTTGTGACGTCCCAATATGTGTGCAAAATTTCATCTAAATCGGTTCAGATTCAGATATAGCTCCCAGATATATCTCAAAGTATTATGTATACTCGGTGGTGTAGGGTAATATATAGTCGGCTCCGCCCGACTTGTGCCTTTCCTTACTAGACCGATCCATAACATCGATGTCGTTGGCATAGGCGAGTAGCATGTGTTCACATATGAGTAGCGTGTTTTGTTTATTCACACCTGTATCTCGTGTATATTCACCAGAAGGATATTTAAGAAAATCACTCGATAAACTGTTTCCCAGTCTGAATCCTCGATTGATCGGTTACGAAGAGCTTCATTCCTGTTTTGATTGCTAAAAGTGTATCTGTAAGCGTCATACTGCAGAGTCTTATCAATTTAGCAGGGATACCAAACTCAGACATTGCTTGAAACAACTTTTAACCTATAAGGCAGTCTAAGACAGTCATGTCTTAGAAAATGTCAATGAAAATATGGCGAAAATTGATCTATCTCTGTTTGCTCTTTCCCAGTATTTGGGGTAGGGTGAATAAGTATGCAGAGTTTCCACGCTTAGGGTAAGCTTTAAATTAGATTGCGTACACGAGCTAGTCTTACGAATCATCAGCATGTCAAGTGTGGTCTTTAATATATAACCATGTAACAATCGGCTCCTGCTGCCTTGTTGGTCATTACCCTGGTTACTGCTAGTCTGGCCACATTCAGACTAGATAACATAATGTATATACCGTCTAGTCAGAATACCGCCGCCGCTATTGGGTACTTGGAACAGCCGAAAATGTTTTTTTCCATTTTCTTAGCATTTGTATATGATTCCAGATGCTTCCATACCAGGGGCCTCTACCAAACCCATTGGTTTGACATTTAAATCTTTGGGGGAGTTTCAAGTCTTCATTTTGACCCTCTAATATCCCTATTCTCTCACACTCATGGTTTTTCTTTTTATACCCACCACCATAGGGGTATGCTAATCTAGTCATTCCGTTTGTAACACCTCGAAATATTGATCTGCCATCCCATAAGGCATATAAATTCTGCATCGTCACGACATTCTGGGTCTATCTAGCCCGTCCGTCCGTCTTTCGAAATCACAATAACAGTCGAACGCATATCGCTAGCCGCTTTAAATTTTGCGCAGATACTTTCTATTGATGTAGGTCATTCGGGATTGCAAATGGTCCATATCGGTTCAGATTTGAATATAGCCCCCATATAAACCTAAACCCCGATTAGTCTTCTTGAACCTCTGGAAGATTAAAATTTCATCCGATTTGGATAAAACTTGGACCACAGGCTTGCGCTATGACTTTCAACATCCATGCCAAATATGATACGAGTCAGTCTATAAACAGACATAGCCCTCATATAAACCAATCAACCGAATTTGACTTCTTGAGTCCCTAGAAGATTCACTTTTCATCCGATTTGGCTGAAATTTGGAACAAACTCTTAAGTTATGACTTCCAAAATCCACGGAAAGTATGATCCGAATCAGTCTATAAAATGATATAGCCCCCATATAAACCGATCCCCGGACTTGACTCCTGAGCCCTAAATTTCATCAAATTTGGCTGAAATTTGGAACAATGCCTTGAGTTACGACTTCCACCATCTTTGCCAAATATGATTCAATTCGGTTAAATAAACAGATATAGCCCCCATATATACCTATACCCGGATTTGACTTTTGAGCCCTTAGAAGCCTCAATTTTCATCCGATTTGGCTAAGATTAGGAACGAGGACTTAAGTTATGACAAGAATCCTAAATGTTTTACCTGATTTGGCCCAATAACCTATGTTAAAGACTTGCAATATTAGTGCCCACTTGCCGCAACGATTTTATATAAGTGAGCTCATAGTCCTATGTGTCCCGTTATGATGCCAATAGCTATACTGACCTATTTCTTGCTTCCTTTCAGTAATAGCCTCGTCTTCTCACTATCTGGATCCTCCCATAGGATTTTCGCCGTCCTACCGACCGTTTCGCTGTTCCACAATGTTGCATGCGCATTCGTCGCCCACTTAACCTTAACTCGGACTGCGTCGACCCGAAAGGCTTCGGGTTAAGCAAGCTTATTGACGGCAGTCCTCTAGCCTTCACTAACAAATCATCTGCCCTTTTCATTTCCCCTTACTCCGTTATGACCCGGCACCCAAACAATGTGGATTTTGCCAACCTCTCCTTCTTACACTGCAAGACTGGTCGTGACCTTACCGTCCTGGTTGTTATTGCCCTTATGGCATATTTTACTATCTGTAAAGATGTTCACACTCGACGTCCTCGCGTTAGCACCACACCACCTCACGCATTCCGTGATCGCCCGGATCTCCGCCTGCATGACCATATTATGGTCAGGCAGTCTACAACAGATCTCAGTCCCTGGGTACTCAATGTAAACCCCCAGGCCCACTATGTCCTCGAGCTTTGATCCATCCGTGTTACATGATCTTTCAGATGGCAATACTAGGGTTTCATCAATCCAAGACTGTGCCGATGGCAGCAGTGCCTCGAACTTGACTTCAAGTTTCATCTCAAGTATCCGATGGGAAACCTCTTCCCTTCCATCCAGGTGTCTTATCGTCGCTTCGATTATACCTCGATGGTATGAGCTCCTGCCATCCTCAATCCATTCTCCCATCGTCTTAAGTCTCATGGCTGCCTCACACGTAATCTGTATGTCAATGGGTCGGATATTTAGAATAGTCTCCAATACCCTAGTGGGCCTATGCCAAGACAACATGTTCTCGAAACCTGTTGTATGGTCCTTATATTGCATTTTTTCTCCATATTGAGGCGTAATTATGTATTGTTCTAATCACGCTCCTGTAGAGTAAGTGGACTATCCTAGGATTCAGGCCCCATTTCGAGCCTACGGCCCGTCTACATAGTGCCCAACATCTGTGAACCTTCTCAGTACGCTCTTAATGTGACACTTCCAATTCATTTTCCTGTCCAAGATCACACCCAAGTATTTGACCTTGTCAGGTATCGAAATCGTTTCGTTGAGGAAACGTGGTGCGTTAAATTGGCCCACCTTCGTCTTCCTCGTGAACAGGCATATTTCTGACTTTTCTGGGTTAATATTGAGACCTTTGGGTCTAGCCCAGTCATATGCCATATGCAAGACCCTTTCCGTGCTTCTGTATAGCTCGTTCGGATCCTTACCCCTTAGAAGTATTATAACATCGTCTTCGTAGCAGACGGGTTCAAATCCCTCTTCAGTCAGCATCCGTAATAGGTCATTTATGGTGGTCATAGGAGTGGCGTTAAAATGCCACCATGTGGCATGCTTTGTGCCACTTTCTCCCTTATATCTGTGCCATGGGACACACAATTTATCCACCTGTTCCTTAGCATATGGTTTATCCAGTCTCTAAGGACCGGGTCCGCCCGGTACTGGTCTAAGGATTGGATCAGTGTGTCGGTCCGCACATTGTTAAAACCCCCTCGATGTCAATGCATACCGCCATTTGTGTACGTTTTGGCATCGAAGGATTCTTCTGTTTTATGCACAACCTCGTGCAGAGCAATCTCCACCGACCTTCCCTTGACATAGGCATGCTGTTTGTATTTGAGCAATTCGCTGGATGTCATACTCTTTATCATGGTGTCCACAATACGTTCCATGGTTTTGAGTAGAAAGTATATAAGGCTTATGGGTCTGTAGGCCTTTGGTGTAGCATAACTTACCTTGGGTATAAACACCGCCCTTGCCTCCTGCCAGGCTTTGGGAGTATATGAAAGTCCTAAGCACGCTGTGAAAATTTTTGCCAGACAGTCTGCCTCTTTCTGTAGTAACACCGGAAATATTCCATCAGGTCCGGGTGACTTAAATGGTTTAAAGCTTCTCAAGGCTGTCTTCATCATAAATTCCGTTATTGTAAACCTTCGATCAACGTCATTATTCCAAGAGTCCAGTGTCTCCGTAAGTCCCTTCGTATCCCGTGGAAAATGGGTTTTCATCAAAAACCTCAACATGTCCTCCGTTGTCTCTGCTCTCACTCCCATGTCGTCTACTAAAGTTTCAGTTTGGACATGGGTTTTTGAGAGAAACTTTTTTATCTTGGCGGGGGTCATTGACGCTATCGACCTGTTCGCAGAAAAGCTTCCAGGAGGCGAGTTTTGCCTCTCTGGTAGTCTTATTGTATTCTCTGAGCCATGTGTGATACACATCCCAATAAATTTCCGCCTTTTTACGACGTGCTCTGTTAAAAAGTCTGCCGACCTCTTTCCCAATATTGCGAATCTCCCCGGTAATCTAGGGTTTTTCTTGGGCTGATTTCCTTTCCCGAAGAGGTCAACTATCTGTTGACCCTCCAATCCTGTTGACCCTCCAATCCTGAACCTCTTCGATTAGATTTTCCCAACATATCGTCACATCTAATACCTCCTCCCTAATCCTATGAACAAAGGTAGCGGTGTTACCAATACTAAGTGTTATTAGGTCGTGAGAATTCAAGAACTCTGCCAGGGCTTGGCCCTGCTTTTTAGTGTTCGTACTACCCCACGAAATGTGGTGAGCTGCCATATAGACCGATCTGCCGATTAAGGGTTTTAAGCCCATAAAAGCCGCATTTGTTATCCGATTCGTCTGAAATTTGAAACAGAGAGTTGTTTTAAGCCTCCCAACATCCGACCTAAATATGGTTAAGATCTACACTTAGATTAGAAGCTTTATTTATTATCAGATTTCATTGAAATTTGAAATAGTGAGTTGTTTAAAGCTTCCCGACATCCAATCCAAATATGATCCAGATAAGACTATGTAGATATAACTGTCATATAGACCAATGTTGCTGTTAAGGGTCTTAATCCCACAAACAGCTGATTTGTTGCTTGATTTCGCTGAAACTGATATAACTATGGATATGGTAGTGGAGTTATAATAACCTAGGCTGAATAAAATATCCATGGTGGGGGGTATCCACAGTGCGGCGCAGCCGAACTTAGTACGTTTTTACTTGTTTTTATTTGTGTTTGTATAAAAATTTGTCTGCAATATAGCTATCTTCAAAATCAAATAAAAGTGTCAGTTTAATTTTCTAACCAATTTTCACTACAAATTATCTTTCTTTCAAGACTTGCAGAATCGAGTGCATTCGCTAAGATATAAATAGCAATGCTCATAGCGATAACATAAAATAATATTTAAATAAAAAGTTATTTGGACCATTACACTGTGGAACACAACCACAAAAAATTAAGAAAACAAGTAAAAAGGCGTTAAGTTCGGTCGGGCCGAACTTTGGATACCCACCACCTCGGGTATATATGAAAACCACCTTTCATAAAAATCCGGTGTAAACTGCATACCTTATGTCCCATAGCAGTTATATTGTTCCGATGTTCCGATTTGGACCAAATACTAATCGGTACAAGTCATTGTTCAATTGTGTATAACAAAATATTAGCCTTTTTAGAAGCTATAACTAAATATAAACCCATCTGAACCGTATGCGACAGGGATGTCGAAAAGCCTAACACAACGAACTGTCCCAAATCTCGGCGTAATCGGACAATAAATGCGCCTTTTATGGGCCCAAAACCGTAAATCATGAGATCGGTCCATATGACAGCTATATTCAAATCTGCACCGATCTGGGCCAAATTAAAGAAGGACGTCGAAGAGCCTAACACAACGAACTGTCCCAAATTTCAATAAAATCAGATAATAAATGTGACTTTTATGAGCCCAAGACCCTAAATCGGAGGATTTAGGGTCTTGGGCTCAAGACCCGATCTAAGGGTCTTGGGCTCAAGACCCGATGGATGTCGAAGGGCCTAACACAACTCACTGTCCCAGGCATTCGGCATCATTCTTCAACTTGACCCAGATCGGTTCAGATTTGAATATAACTGCCATATAGACCGATCTCTTGAGATTATTCTTCAATTTGGTTCAAATCGGATTACATTTGGATATAACTGCCATAGACCGATCATTCGATTAAAGGTTTTGGGGCCATAAAAGGCGTCTTTATTGTCCAATGTCGTTGGAATTTGGGACAGTGAGTTGTGTTAGGCTCTTCGACATTTTTCTGCAACTAATCTAATCATACCGTTTATAACACCTCGAAATATTGATCCGCGACCCCATAAAGAAGAATATATATTCTGGATCGTTGCGATATTCTGAGTCGAAATAACCATGTCCGTCCGTCTTTCGAAATCACGATAGCAGTCGAATGCGAAGAGCTAGCTGCTTGAAATTTTGCACAGATACTTTGTAGTGATGTAGGTCGTTGGGGATTGCAAATGGGTCACATCGGTTTAGAGTTGGATATAGCCCCCATATAAACCGATCACCCGATTTGACTTCTTGAGCCCCTAGAAGCCTCAATTTTCATCCGATTTGGCTGAAAAAAAACTTGAGTTATAACTTCCAACATTCATGTTAAGCATGATCCGGTCAACAAACGGATATAGCCCCCATATAAACCGATGCCCGGATTTGACTTCCTGAGACCCTAGCATGCTCAATTTTCATTCCATTTGGCTGAAATTTGGAACAATGATTTGCGTTATGACTTCCAACATTCATGTTAGGTATGATCCGAATCGGTCTATAAACAGATATAGCCCCATATAAACAGATCCCCCGATTTGACTTCTCGAACCCCTGGAAAGCTCAATTTTCATCCGATTTGGCTGAAATTTGGAAGAAAGACTTGCGTGATGACTTTAAACATCCATGCCAAGTATTTTCCGAATCGATCTACAAACAGATATATCCATTATATAAACCGATCCTGGGATGTGACATCTTGAGCCCCTAGAAACCTCAGTTCTCATTCGACTTGTCTGAAGTTTGGAGCAAAAACTTGCGTGATGACTTCCAATATCCATGCTTAGTATGATCCTTATCGGTCTACAGACAGATGTGCATATTGCAAATTTTGCCCATGAACATTCCACTAAGGAACAGGGGCAAACTTTTCACATATCAAAGAGTGCAATCCGATTCAAGTTTTTAAGCTCAATGATAAACAGATATAGCGCCCATATAAACCAATCCCCGGATTTTACTTCTTGAGCCCCTAGAAGCCTCAATTTTCATCTGATTTGGTTCGAATTTGGCCCAAAACGATATCTTATGGCTTTCAAGATCAATGCCAAGTTTTATGCGAATAGGTCAATATGGTGATACAGGCCCCCTAAGTACCGTTATCCCGATATGACTTCTTGAGACCAAAATAATGCATATACAAACTCAGTTAATTAGGGTACATTTTTAGCGGAACCCATGGTGGTGGGTACCCAAGATTCGGCCCGGCCGAATTTAGCACGCTTTTACTTGTTATACCCACCACCGAAGGATGGGGTATATTCATTTTGTCATTCCGTTTGCTACCCATTGAAATATCCATTCCCGACCCTATAAAGTATATATATTCTTGATCAGCGTAAAAATCTAAGACGATCTAGACATGTCCGTCCGTCTCTCCGTCTGCCTGTTGAAATCACGCTACAGTCTTCAAAAATAGAGATATTGAGCTAAAAATTTGCACAGATTCTATTTTTGTCCATAAGCAGGTTAAGTTCGAAGATGGGCTATATCGGACTATATCTTGATATAGCCCCCATATAGACCGATCCGCCGATTTAGGGTCTTAGGCCCATAAAAGCCACATTTATTAACCGATTTTGCTGAAATTTGGGACAGTGAGTGGTGTTAGGCCCTTCGATATCCCTCGTCAATTTGGCTCAGATTGGTCCACATTTGGATATAGCTGCCATATAGACCGATACTCCGATTTAAGGTCTAAGGCCCGTAAAAGCCACATTTATTTTCCGAATTCGCTGAAATTTAGGACAGTGACTTGTGTTAGGCCCTTCGACTTCGTTCGTTAATTTGGCACAGATCGGTTCAGATTTGGATATAGCTGCCATATAGCCCGTTTCGCCGATTTAGGGTCTTAGGCCCATAAAAGCCACATTTATTATCCGATTTTGCTGAAATTTGGGACAGTGAATTGTGTTAGGCCCTTCGATATCCTTCGTCAATTTGGCTCAGATCTGCCCAGATTTGGATATAGCTGCCATATAGACCGATCCTCCGATTTATGGTTTTGGGGCCATAAAAGGCCCATTTATTGTTCGATGTCGCCGAAATTTGGGACAGTGAGTTGCGTTAAGCACTTTGACATACTTCTGCCTTATGGCACAGATCCGTCCGGATTTGGATATAGCTGCCATATAGACCGATCTCTCGATTTATTGTTTTGGGCTCTTAAAAGGCCCATTTATTGTCCGATGTTGCCGAAATTTAGGACAGAGAGTTAAGTTAAGCCCCTCCACATTTTTCTGCAATATGGTCTAGATCGATTAAGATTTGCATATAGCTGCCATATAGACCGATATCGCGATTTAAATTCTTGGCCCCAAAAACGGCGCACTTATAATCCGATTTAACTGAAATTTGACACATTGACTTATGTTAGGCTTTTCGACATTCATATTGTATATGGTTCAGATTGGTTTATTTTTAGATATAGCTACTAAAAAGACCAATATTTTGTTATACACAATTGAACTACGACTTGTACTCAGTAGTATTTGGTCCAAATCGGATCATATTTCGATATAACTGCTATGAGACATAAGGTATGCAATTTTCACCGGATTTTGATGAAAGGTGGTTTACATATATGCCCGAGGTGGTGGGTATCCAGAGTTTGAACCGGCCGAACTTAACGCCTTTTTACTTGTTTTTCTAACAAGTGAATTTTTATACCCTCCACCATAAGATGGGGGGTATACTAATTTCGTCATTCTGTTTGTAACTACTCGAAATATTCGTCTGAGACCCCATAAAGTATATATATTCTTGATCGTTGCGACATTTTATGTCGATCTAGCCATATCCGTCCGTCTGTCCGTCCGTCCATCCGTCTGTCTGTCGAAAGCACGCTAACTTCCGAAGGAGTACAGCTAGCCGCTTGAAATTTTGCACAAATACTTCTTATTAGTGTAGGTCAGTTGGTATTGTAAATGGGCCATATCGGTCCAAGTTTTGATATAGCTGCCATATAAACCGATCTTGGGTCTTGACTGCTTGAGCCTCTAGAGTGCGCAATTCTTATCCGATTGGAATGAAATTTTGCACGACGTGTTTTGTTATGATATGCAACAACTGTGCCAAGTATGGTTCACATCGGTCCATAACCTGATATAGCTGTCATATAAACCGGTCTTGGGTCTTGACTTCTTGAATCTCCAGAGGGCGCAATTCTTATCCGATTTAAAAGAATTTTGGTACGGCGAGTTTTGTTATGATGTCCAACAACTGTGTCAAGTATGGTTCAAATCGGTTCATAACCTGATATAGCTGTCATATAAACCGATCTTGGGTCTTGACTTCTTGAGCCTCTAGAGAGCGCAATTCTTACCCGATTGGAATGGAATTTTGCACGACGTGTTTTGTTATGATATCCAACAACTGTGCTAAGTATGGTTCAAATCGGTTCATAACCTGATATAGCTGCCATATAAACCGATCTTGGGTCTTGACTTCTTGAGCCTCTAGAGTGCGCAATTCTTATCCGATTTGAATGAAATTATGGACGACGTGTTTTGTCATGATATCCAACAACTGTGCCATGAATGGTTCAAATCGGTTCATAACCTGATATAGCTGTCATATAAACCGATCTGGGATCTTGACTTCTTGAGCATGTAGAGGTCGCAATTATTATGCGATTTGCCTGAAATTTTGTACTACGTATTCTCTCATAACCATCAACATACGTATTTACTATGGTCTGAATCGGTCTATAGCCCGATACAGCTCCCATATAAATCGATATCTCTATTTTACTTCTTGAGACCCCAAAGGGCGCAATTCTTATACGAATTGGCTGACATTTTACACAGGTCTCCAACATATAATTTAATTGTGGTCCAAACCAGACCATATTTTGATATCGCTCTAATAGCAGAGCAAATCTTTTCTTATATCCGGCCCGGCCCGGCCGAACTTAGCACGCTTTTACTTGTTTCCTGTTATTTTAGGAAAAGTTTAATTTTGTTACATAGTGTTTTCATATCATAACAACATTATTTCAGTTCTTTAAACATTTTCACCTTGCAATAGTCAGTGCTGAACACTTCGAAGGGGTAACAACTATGGTTCGCTTTTTCTTTAAATATTTGGTAAATATAAAAATCCATCCAAATTACACAAACAAAAAGACTATTCACTTTATTTTATTTCACTTGTAGTCCTTTGCCCTAGTAATGTATGTGATTAATTTGGGCGCACATCAAACAGAAGCTCTTTGCCTTGTATGTGGATCAAATGGTGCTGCCTGTGTCACAGAATCAACCTTCTTCATTTGTATTGATGACTTACCTAATACAAGTACAATGTTTACTTGTCCTCATGGTACAATATGTACTTCGGCAAGAAATATATGTGTCAATCGTACAGTGCAGCAACCCGATTGTGTCCCTATAAAAAACTGTTCCACCTGTAATGGAACCCAAATGTTCACTTGTACTAGTCGCCGAACATATGCCCTTTGCTCGGGGGATAAAATTGGAGAAAACCATTATTGGTGCCCTTCCGAACTATTCTGCAATGCAAATGATTCTAATATGTGCCAGACAGGAAGGCCAGAATGCGAGCTTGATCCAACATTAATTGCGTGCACTTAGAAAAAAGTGCTTATTCCAATTGAGTAAACCAATTTTAATATAATTTGGTTAAATTTCGTATAAAACAAGGAAAAATTCCAAGTGTTGAAAAAATTTTACTCATTTTTAGTTAATTGCAAATCTTTATACATAAAATTCAATTTGTGTTTGTTTGTCGGTTCATTTGTTTGTTCCGTATAGACTCAAAAACGGCTGAACTGATAATCTTGAAATTGTCACAGGTTGGTCTAGAAGGAAACATAGGCTATATAATTCGTTCATATCGGAAAGTACTACCCAAAAATAAAAGTGGATCGATCGGGACAATACGGGATTCAAATGAAAGGTATTCAGGAGTGGAGTACGAATTTCATAATAAAAGTTGGGTCCAAGTACCTGGGGGGCCGACCCAGCCCCAAAACCCCTTAAAATAGGTTTATTTTACGATCATGACAGTAAGGGAATCAAATGAAAGGTATTCGGGAGTAGATTACGAATATGGCCAGGAAGTAGGAAAAGGCTTTATAATTTATTGATAACGGAAGGGGGCAGACCCACCACCGTTACCCCAAAAACACCACCCAAAATCAAAAGTGGACCAATAAGAACAATATGGGTATCAAATGAAATGTATGCAGGAGTAGATAACGAATCTGGCATACACATTCATGTCGAAGTATGTCACCCACACCCACAAAAACGCCCAAAATGGACACATTAGCCAATCACGGATATATGGGACTCGGTTTGTTTGTTCCGTATAGACTGAATAACGGCAGAACCGATTTTCTCGAAATTTTCGCATATTGTGCAGGTTGGTCTGAAAGGAAACACAGGCTATATAATTTTTATACACTCCACCATGGTATGGGGGTATACTAATTTCGTCATTCTGTTTGTAACTCCTTAAAATATTCGTCTAAGACCCCATAAAGTATATATTCTTGATCGTCATGACATTTCAAGTCGAACTAGCCATGTCCGTCCGTCCGTCTCTCTGTCGAAAGCACGCCAACTTTCGAAGGAGTAAAGCTAGCCGCTTGAAATTTTGCGCAAATACTTTTTATTACTGTTGGGATTGTAAATGGGCTATATCGGTCCACGTTTTGATATAGCTGCCATATAAACCGATCTGGGACCTTGACTTCTTGAGCCTCTAGAGTGCGCAATTTTTATTCGATTTGGCTGAAATTTTGCACAACTTGTTTTGTTATGACTTTCAACAACTGTGCTAAGAATAGTTCAAATCGGTTAATAACCTGATATAGCTGCTATATAAACCGATTTGGGGTCTTGACTTCTTGAGCCACTAGAGGACGCAATTATTATCCGATTTGGATGAAATTTTTCACGACGCGTTTTGTTATGACTTTCAACAACTGTGCTAAGAATAGGTGAAATCGGTCCATAACCTGATATAGCTGCTATATAAACCGATCTGGGGTCTTGACTTTTCGAGCCTCTACAGGGAGCAATTCCTATCCGATTTGGCTGAAATTGCGCATGACGTATTTTGTTATGACTTCCAACAATTGTGCTAAGTATGGTTCAAATCGGTCCATTACCTGATATAGCTGCCACATAAACCGATCTGGGGTCTTGACTTCTTGAGCCTCTAAAGGGCGCAAGTATTATCCGATTTGGCTGAAATTTTGTACAACGGCTTTTCTCAGGACCTTTAACAAACGTGTCGAATATGGCATAAATCGGTTTATATCCTAATACAGCTCTCCTATAAACCGATCTCTCTATTTTTCTTCTTCGGCCTCAAAAGTGCGCAATTCTTACTAGATTTTTCTGAAATTTTAAACAATGACTTCTACTGTGGTCTCCAATATTCAGTTCAATTATGGTCCGAAATGAACCATAACTTGACCATGTTCCAATAACACAGCAATTCTTTTCTTTTATTATTTGTTTGCCTAAAAAGAGCCACCATGCGATCCATGGTGGAGGGTATGTAAGATTCGGTCAGACCGAACTTAGCACGCTCTTACTTGTTTGGTATCGGAAGGTTGACGGACCCTCCCCCCTATGCCAAAAACACAACACAAAATCAAAAATGGACCGATCGGGACAATATAGATATCAAATGAAAGTTAATAGAGTGTAGAATTAGAATATGGTATTAAAATTTGAGTCTCAGTACCCATCGGTCTGCCCCAACTCCAAAACTCTCCCAAACAGACATATTGGACGTTCATTTCAATATGGGGCTCAAATGGAAGATATTCGGGAGAAGATTTCGAATCTGGCATACAAAATCAGATGGAATTATAGGGGGTCACGCCACTCCTCAAAAACGCCATTAGAACCATTTATCTATATGATACATGGTTGAACCGATATTCTTAAAATGTTCGTAGATTGTGTACATTTGTCTGCAAGCAGGCGGGTTGAGACGGACCGTCCTCCTTACCCCAAAATTCCCACCCATATCCGAAAGTGGTCCGGATGGCACAGTAACGGTATCAAATGAATGGTATTGGAGACCAAAAAACGAATATGGCATTAAATTTTGGGTCCAAGTACTCAGCGGGCACCCCCAACCCTAAACTCCTCTAAACAGATATATTCGAAGTTCATGTCAATATGCGACTCAAATGAAAAGTATTAGGTATTTGATTACAAATATGGCATAAAACATTAGGTCCAATGGGCATATTAGCAGATCATGGCTATATGGAACTCAAATGAAAGGCATTTGGGAGTAGATTACGAATATGACATCAAAATTTGCGTTCAAGTCTAGGTGGCGCTTTTCCCCCTAAAGATACGTCAAATAGGTTATTTGACCCATTATGACAATATGGGACTCAAATGAAAGGTATTTGAGAGTAGAAAACGAATTTGATATCCAATTTTGGAGCCAAGTGTTTTGGGGTACGCTCTAAAGCATCCCCTAAACTGAACTTTCTCGCCAGGATTCGATATAGCTCCCATATAGACCGATCTCTCGATTTTAGGTCTTAGGCCTATAAAAGGCGCATTTATTGTCCGATTTTTGCCAAAATTTAAGACAGTGTGTTGTGTTAGGCCCTTAAACATTCTTCTTTTGTTGGGCTCAGATCGGTCCAGATTTGGATATAGCTGCCATTTAGACCGATCTCTCCATTTAAGGTCTTGCACCCATTAAAGGCGTATTTACTGTCCGATTTTGCCAAAATTTGAGGCAGTGAGTTGTGTTAGGCTCTTTAACATTCTTCTTTCATTGGGCTCAGGTCGGTCCAGATTTTGATATAGCTGCCATATAGACCGATTTCTCGGTTTAAGGTCTTGGGCCCATAAACGGCGTATTTATTATCCGATTTTACCAAAATTTGAGGCAGCGAGTTGTGTTAGGCTCTTTAACATTCTTCTTTTATTGGGCTCAGATCAGTCCAGATTTGGATATAGCTGCCATATAGACCAATCTCTCGATTTAAGTCTTAGGCCCATAAAAGGCGCTTTTATTTTCCGATTTTGCCAAAATTTGTTACAGAGAGTGAAGTTAGGCCCGTCGACATATTTCCGGAATATGAGACAGATCGGTTCAGATTTGGATATAGCTGACACATAGACCGTTCTCTCGATTTAAGGTCTTGGGCCCATAAAAGGCGCATTTATCGCCCGTGTCGCCAAAATTCCGGACAGTGAGTTGTGTTGGGCCCTTCAACATTGTTTTTTAATTTGGCTCAGATCGGTTCAGATTTGGATGTAGCTGCCATATAGACCGATCTCTCGTTTTAAGGTTTTGGGTCAAAAAAAGGCACATTCATTGTTCGATTTCGCCGAAATTTGGAACAGTGAGTTGTGTTGGGCCCTTCGGATATGGCTACCAATAAGACAAATATTTTGTCTTTAATATTGAACAATGACTTGTACTTATTAGACCTCTTAATATGCGTGTCGAATTTTTTCCAAATCGAACCATATTTCGATAAAGCCGCTATGGGGGCATAAATTATGTATTTTTCACCGGTTTATGACAAAAGGTGATTTACATGTATACCCGTGGAGGTGGGCATCCAAAGTTCGGTCCGGCCGAACTTAACGCCTTTTTACTTATTTGCTAAATTCAAAACAGGTTTGCCATAAGTTCATAAGAAATTGATTTGTATGTTATTCAATATTAGGATAATTTTAACACTTAAAGAGAAATTATATATGTACAGATTAATATATCAATTGCTCGCTTCTTCGTTAAAGTTGATTTCCTCAAAACTGCATATATATATATGGATCTGAAGATATGAGCAATCTGTGTAATAAGCCGGTGTTTGTTTTATATTTTTGACGTTTTCCGAGTATGGAGTTCACGATAATTGCTTGCATCCTTGATTCTTGAGCTTCCTCTGAAAGCTGACCAACAATTATTTCCTTTCTATGAAAAATAATTTTGTATACCCTCACTGGCATCATGTACCTGGGATATTCGGAGAAATAAAGTTCTCTTGTCTCTCGTGCATAGTTATCAAAAGCAACATGATTTATTTCGAACCCACATCCGATGCAAGAAAGTATAGTATGAAACCTTTTTAAAAGATTTTCATTTAAGCCAGTTATGCTTGCAGTAGTTTTAGGATCTCCGAAAAATCTTCACGCAGAATTTCACATTTTTGCTTGGGCATATTCACTAACAAACCAACTTCATTTCTAAATCTATTTTGGATGTATTTCTTTCTATTCTCAATAATCTCTTTATTTTCTTTGCCCCGTGCACACCAAGTTTTTACTTCGATTCTATTAGCGATGTGCAGCATACACTCCATACATCTTATCCACGCAGGTAATGGCTAAATACCAAAAGTAAGCATATTTGAGTCAACACTACGATTTGACAATGCATCCAAGCTGGTTATATCTTTGGAAGAAGCTCCGCATATATAGCAGACTTGCGATGATGTATATGCGGACAGTGCATTGCAGACTTTGCCGTCAATCATGCACAATATAAGCTTAGAGTTTTCACATCTATCTGGAGGTTTTCGGTTTGAATATGTGTTGGCTGAAAAGTCGAAATTTCAAGTTGGACACATTCTACTTCTCTTATGGTAACATCTCGAGTTTCTTTTGTAAATAAAAAATTTATTAGGTCGACAATGCTTGGTAGAAGATGGAGTCGTAACTTTTTAATGTGCCTTTTGGCGGAGAAGCTGTGCCTTAATCATGCTTAAAATGACGCTTTCCAAAGCAGTTTTATCTTTACTGTTTTTAAGCCACTCATCAAAAAGCTCGGCCCGCGGCACAGACATCTTCGGAAACTGAATAAAAAAATTTCGGGCACAAACGGGGAGATGTTTTCAGATTCTGAAACAGGAGGAATTATTTATTATTTTGGTTAAAAACACTTGACGCAATTCGACAAAATTCACAAGATTTACTCCATTGAAAACAAATTTCAATGAATTAAATTGTATGAGTTCAAATTTGTTCTGTAAGTACTTACCAGAAATTACTGTACCACTATTCCTGATAGAACAGATTGCAACTACGATATCCCTGGTAACAGAAGTTACATAGACTTCTATGAGAATGGTTCCAAACTAAACGACCAGGTGGGCTTTTGGGGTGTACTCTAAAGATCTAGAACTGATCATATCGAAAAGGTTACCCGACCACTGCAGTGTGTAGCAAGCACAGATCCTTGCAATTAAGGAAGTGGTGGAATGGCTAAGATATAATGTCACCAGGCATCCATTAAATCCCTGGAGAACGCATTTCTGAACACAAAAACCGCCCTCGACTGCCGCAGACCTCTCAACGAACTAGCAGAACAGTTCAAAATTCACCTGTTCTGGGTGCCGGGCCACAGAGATATCCCAGGAAGTTGTAAAGCGGATGACCTTGCGAAGCTAGGAACTACCCTACACATTCCAGGGACACTGGAATCTATGGGTATGCCTCTAGCGACATGTAAGCTAAGTCTTCAGGACCAGGCCCGAAGGACAGCGAATGATAGATGGTCACAAAAAGGGGACTGTGAGCATTCCAAAACTATGTGGCCTCATCTAGACTTGAATTGGTCTACTGCTTTGCTGTCATTGGCTAGAATAAGCGTCTCAGTCATTTTGTCCGTCATGACAGGTCACTGTCTAATCAGAAAACATGCTGCAGGTTGAAGGTTGCCAGCAATGACTTTTGCAGAAGCTGTAGGGATATCGAAGAAGAAGAGACTATAGAACAATTTCTGTGTGTGTGTCCCGCACAGGCATTTAGAAGGAGTTCCACTTTGATTTAGCGGATGTGAACATTCGCAAGTGGTTGTGATTTTTAAAGCGATCTGGATGGTTCAAAGGTAGGAACTAGAAGGCATCTTCCTTCTTCTTTTCCTGTGGTATTACAATGGACGAAAACGTCTGAGTGAGTCTGAAGGCAGACTGACACTTAAACCTAACTTACCAGAATTGTTGAGGATTGTCCAAAATTCAATAAAACTGAAGAAATTTATTCAAAAAAGTTTTTAAAACCAAATTTTGATTATTTCAAACATACACCAATATTTTCAAATGCGACACGACTTTTAACATTTGTCACAATGTTACATATATAATAACGGTTCTTATTCGTAATGTTTTGAATACATTTTCGTAACATTAGTACTCCTGACTACCATATGCTAAAAATTCATAGCGATCGGGGAATTTTTTATTTTAACTTTTGGCACCCTAAATGTGGAGAATGTCACACAGTGCGCCGTTCGGACTCGTCTATAAAAAGGAGGCCCCTTATCATTGAACTTAAAAAAAAACTTGCGTCGGACAGTACTCTTTGATATATGAGAAGTTTACCCCTATTCCTTAATGAAATGTTCATGGGCAAATTTGCGTTTGCAGAAAAATTAACTTGTGCTGCGAAAAAAAATCAGTATGTGGCAAATTGTCGTATATATGTTTGGGGAAAAGTACAAACACGTGTAGTTGGGCTTCATTTCACAGCTGAAAGGTTGTGTAGAGATTCTTCAAAAACTATTTATACCAAAAACTATTTATACTTATTGATGTATCGCCTCGAAGAATATGCAATTTTTTAAGATACTTTGGTAATTCTTTTCCTTTATTTTTACCAATTATCACTATTAAATAAGTTTAGATTAACCATAAATTTGTTTTGTGAAATCGTTTTACATTAGTCAGCTTTTAATGAAATATATTAATAATATGGAGCGAAAATCGGATAAAGTACCTATTACGGTTTTTATACCCTCCACCATAGGATGGGGGTATACTAATTTCGTCATTCTGTTTGTAACTCCTAGAAATATTCGTCTAAGACCCCATAAAATTTATATATTCTTGATGGTCTTCACATTTTAGGATTTTAGTTATATATAGCAGCTATATAGACCGATCTGCAGGCTTAAAGTCTTGAGGCAATAAATTGGCCATTTTCCATCTGATTTCGATGAAATTTGGCACAGTGCGCTCCGGTAGACCGCTTCTTATTTCTGTTCAGATCGGACTATAGTGCGGTTCAGATAGGACTATATTTGGATATGGCTGCCCTATAGGGTATTGAGGCCATAAAAGATCCATTTATTACCCGAATTCTATGAAATTTGGCACAGTGTGTTCTGGTAGACCCCTACCTACCTGTAAAACGTGGTATAGATCGGACCATATTTGAATATAGCTGCCATATATACCGAACTCCCCCAAATCGAATGAAAAAAATGCTCATTCTATGGGCTCAATACTCTATATCAGAAGATCGGTCTATATGGCAGCTATATCCAAATATGTTTGGATCTGGACGAAATTCAACAAACAGGTGTAGAGATCTATCAAAACGCACTGTTTCACATTTCATTCAAATCATATGAAAAATGTTCTTTTTATGGGCTCAACACTCTATATCGGGAGATCGGTCTATATGGCAGCTATGACCAAATGTGGTCCGATGTGGACGATATTCTACAAAAAGGTTTAGAGTGGTATTGGAACTTGCTGTGCCGAATTTCATCGAAATAGAATGAAAAAACGCTTCTTTTATGTTCTTATCGGGAGATCGGTATATATGTTGGCTATATCCAAATATGGTCCAATCTGTACCATCTCTAGCCATGTCCGTCCGTCTGTCTGTCGAAAGCACGATAACTTTCGTAGGAGTAAAGCTAGCAGCTTCATAAAAACATGAACCGATATGGCCCATTTACAATCCCAACCGACCTACACCTATAAGAAGTATTTGTGCAAAATTTCAAGCGGCTAGCTTTACTCCTTCGAAAGTGAGCGTGCTTTCGATAGACAGACGGACGGACGGACATGGCTACATCGACATAAAATGTCACGACGATCATGGAATCTCAGACGAATATTTCGAGTAGTTACAAACAGAATGACGAAATTAGTATACCCCCATCCTATGGTGGAGGGTATAATAAACCGTAATACAAAAACCTTGCATCTTGAAAATAGTGTGGACCTGGAAAATCTAAATCAAATGATACTGTGAAGCAGAGAATCCAAGGAACTTCTTGATATGGCGGAAACGGTTATAATCCTTTACGACGTATCTAAAAATAGAAAAGCTTATCTAAATCGAATAGCAAACAACATACAAGTATAGTGAAGGCTGAATTTAAAATACAATTTGCTTACGCAATTGCTTGTCATATGCTCGGAATAGCGAAATATTTCTTGTAACTTAGTTAAAATTGGACCAAGTAGAAAGCCAGATTTTATAAAATGTTTATGCATTTTAATTTATTATACCCTCCACCATAGGATGGGGGGGTATACTAATTTCGTCATTCTGTTTGTAACTACTCGAAATATTCGTCTGAGACCCCATAAAGTATATATATTCTTGATCGTCGCGACATTCTATGTCGATCTACCCATGTCCGTCCGTCTGTCCGTCCGTCTGTCTGTCGAAAGCACGCTAACTTCCGAAGGAGTAAAGCTAGCCGCTTAAAATGTTGCGCAAGTACTTCTTATTAGTGTAGGTCGGTTGGTATTTGTAAATGGGCCATATCGGTCTATGTTTTGATATAGCTACCATATAAACCGATCTTGGGTCTTAACTTCTTGAGCCTGTAGAGTGCGCAATTCTTATCCGATTGGGATGAAATTTTGCACGACGTGTTTTGTTATGATATCCAATAACTGTGCCAAGTATTGTTCGCATCGGTCCATAACCTGATATAGCTGCCATATAAACCGATCTTGGGTCTTGACTTCTTGAGCCTCTAGAGGGCGCAATTCTTATCCGATTGGAATGGAATTTCGCACGACGTGTTTTGTTATGATACCCAACAACTGTGCCAAGTATGGTTTAAATCGGTTTAACCTGATATAGCTGCCATATAAACCAATCTTGGGTCTTGACTTCTTGAGACTCTAGAGGGCACAATTCTTATCTGATTTGAATGAGTTTTTGCACGAAGTATTTCGTCATGATATCCAACAACTGTGCCAAGTATGGTTGAAATCGGTCCATAACCTGATATAGCTGTCATATAAACAGATCTGGGGATTTGATTTCTTGAGCTTCTAGAGGGCGCAATTCTTATCCGATTTGGCTGAAATTTTGCATGACGTATTTTATTTTTACTTTCAACAACTGTGTCAAATAAGGTTCAAATCGGTTCATAACCTGATATAGTTGCCATATAAACCGATCTGGGATCTTGACTTCTTGACCCCTAGAGGTCGCAATTATTATCCGATATGCCTGAAATTTTGTACGATGGATCCTCTCATGACCATCAACAAACGTGTTTATTATGTTCTGAATCGGTCTATAGCCCGATACAGATCCCATATAAATCGTTCTCTCTATTTTACTTCGTGAGCCCCAAAGGGCGCAATTCTTATACGAATTGGCTGAAATTTTACACAGGTCTCCAACATATAATTTAATTGTGGTCCGAACCGGACCATATCTTGATATCGCTCTAATAGCAGAGCAAATTTTTTTTTTTGCCTAAGAAAAGATGCCGGGAAAAGAACTGACAAATGCGATCCATGTTGGAGGGTATATAAGATTCGGGCCGGCCGAACTAAGCATGCTTTTACTTGTTTTTTACTGAAAATTTTAATCATTTTATTCCAACTATTAATGTCAAATGAGTTGAAATTGTCATACACGATAGTTTACCAATGTACAGAATGAAGAAAAAATTAACTTGTTCAAATTATCGTTAAACTAACCAGAAGTTCATATGATTTCGCTATTTTTAGCAACAACATAAACTAAAATCGAATAAAAATGTCTTCAGAGCTGTATGAAGTTCAATTTTATTGAGAATTAGTTCGCTTTAACTGAACCATGGCCTAAATTTTTTTGGAGTGGCTTAGCTACATACTAATTAATAGACATCGGTAAGAAACTCTCCGGTCTTTTATACACACATAAGTATAAAACATTTAAATAAAATACATATGTATGTTAACAACACTATATTGAGTCTAACATGTAAGGGAGCATTAAGTTCGGATGGGCGCTATCTTATAAACTCTACGCAATGCATACCATTTATCAATTTCCTTGCACGTGATCTATTTTAAGTTAGTTGCACGATATAACCACTAAGGGAAATGCTTATCGTGGGTTTACCTCTCTTCCTTTTGGGTGTTACAAACAAATGCACAAAGTTATAATACCCTGTAGCACAGTAGTGGAGTAGGGTATAAAAATATATTGGTGACACTTCGTGTCAGCTACCCTCTGGTTGTGCATAGCATATCTTCACTGAACAAGGTCGTTTCTTTCCATTGCGAAGAATAAATGTATGGTTCATAAAACTTCATAGCTATGATAGCAACAATTTATGATTATGATGAATGATAGTAAGAGAACACAGAATGTTTTTAAAACATTCTATAAGCTATTTAATAAGCTATATAATAAACAAGTAAAAGCGTGCTAAGTTCAGCCGGACCGAATCTTATATACCCTCGACCATGGATCGCACTTGTCGAGCTCTTTTCCCGGTATCTCTTTTTGGGCAAACATAGGATAAAAGAAACGAATTGCTATGATATTGGAACTATATCAAGTTATGGCTCATTTCGGACCATCATTGAATTGAATATTGGAGACCGTAGTAGAAGTCATTGTGTATAATTTCAGCCAAATCTAGAAATACTTGCCCCTTTTAGGAGCTGAAGAAGTAAAATAGGAAGATCGGTTTATAGGGGAGCTGCATTAGGCTATAAGTCATGATTCAGATCTTATTCGACACAAAATATTCGTTGTACAAAATTTCAGCCAAATAGGATAATAATTGCTCCCTTTAGAGGCTCAAGAAATCAAGATCTCAGATCGGTTAAAAAGGCAGCTATATCAGGTTATGGGCCGATTTGGACCATGCTTAGAACAGTTGTTGAAAGTCATAACCAAATACCATGTGCAAAATTTCAGCTAAATCGGATAATAATTGCGCCCTTTAGTGGCTCCAGAAATCAAAACCCTAGATCGGCTCATATGACAGCTATATCAGGTTATAAACCGATTTGAACCTTACTAAGTGCACTTGTTGGAAGTCATAACAAAACACGTCATGCAAAATTTCAGCAAAATCGGACAAGAATTGCGCTTGAAGTGGTTCAAGAAGTCAAGATCCAAGATCGGTTTATATGACAGCTATATCAGGTTATGCACCGATTTGAACCATACTAAGCACAGTTGTTGGCAGTCATAACAAAACACGTCGTGCAGCCAGATGGGTTTATATGGCAGCTAGATCAAAACATGGACCAATACGGCCCATTCACAATCCCAACGGGCATACACTAATAAGAAGTATTTGTGCAAAATTTAAGCGGATATCTCTTCTCCTTCGAAAGTTTTTGTGCTTTCTACAGACAGACGGACGGACATGTCTAGATCGACTTAAAATGTCATGACGATCAAGAATATATATACTTTATGGGGTCTTAGACGAATATTTTGAGGAGTTACAATCAGAATGACGAAATTAGTATACCCCATCCTATGGTGGAGGGTTGAATCTTATATACCCTCGACCATGGATTGCATTTATCACGTTCTTTGCCCGGTATCTCTTTATAGACAAGATTAAGGGTAAAATTTGCTATGTTATTAAAGCTATATCAGGTTTTGGTCCGATTCGAACCATACTTGTTTTGAATATTGGAAACCATAGTAGAAGTCATTGTACAGACATCGGTTTATATGACAGCTGTATCAGGTTATGAAACGGTCTATATGGCAGCTATATCCAAATATGGCCCGAGCTGGATCACATGAAAAATGCTTCATTTATAGGCTAATTACACTATATCAGGAGATTGGTCTATATAGCAGCTATATCCAAATATGGTCCGATGTGGACCACACTTGACAGGAAAGGGTCACTATGCCAATTTCTATCGAGATCGTATAATAAATGGATATTTAATAGCCTTAACACCCTATATCGAAAGATCGGGTGATCGGTCTAAGGGCAGTTATATCCCAATTTTGTCCGATCTGAACCGCACTTCACAGAAATGGGTAGGGGTCTACAAAAACTCAGTGTGAAAAATTTCATCGAAATCGGATGGAACATAACCAATTTATTGCCTCAAGACTTTAAGTCGGTAGATCGGTCTATATATCGGCTATATATAAGTTCCGATTTTATGAGATCAAAAGTTCGATTTATATACAGAAAATGCGAAATCATCAAAAAAATTTTGGAAAATGATTTCATCATCAAAATATCTGAAAATTTATAAATATCCAAATAAATACCAAAGAAGTAAAAGCGTGCTAAGTTCGGCCCAGTCGAATCTTGGGAACCCACCACAATGGATTCTGTTATAATATGGGAGCTATATTGAGTGTCATAACAGAACACTATATGCAAAATTTCAGCCAAATCAGATAAAAATCGCTGCTTGTAAGGGCCCAAGAAGTCCAATCGGAAGATTGGTATATATGGGAGCTATATCATGTTCTTAACCGATTTGAACCGTACTTGGCATAGTTGTTGGGAGTCATAAGTCATAACAGAACATGTCAAAATTTCAGCCAAATCGGGCAAAAATTGTGGCTTCCATGGGCTCAAGATGTCAAATCAGGAGATCGGTTTATATTGGGGCTATATCAGGTTCTTGACCGGTTTTGGCCGTACTTGGCAAAGTTGTTGAAAGCCATAACAGAACACTATGTGCAAAATTTCAGCCAAATCGGACAAAAGTTGTGGCTTCCATGGTCTCAAGAAGTCAAATCGAGAGATATAGCCCATTTGCAATCCCCTACGATCTGCGCAAAATTTTAATCGTCTAGCTCTTGGCGTTCGACTCCTATCGTGATTTCGACAGACGGACGGACATGACTAGTTCAAATCAGTATTTCGAGAATATATGTACTTTATGGGGTCCTAGATTAATATATCGAGGTGTTGCAAACGGAATGGCTAGATTAGTATACCCCCATCCTATGGTGGTGGGTATAAAAAAGGTATTCATTGGGTTTGATATTTACCCGGTAGAAACGCATCTCAAAACATTTGACATTTTGTAGGATTAGTTCCAATATCGAAACAAAGCATATTCAGAATGGCATGTGGTTGAGTTCAATCTATGCTAAACATATTCCCCCCTGTCCAAAATCTGATATAGCTTCCTTATAAACCGATATTCCGATTTTACTTCTTCAACATCTACAGGAAGTTATTCTTCGAGACAAAATTGTTAACTAACCGTGTGGCAAAAACTTACAATGTTTCGCGCCATGGTAATCTATGAGAACAGTGAGCAAAATCTGGACATTTTATTTTTAACCAGCCGAACCTGGCCCGCTCAGCTGCGCCTTCTTTAACTCTCTAATATCTTTTTTCGCCCTGAATGCGGATGTCGTGTTCGTGCCATTGTAGCCTATGACGCTGAAAGCGTTCGAATCCTGGTGAGAACATCGGAGAAAGCGGTGTTTATCCCCTCTTAATGTTGGCGACATTTGCGAGGTACGATGCCATGCATGGTCATTTAAAAAAGTTTCCCCAAAGAGGTGTCGCAATGCGGGACGCCGTTCGAACTCGGCTAAAAAAAAGGTCCCTTATCATAGAGTTTTAACTTGAATCGGAAAGCACTCATTGATGTGTGGGAAAATTGCCCCTTTTCGGTTCCTGGTGGTATTGTTCTTCCTCAGGGTAATGTTCTCATTAGGTGAGGTTTGGCACCTCAGACATTTGGACACAACTGTGGATATCAACTACGTGCTGCACTTCCAAGTCTCTTTAATTTGAGCCCCATATTGCCATGGCCGGAAAATATGAATCGTTTGGAATGTGTTTTGGGGCTGGGGCGGCCACCGGCACTTTGCACTGAAAATTGATATCAAATTCGTTCTTTATTCCCAACGGAAATGAAGTTCAGTTTAGGGGGTGCTTTAGGGCGTACCCCAAAACATTTGGCGGCAGAATTTGATATCAAATTGGTTTTCTACTCTCAAATACCTTTCACTTGAGTCCCATATTGTCATAATGGGTCAAATTACCCATTTGATGTATCTTTAGGAGGAAAAACGCCAGCTAGACTTGAATGCAAATTTTGATGTCATATTCGTAATCTACTCCTTAAGAGCTTTCATTTGAGTCCCATATAGCCATTATCGGCTAATATGCCCATTGGGGGGTATTTGGGGGTGGGCGACTTCCCATAACTTGGACCTAATGCTTTATGCCATATTTGTAATCTACTGCCTATTACTTTTCATTTGAGTCCCATGTTGATATGATCTTCAAATATATCTGTTTAGAGGAGTTTTGGGGTTGGGGGCCTGCTGGGTACTTGGACCGAAAATTTAATACCATATTCGTTTTCTGGTTTCCTATACAGTTCATTTGGATCCTTTATTGTGCCCATCGGACCACTTTCGGATATGGGTGGCCGCCTCCACCCGATATTTAAAAATTATTTCGCCTATGTTTCCTTCCAGACAAACGAACACAATCTATGAAAATTTTAAGAAAATCAGTTCAGCCAAGTATCATATAATCATAATGGGTCTAATGTCGTTTTAGAGGGGTAGCGTGACCCCCTTTATTTCGCTCTGCTTTTGTATGCAAGATTCGAAATCTACTCCCGAATACCTTTCATTTCAGCCCCATGTTGAAATGAACGTCCAATATATCTGTTTGGGGGAGTTTTGGGTTTTGTAAATACCATATTCGTATACTACTCTCCAATACCTTTCATTTGATACCTATATTGTTCCGATCGGTCCACTTTTGATTTTGGGTTATGTTTTTGGCATAAGGGGGAGGGTCCGTCCCCCTTCCCATAACGAAAAATTATATAGCTTATGTTTCCTTCCAGACCAACGTACACAATATGCGAATATTTTGAGAAAATCGGCTCTGCAGTTTTCCAGTCTATACGGAATAAACAAACCGAGTCCCATATACCCGTGATTGGTTAATGTGCCCGTTTTGGGCGTTTTTGTGGGGGTGGAGTGACCTCCTACACTTCGACATGAATGTGTATGTCAGATTCGTTATCTACTCCCGCATACTTTTCATTTGATACCCATATTGTACTTATTGGTCCGCTTTTGATTTTGGGTGGTGTTTTTGGGGTAGCGGTGGAGAGTCCGCCCCCTTCCGTTATCAATAAATTATAAAGCCTATTCCTACTTCCTGACCATATTCGTAATCTACTCCCGAATACCTTTCATTTGAGTCCCATATTGTAGTGATAGTCAAATAAACCTATTTTATGGTGTTTTGGGGCTGGGGCGGCCCCCCAGATACTTGGACCAACTTTTATTATGAGATTCGTACTCTACTTTTGAATACCTTTCATTAGAATCCCATATTGTCCCGATCGGTCCACTTTTGTTTTTGGCTAGTACTTTTGTGGTAAGGGGGAGGGTCCGCTCCCCCTCCCGATATGAAAAAATTATACAGCCTATGTTTCCTTCCAGACCAACCTATACAGCTTTTTTTGAGTCTATACGAAACAAACAAACACAAATTGAATTTTTTTATATAAGAAGATGTGGCGTACTTCACATATAAATACCAACCATCGTTGTGGTTATCAGCGTAATGATGTGTGGTAAAAATCTGGCTTCCAGATAAAGTGTGTTTACTACCTATTAATATAAAAACCAACAGTACGTTCTTCCAAACATTTTCACATTGAAATAGTTTGTGAGAAAAATTCATACGAGACAGCGGCCATGACTGCTGCACGGTTCTTCAAATATTTGGTCAGAATAAAAATCTGAAATCGTAAACAATCCTAATTTTTGATTATCTCACTTGCAGAGCATGGCCATTGCAGTGACTGTGATTTTCGGCATACAGCAAACAGTTGCTGAATGCGGTAAATGTGGACCCAATGGCGTTGCCTGCATTTCGAGCACAACTTACTACGATTGTTTGGGCGATGTACCGGTCACAAGTTACACGACTCATTGTCCTGAGGCAACAATATGTGTTAGCTCAGGTGCGATATGCATTGATGCAGCAATGGGAGTTCAACCGGAATGTGATCATACTGGTGGCTGTTCCAAATGTGATGGAAACCGTTTGTTCACTTGTACGAGTCGCACCACTTTTGCCATGTGCATTGGTGATGAGGTGAAAAATGTTCATCACTCGTGCCCACCGCACCTATTTTGTGATTCGAGGAATGCTGAAATTTGCGTTGATGAGTGTCATCTTACATTCGATAAGCCAGAATGTGGTTTGGTTGAACCACCATCGTGGTCATAAAAAAATAAAAATAATTTTAAAGACTCCATTTTATATATATAATAATATTAAAAACCTAAAATATGAATCCCAACTTTTTTACACACAAATTTCTAATTTAAACTTGACAAAAAAAAAAAAACTTTGTCATAGCTCAAAACCATTTCCATTGTAATTTAATATACAAATATTGTAAACTAATGTAATAAACATACACTGTTAAGGACATTTACGAAAAACAAGTAAAAGCGTGCCAAGTTCGGCAGGCCAAGTTCGGCTAGGCCAAGTTCGGCTATAGGCGCCCTCTATAGGCTGAAGAAATCAAGATCCCAGATTAGTTTATATAGCAGCCTTATCAGGTTATGGACCTATTTGAACCACATTTGGCGCATTTTGTTGGAAGTCACAACAAAACACGTCATGCCGAATTTCAGCCAAATCGGATAAGAATAGCGCCCTCTTGTGGCTCAAGAAGTCAAGACCCAAAATCGATTCATATGGCAACTTTAACAAACGACGGATCGATATGGCCCATTTACAATGCCCACCGACTAACACTAATAAAAAGTGTTTCTTCAAAATTTCAAGCGGCTAGCTTTACTCCTTCGAAAGTTAGCGTGCTTTCGACAGACAGACGGACGAAATGGCTAGATCGACTTAAAATGTCGTGACTATTTTCTTCTTTGTGTTTGTTTGTAGGTTTGTTTGTCTGTGTGTTCCTTATGGACTCAGAAATGGCTGAACCGATTTTCTTGAAATTTTCACAGATGGTGCATATAGATCCCGTGGTGAAAATATGGCACTAAATTTGTTGATATCTGAAGAGGGGGTGGACCCTCCCCCTTACCCTAATTTTAAGAAACACCAGATCTCGGAGATGGGCGATTTACAGTAACCTGCAAACAAAAATTTGGTATCTAAATTTCGGATGGGATACCTAGGGGGACGCCCCACCCCCAAAACCTACCAAATATATATATACACCAATCACGACGATATGGGACTCAAATGAAAGGTATTTAAGATTCGAAAACGATTCTGATATCCAATTGTCCGACCAAGTGTTTGGGGGACCGCCTCAACTCCCAAAACACCTCAAAATCGGACATATTTACCGACCATGGCAATATGGGACTCAGATGAAAGATATTTGCGAATAAATTACGAATCTGATATCCCAATATGGGACCAAGATTCTGGGGGTCCACCCCTTTCCCAAAACACCCCCCAAACAGGACTTATTTACCAACCATGGCAATATGGGACTCAAATAAAAGTTATTTAAGATTAGAAAACGAATCTGATATCCAATTGTCTGAGCAAGTGTTTGGGGGACCACCCCAATCCCCAAAACACCCCTAAATCGGACAAATTTACGACTATAGCAATATGGAGCTCAAATGAAAGGACTTTGGAAACCAAAAACGAATCTGATATCAATATTGGGGTAAGGTTCTATGGGGCCACCCTCCCCACCCCATTACACCACCCAAATAGGATGTATTTGCTGACCATTGCAATATGAGGCTCAAAAAAGAGGGTTCTTAGAATAGAACACGAAACTGATATATATTCTCAAATCCAAGTCACTGAGTGGCCGCCCCATCCCCAAAAACACCCGCCAAGCCGGTCATGTTTGCCGACTATGGAAAAATGGGGCTCAAATAAAAGGTATTTGCGAGTAGACCATGAATCTGAAATCAATATTCGGGACCAACTGTCTAGGGGACTTCCCACCACCATAACAACCCCCAAATAGGACGTATTTGCTCACGTTGTCAAGTTGTTATGTAGCAGCGGTTAGCACATCAACACTTGTCTTGCGCAGTTGTTCTTCGACGCTTGCTCCTCCATTACGCAACCTTTTCAACATTGCCTACCATGCGGGAGTCTTCCCGGCGCGTTGGTAGATTGCGAACGTGCAGCCAATGCCAAAGAGGGGTAAGGCAAACAATCCTGCGAATTATCGCCCAAATCGGCGATATGCTCCACTCTCTCCAAGGTCATGGAGAGCATTGCTTATCGCCATTTTGTGAGGTATTTAGAGTCTAATGGCCTTCTTAGCGACCAACAGTATGGGTTCCGCAGAAATCGCTCTACGGGCGACCTCATGGCACCTCTGTCCGAACGAGGGAGTCGCCCAATCTACTAGTTTTGGCTCTGGATATCTCCAAGGCATTAGATAGGGTCTGGCACTGTGCACTACTATCAAAGCTTGTCGCATTTGATATCGGTATTGGCTTCGTTCGATTTATTTCGAGCTTTCTCAGAGATCGCACCATTCGAGCCTTTATAGATGGGTTCTCATCCAATAAGCATAAATTGACCGCAGGTGTACCCCAGGGCTCTGTTCTTTCTCTTTCTCATTCTCTTTGTCTTATTTTTTATCAACGATATATTGGGTCTCAGACATCGCATCCAATCTACTCATTTGCGGATGACAGTAATCTCTGCCATTCATACTCATTCCACCATAGGCCGAGTCTTCGAGAGATTAGGGACAATAGGCAGGTTATGGATGATACACTATGCCAGGATTTGCTGGCCATTTCTGAGTGGGGTCGAATGAATCGAGTAGATTTTAATGCACGGAAGATTCATTGCTGCTTGCTGTCGCACAAACGATTCGCTGACCCATTACGATCACCTTTGTCTATTAACGGTATAGATGTTGAGCAATCAGAAGCTCTTGATGTTCTGCGCATGAAAGTACAAAGTGATGCCCTTTGGGCTAAACTTGTATTTGAAGTGTCGAAAGAAGCATTCAAGTGTTTAGGCTTCCTTAAACGGTATAAGAATTACTTCACTCCGTCTGATCTTCTTAACATTTACACCACTTTCAAAAGGCCGAAAATGGAGTACAACTCACTTGTATGGGCTGGAGCTTCCAAATTATCCTTGGGGCTCCTGGACCGTGTACAGAGAAGAGCGATGGCGTTGATTGGGCACAGTAGGGTATCCAATTCTATTGCCTCCCTTGAATATCGTCATAATGTGAGTTGTTTGGCGCTGTTCTATCCCTACTTTCATGGTGTGTGTTTGTCTGATATTCGTCTTCTTACTCCTAATGTAAGTATGTTTGTCAGGGATACTAGACATTCCACGAACTCACACCCGTTCGTAGTTGATCGGCCAGCGGACTGCACAATGCATTATAGAGAGAATTCTTATATCGCCCGAACCGTTCGTAAGTGGAATTGACTTCCGGCTAATGTTTTTCCCACCCACTTTCACATCTAGAGATTAAAGACAAATGTCAATAAACTGTCCATCCTTGATGTAGGTCATCGGGGATTGTAAATGGGCCATATCAGTACAGATTTAGATATAGCATCCATATAAACCGATCTCCCGATTTGTCTTCTGGAGCCACTAGCAGCCGCAATTTTTGTCCGATTTGGCTGAACTTTTGCATGTGGTGTTCAGTTACTATTTCCAACAACTGTTCCAAGTACGGTCCAAATCGGTGTATAACCTGATATAGCTCCCATTTTTTTAGCAGAATCCATGGTGGTGGGTTCGCAAGATTCGGGCCGGCCGAACTGAGCACGCTTTTACTTGTTATACCCTACTAAACCACTGTGGTACAGGGTACTATAATTTTGTGCACTTATTTGCAACTCTTAGAAGGAGAAGATTTAGAACTATTATACGTATACCAATCAGCTTAGAATCACTTCCTGATTCTGCCTGCCCATGTCCGTCTGTCTGCCCATGTATTCTTTTGATCAAGATACAGGTCGCATTTAATGTCTGATTGTCATGAAATATTGCACAAGTCTCTTTTTTGGCCCAAGGACGAACGCTATTGACTTTTATACCCTCCACCATAGGATGGGGGGTATACTAATTTCGTCATTCTGTTTGTAACTACTCGAATTATTCGTCTGAGACCCCATAAAGTATATATATATTCTTGATCGTCGCGACATTTTATGTCGATCTAGCCATGTCCGTCCGTCTGTCCGTCCGTCCGTCTGTCTGTCGAAAGCACGCTAACTTCCGAAGGAGTAAAGCTAGCCGCTTGAAATTTTGCACAAGTACTTCTTATTAGTGTAGGTCGGTTGGTATTGTAAATGGGCCATATCGGTCCATAACCTGATATAGCTGCCATATAAACCGATCTTGGGTCTTGACTTCTTGAGCCTCTAGAGGGCGTAATTCTTATCCGATTTAAATGAATTTTGGCACAACGTGTTTTGTTATGATATCCAACAACTGTGCCAAGTATGGTTCAAATCGGTTCATAACCTGATATAGCTGTCATATAAACCGATCTGGGATCTTGACTTCTTGAGCCTGTAGAGGTCGCAATTGTTATTCGATTTGCCTGAAATTTTGTACGACGGATTCTCTCATGACCATCAACATACGTATATATTATGGTCTGAATCGGTCTATAGCCCGATACAGCTCCAATATAAATCCAAACCGGACCATATCTTGATAACGCTCTAATAGCAGCGCAAATCTTTTCTTATATCCTGTTTTGCCTAAGAAGAGAGGCCGGGAAAAGAACTCGAAAATGCGATCCATGGTGAAGGGTATATAAGATTCGGCCCGGCCGAACTTAGCACGCTTTTACTTGTTTGAACAAAGTCGGTTCAGATTTGCATATAGCTCCCATATAAATCTTTCATCCGATATGGACTTTTAAAGCTATAGAAGCCACAATTTTAGTCCGATCCTTAAGAAATTTGGCATGAGGTTTTTTTATTGGAGGTCCTCATACGTGTGAACAATTTCGTCTAAATCGGTCAAAATTTAGATGTAGCTCCTATATATATCTTTTATCTGATATGGAGTTTTAAGGCTGTACCAGCCACAATTTTGGTCCAATTTTTACAATATTTGAGTCCTAATTTTTGTACAAAATTTTTTAACATTCGGTCCAGATTTAGATATAGATCCTATATAAAGGGTGATTTTTTTGAGGTTAGGATTTTCATGCATTAGTATTTGACAGATCACGTGGGATTTCAGACATGGTGTCAAAGAGAAAGATGCTCAGTATGCTTTGACATTTCATCATGAATAGACTTACTAACGAGCAACGCTTGCAAATCATTGAATTTTATTACCAAAATCAGTGTTCGGTTCGAAATGTGTTCAAATTTTGACAAATTTTGTTCAGCGATGAGGCTCATTTCTGGTTCAATGGCTACGTAAATAAGCAAAATTGCCGCATTTGGAGTGAAGAGCAACCAGAAGCCGTTCAAAAACTGCCCATGCATCCCGAAAAATGCACTGTTTGGTGTGGTTTGTACGCTGGTGGAATCATTGGACCGTATTTTTTCAAAGATGCTGTTGGACGCAACGTTACGGTGAATGAACACATTTCGAACCGAACACTGATTTTGGTAATAAAATTCAATGATTTGCAAGCGTTGCTCGTTAGTAAGTCTATTCATGATGAAATGTCAAAGCATACTGAGCATCTTTCTCTTTGACACCATGTCTGAAATCCCACGTGATCTGTCAAATACTAATGCATGAAAATCCTAACCTCAAAAAAATCACCCTTTATATATTTCATCTGATATGGACATTTAAGGCTGTAGAAACCAAAATATTGACCCGAAAAACTACGGCTGAACATTTTTTCCGATGTTCTTGCCAGGATTCGCATCCAAGCTTTCAGCGTCATAGGCGGAATGTGACACCTCCAATTAAGCTTCCTGTCCAAAATCATTTCTAAGTACTTAACTTTGTCAGCTATCGAAATCGTTCTATTGAGGAAATTTGGTGCGTCAAATTGGCACACGTTGGCCTTTCTCCTGAACAGGCGGATTTTAGTTTTCTCTGCGTTAACACTGAGGCCGCTAGGTCTAGTCCAGTCGAACACCGTCTACAAGAACCTTTCGGCCCTTCTGCAAAGATTATTCGGATCCTTACCTCTTAGAAGTATTAAATATAACATAGTCTGCTTAGCAGACGGGTTCAAATACCTTTTCAACCAGCATCCGTAATAGGTTATTTATGGTGGTTACCCAAAGGAGTGGCGATAAAATGCCCCCCTGCTGCGTGACCTGTGCCAGCTTCCCTCTTATATTTATGTCATGGGACCCACAACATTTAAACCATTTCCTTAGCATATGGTTTATTCAGTTTCTAAGGACCGGGTCCACCCGGTACTGGTATAGGAATGGATCAGTGTGGATCAGTGTGGATCAGTGTGTCGGTTCGCATATTGTTAAAAACCCCCCTCCATGTCGATGCATACCACCAATGGGGTCGTCTTTGGCATCCAAAGAATCTTCCATTTTATGCACAACCTCGTCCAGGGCAGTCTTCACCGACCATCCACTAACGTAGACATGCTGTTTCTATTTGAGCATTTCACTGGATGTCCTACTCTTCATTATGGTATCCACAATACGTACGTTTCTATGCGTTTGGGGTCGCATTGCTTGGCTGGCTTGGGTATAAATTCCACCCTTGCCTCCTGCCAGGCTTTCGGAGTATATGCAAGTGCTAGGCATCTTAAGAAAATAGTGGCCAGATGGGGAGCCAGAAAGTTGGCCTTCTTCTTTAATAACGCCGGAAATATTCCATCAAGTCCGGGTGACTTTAAAGGTTCCATCATGATAGGCCTTCGTTCAAGCTCATGAATCCAAGATTTTGGTGTCTCAGTGGGTCCCTTCGTGTCATGTGGAAAATTCGTTTTTATCGTTTGTCTCTGCTCTCACTCCCATCTCGTCTCTTCACGCTTCAGTTTTGACATGGGTTTTTGAGAGATAATTTTTCAGCTGAACGACGTCATTAACCCTATCGACCTGTTTGCAGAAAAGCTTCCAAGAGTCACATTTTGCCGCCCTGATAATCTTATTGTATTCCTTGAACCGTGGGTAATACACATCCCAATAAGCTGCCGCTTTTGTTGGACGTGCTCTGTTATAAAGTCTGCTAACCTCTTTCTCAATGCAGCGAATCTCCACGGTCATCCAGGGTGTTTCTTTGACTTATTTCCTATCTCGAAGAGTCGTTATCCATTCGTCATCCAGTTGACATTGTCGTCAATGTCTTCTATGCTTGGACAATCTAAATTATCTTCTTGTGCAGTTGGTTTTTAGCTTATTACGGAATCTTATCGGATTCGTCGCTGGCCAAGCAATTGTTAACCTAATGTAGCGAGAAGGAGTGCTCCTTGGAGACCCTCCAATCCTGAACGTCATTGATTAGATTTTCCGAAAATTTTGTCACATCTAAAACTTCCTCTCAAATCATTTAAAAAAAAGGCAGCTTTAACTTTACTTTAATTGGCTATGACAAATCATTTGCCCCATTAGCCCAACTTTTAGTAGCCTTCCAAGCACATCGATCTTCTGCTCTCCTTCTGAAATCTCTGACACCAAGTTTCGATTTGCCTTTCGCCACTTAATCTTGCCATGGGCTTTTGGTCGTCCCGGTGTGCGTGTACCACCGTGATCGCCTTCAACAGACAACAAAGGTAGCGGTGTCACCAGGTGTTATTAGGTCGTTATCATTCAAGAATTCTGCCACCACTTGGTCCGCTTATTAATGTTGATACTACCCCATGAAATGTGGTGATAGTTTGCATCGTACCCTATCAGTACCCCATTTCCTGTCGACTTTCCGTTCTCCACCAACCGTTGAAGCATCGACGTGCAACTCGCCTAAAGTACACAAATTCTGGTGTGTCCAAGACAAAAATCATTAGAACAACAGACAAATGGCTGCGAGGTACAACAAGAATTTCAAATATCCATCCCAAAGAGGGGGGATTTTTAATAGGAACGCCACAAAAGTTTTTATACCCACAAACATGGGGTGATGTCAAGCTCATAAACGAAATATTTCGCCGGCACCAAACAGTAGTGTTCTTCCATGACTTCCGACAACTGTACCAAGTACAATCAAATCAAATCGGTCTATAAGCTGATATAGCTCCCATATAAACCGAATTCCCGATTTGACTTCTTGAGTCCTTACAAGTCGCAATTTTTGTCTGATTTGGCTGAAATTTTGCATGTAGACTTTTTTATGACTTCCAACAACTGTGTGCCAATCAGTCCATAACCTGATGTAGTTCCCATGTAAACGGGTCGGTTCCCAAAAGCTTTAATTTTTGCTGATTTGACAGAAGTTTGGTATCTAGAATAAAACTATTCCATGCAACTTAATTTATTTTGTATACATGTTTAGATTTATATTCGGCCCGGAGGAACTTAGCACGCGTTTACTTGTTTTTAAATAAAACAAAAACGGTTTTGTATATCAATGAAAGCGATTGAACCATTTCATAAGATAACACGTTCGCCAAACTTGGTTTCCAATAAATTGATTGTGAGATTCGCATGTGTGGCTTGTGGCGACGTCCTGCTGGAAGCACATGGCGATATAATCCAATTGGGGCCAAAAATATTCTGTTATCATTGAACCTTAGCGATTCTCATTCACAGTACATGCCGGTCTTGATCAACACTGAAGAAGTACGACCCAATGACGCCGCCGGCTCATAAACCGCCCCAAACAGTAATGTTTTCGGAATGCAATGATGACTCATGGGAGTACATGTGGATTGTTCTCTGAGAGAGACTGGATGAAATGAGACTTGGATGTAGCGCTCTTGACGTTGAGGCTACTGACTCCGAATTTCGGTAGCAAATTTTAATAATTGCGACTCGTTGTTATCTTACTGAACCTTACTGAAAAGAAAGTCAAACGAGCGGCAAAAATTATGGCGTCATTGAGAATGCAATTTTTTCTTAATGTGCGGGTGTCGCGTGGACCTTAGTGTCCCTCAAAGCGCCATCGAGTGGACAACGTAGTCATCTGCATAGGCATGAACCACGACCCTGTCTGAATGACAGTAGGTCAGTTTGTTTTGTGTTGTCATTTGGCCCATCAGAGGAAATTCTGGCTGGGAAGAGCGCCATGATGGGGCAAATCTTTCTTTTTCCTTTTGACTATGCAGCAAGCCGGAGGTGAGCAAGCGAGGGCAGGACTGAGTCTGAACGAGCCGAAACAAATAGCCAGCTAAGTGCAAAGTGCGGTGATGTGATATTGAGACAAGAAGAAGAATAATAGCGGATGCTATTATACCCTAACAAACACAATGATGGTCATTTTTGTTTTTTGTTTTTTTTTTTTGAAAAAAAGGGGAAATTTAAATAATAACAAGTTATAGTCGGATTCGGACCATAAATTGTAGTTGTAAACATTGTAGAAGTCATTGTGTAATATTTCAGTTTATTCAGATAAGAATTGCCTTGTAGCACCTCAAGAAACAAAATCGGGAAAGAGGTTTATATGGGAGCTGTATCAAGCAATTGATCGATTCAGACCATATTGGACACGTATGTTGAAGGTCATGAGAGAAGCCGTTGTACAAAATTTCAGCCAAATCGGATGAGAATTGCGCCCTCTGGAGGTTCAAGAAGTCAAGATCCCAAATCGATTTATATGGCAGCTATATCAGGTTCTATACCGATTTGCGCCATACTTAGCACAGTTATTGGAAGTCATAACAAAACACCTCATGCAAAATTTCAGCCAAATCGTATGAAAGTTGCGCGCTCTATTGGCTCAAGAAGTCAAGATCCAAGATCGGTTTATACGACAGATATACCATACTAAGCACAGTTGTTAGAAGTGATGTCAAAACACTACGTGCAAAATTTCAGTCAAATCGGACGAGAATTGCGCCTTCTAGAGGCTCAAGAAGTCAAGACCCAAGATCGGTTTATATGGCAGCTATATCAGGTTATAGACCGATTTGAACCATACTTGGCAAAGTTGTTGGATATCATAACAAAATACTTTGTGCAAAATTTCATTCAAATCGGATAAGAATTGCGCCCTCTAGAGGCTTAAGAAGTCAAGACCCAAGATCGGTTTATATGACAGCTATATCAGGTTATGGACCGATTTGAACCAAACTTGGCACAGTTTTTGGATATCATAACAAAACACGTCGTGCAAAATTTCATTCCAATCGGATAAGAATTGCGCACTCTAGTGGCTCAAGAATATATATATGAGAGCTGTATCTTAATCTGACCCGTTTTCTATGCAATTCACCAGTAATATCGAGAGTTACAAGAAAATCCTTCCTGCAAAATTTCGAGAGAATCGGTTCACAAATGACTATTTTATTGCTGTGTTATTGCAAATCGGACGAACATATATATGGGAGCTATATCCAAATCTGAACCGATTTCTAAAAAATTCACCAGTAATATCAAGAGTCATAAGAAACTCCTTCCTGCCAAACTTCGAGAGATTCGGTTTACAAATTACCATTTTATTGCTATATTTCTGCAAATCGGACGAACATATATATAGGAGCTAATTCCAAATCTGAACCGATTTTTTCCAATTTCAATAGGCTTCGTCTCTAGGCCGAAAAACATTATCATACCCAATTTGCAGAGGGTCGGATAAAAATTGCGACCTGTACTTTGTACACAAATTAATATGGACAGACAGACGGACATAGCTAAATCGAATCAGAAAGTGATTCTGAGTCGATCAGTATACTTATCAATGGGTTTCTCTCTCTCTTCCTTTGGGGTGTTAGAAACAAATGCACTAAGTTATAATACCCTGTACCACAGTAGGGGTGTAGGGTATAATAAATTTAGTTGAAGGGCATAATTTTATTCCTCACACCAAATTTCTGACAAATCAGCAAAAATCAAAGCTTCTAGGAACCGAACATAGGCCCTATAACAGGTTATAGACTGATTTGGACCGTACTTGGCACAGATGTTGAAAGTCATAACAAAACACCATTTGCAAAATGTCAGCCAAATTGGACAAAAATTGTGGCTTGTAAGGGCTCAAGAATTCAAGTCGGGAGATCGCTTTATATGGGAGCTATATCAGGTTATAGACCGATTTGGACCATACTTAGAAGTTGACACAGCTATTGGAAGTCGTTACTGAGCATCACGTGCTATAACATGTTTTAGACTGATCTGGATCGTACTTCGTTGTTGGAATCTTGGAAGTAGTAACAGAACAACGCAAGCAAAATTTCAGTCAAATCGGACAAAAGACGCGGCTTCCAGGGGCTCATGAATAAAAAAGATCTCGAGTCAATTCCATTTCTTTTTGCGAAAATAATGACAAAGCTTCCTGAGTACGATTATGCTAGAAAATGTCAAATCGCACAAAAATTGCGGCTTGTAAGGGCTTAAAAGTCAAATCGGGAAATCGGTTTATATCACGTTATAGACCGATTTGGACCGTACTTAGCATAGTTGTTGAAAGTCATAACAAAACACGATTTGCAAAATTTCAGACAAATCGCACAAAAATTGCGGCTTTTAAGGGCTGAAGAAGTCAAATCGGGAGATCGGTTTATATGGAAGCTATATCAGGTTATAGACCGATCGGCTCAGTTTTGGAATCTTGGAAGTCGTAACAGAACACCGCAGGCAAAATTTCAGTCAAATCGGACAAAAGACGCGGCTTTCGGGGGCTCAATAACTCAAATCGGGAGATCGGTTTATATGACAGCTATATCTAAAGCTGAACTGATATGGCACATTTGCAATACCCAACGACCTACAATACATCAATATTTAGTATCTGTTCAAAATTTCAAGCGGCTAGCTTTGCGCGTTCGACCGCTATCGTGATTTGGACAGACGGACAGATACGACTTAGAATATGGAGGTGATCAGGAACATATAGATACTTATGGGGTCTTAGTATACCCCCATCGTATGGTAGTGGGTATAATAAGGTTTTGCTTTATCTTCCTCTCTAAGCGGTAGCTGATGACAAAATGAATAAACCCCCATCCTTTGGTGGTGGTTATAAAAATTTATTGGAATCGCAAAAAAACTCACTAACTGCCAATTTATTTCTCCTTCTTTCATTGATTTGCGCTTTCGACGAACAAACAGCAGCAATGGTCGTTGGTACAAGGATCGTTTTTGAATGATCTTTACAGAATTCGTCTTTGAGCAATTGTCGGCCCCCAGTAGCGGAAAGAGGCAAAATATATGCATACGCATATGGCTGCGAAGCCAGTTGCCAGTACTTCCACACAAATGTTAACACCATTTCAAAATATCGTTGTGTGTCATTGGCACGATATTATGCACCTCCCATTGCTCGATATACGCCTGCTAAAGGACCTGCAAAATATGTCCGTTTATGAGTCCTACAAAAGCAGTGTTTTGGACTGGCCTGCAACAGCACCAATTAAATAAGGCCTGCTGTTAAAGTTGCTTTTGGCAGCACTGCGAAAAATGGGATATATGTATGACCTAAAACCGCTTCAACATTTATTCGAAGTCCACTTTTTGCTGCCAACGTGATTTGAACTCTACCAACTCAGCCACTACACAATTAATGTAATGAACGGCAAAAGGTTTACTTTAACTTAACAACGACATTATGTAGACAACATAGCCCTTCATTGCAGTTTGAAGGCTGACCTAGGTGCACACAATACGGCAAGGGGAAAAATGCTTATGTACCATCTGATTTCATTTCTACTTCAAAACCAGGTTCGATTCCCGCGGCCGGCTATTTTTACACCTTGCAACATAGGATGGGGGGTATACTAATTTCGTCATTATGTTTGTAGCTACTCGAAATATTCGTCTGAGACCCCATAAAGTATATATATTCTTGATCGTCGCGACATTTTATGTCGATCTAGCCATGTCCGTCCGTCCGTCTGTCTGTCGAAAGCACACTAACTTCCGAAGGAGTAAAGCTAGCCGCTTGAAATTTTGCACAAATACTTTTAATTAGTGTAGGTCGGTTGGTATTGTAAATGGGCCATATCGGTCCATGTTTTGATATAGCTGCCATATAAACCGATCTTGGGCCTTGACTTCTTGAGCCTCTTGAGTGCGCAATTCTTATCCGATTGGAATGAAATTTTGCATGACGTGTTTTGTTATGATATCCAACAGCTGTGCCAAGTATGGTTCAAATCGGTTCATAACCTGATATAGCTGCCATATAAACCGATCTTGGGTCTTGACTTCTTGAGCCTCTAGAGGGCGCAATTCTTGTCCGATTTGAATGAATTTTTGCACGAAGTATTTTGTTATGATACCCAACAACTGTGCCAAGTGTGGTTCAAATCGGTTATTAACCGATATAGCTGTCATATAAACTGATCTGGAGACTTGACTTCTTGAGCTTCTAGAAGTCGTAATTCCTATCCGATTTGGCTGAAATTTTGCATGACTTATTTTATTCTTACTTTCAACAACTGTGTCAAATAAGGTTCAAATCGGTTTATAACCTGATATAGCTGCCATATAAACCGATCTGGGATTTTGAATTCTTGAGCCTCTAGAGGTCGCAATTATTATCCGATTTGCCTGAAATTTTGTGCGACGGATTCTCTCATGTCTATAGCCTGATACAGCTCCCATTTAAATCGATCTCTCTATTTGACTTCTTGAGCCCCCAAAGGGCGCAATTCTTATTCGAATTGGCTGACATTTTACACAGGTCTCCAATATATAATTTAATTGTGGTCCAAACCGGACCATATCTTGATATCGCTCTAATAGCAAAGCAAATCTTTTCTTATATCATTTTTTGCCTAAGAAGAGATGCCGGGAAAAGAACTCGACAAATGCGATACATGGTGGAGGGTATATAAGATTCCGGCCCGGCCGAACTTAGCACGCTTTTACTTGTCTAAGTTAAATTGTAAAATTCTACCTTTGTACATCCGCCCTGTATAAAGTTCATCAATTTCTCGCCTTTTTGGTACCTAAATGTACTAATTTCTAAAAAATCTTCTAGTCATCGAATTAAGGTTGCCATAGTGTACCCAAGTTCCAAAATTCAGAGCTCTAGCTCAATTTACAAAGAAAGTACCAAATAGTACCAATTGGGGCACTTCCGATTCTATTTTGAAAAATTATTTTTCACCGAACCAAGACGTTCTTTAAATTGAGCCAAAAAACAATCATCGTAGTACTTGCCGTTCACCCTGCACAAACATGCACCATTCGTACTATGTTGGTACTATTTAGTACCACCAAATATCACCAAACCCAGAATTATTTCGCTTCTACGACCCAAGACCAACATTGGTACAATATGTCATAATTCTAGCTTTAGCCATTTGGGCTGATCAGTGAGTCAGTAAATCATGCGTGGCTATTGCATATAGAGAAGAAGAGAATATTTTAATAGAATTGCTTTGGATCAGTCTGAGCTCAAATTGAGGAATGCTATGCTTACTGTACTATTTTGAGAAATGGTGAAGCAGTGAGTATCACATCTTTTGGAGCCGACAAGCAGACATATTAAAATAACTATTTTGAGAAGTTGAGTGGGTAGGGGTAAGAGCATTATCACTCAATGGAAAAAAAGTCGAAAATATGTGTTGTTGCATGCAATATTTTGACAAGTTGTGACGGATGGTGCATTGACTCCTAAAGGAGGTATATTTATATGACTGCATGTTGGGAGCGGTATGTGTTTCCGCCACTGGGCCGCGATGGAATTCATCAAACCAGTGTTTCATCGCCCTAAAAAGATTTAAGTTCATCAATGCACTCTTGTCGTGATAATCCACGTCGAAAGTTGTGAAAAATGGTCGCACGAAAATGTTCACTACTCAATTCCATATTTTTGTTTGCGAAAAATATGACCAAACTTTCTGAGTACGATTATGGTGGAAAATGTCAAACCTTTAAACGGAACTTCCAGATTGTACCTGGCAACACTTCGTGTTGCCTATTCCAAAAATATATAAAGCAGCCCTCGTTAAAGTTAAAGCACAGATAAAAGTTTAACCACCGATAAACAACATCCATGAAATTATCTTAAAACTTGGCAAATAATAACCAAATAGTTGAAATTTACGTATGTTTCAGATACGAGTTTAATCTCATACAACCCCAATGGATTATTGCCATCTAAACTCACATGCCATAGGTATTTTAAGAGCAGCTCTCGTTAAAGAGTCTTTGAAACATATCCCTATAAAATCAACCACATTTACCATTCTTAATACTTTGAGAGTGGAATCGCTGTGCACACAATTCGTGGTAACATCAATATGATTTCTCCATACTTCAGTTATATGGTAAGAAAGTCCAATACACTGCAAAAAATACTATACATCCTTTTTATCCTTCTTGCAGACTTTTGCCTTTGTGATAATAGCTGTGATTCTGCGCATACAGCAAACAAATGCTAAATGCGACGAATGTGGACCCAATTCCGTTGCCTGCATTTCAAACTCATCGTTTCATTTGTGTTACGACAAAATACCCGATACAAGTCAGACCTTTAGTTGTGTGAGTGGAGCAATATGTACGCAACTGTCTATGGTATGTATAGCAGCAGAAAGTGGGGTTGAACCCGATTGTCTCCCTAAAACAGCCTGCTCCAAATGTGATGAAAACCAACTTTTCACTTGCACAAGTAGCACCACATATGCCAGGTGCATTGATGGCCAAGTGCAAAGTGTCTCATATAAGTGCCCTCGCCACCTATTTTGCGATACAAGGACTTCTGAGATTTGCGTTGATGAGTGTCACCTTGATTTGGGAATGCCAGAATGTGATTTGGATGAACCATTAATAGGTCCAAAAGTTTGAAAGAGTAGTTTTAAGATCACAAGTTATTTATTTATTGATATTACAATAAATATTACAATCATGATGTTTATATTCTTATAAATCTATAGAAAACATAATTAAAACCAATGGTGCTTTCGATTGTCCAGAGAGGTGTAGCATTTTGTCAACAAAATGCACTGAAATCGGAGATTTGTGTTTTGAGTGTAGTGTTCGTTTGTAATGGTGTTGCCTTTAGAGAGTGAAGCAGGTAAAAAGACGTTAAGTTCGACCGGGCCGAACTTTGGATACCCATCACCACGGGTGGTGTAAATCCCCATTCGCCATAATCCGATGAAAAATGCATAATTTATGCCTTCCTTAGCAGCTATAACCATAAATCGGCGAATCGGTCTATATGGGGGCTCTATCAAGATATAGTCGATGTGTTGCAAACGGAATGACAAAATGGATATACCCCCATACTTCGGTGGTGGGTATAAAAAGTGATGAAATTTAAGTTAACATTGTGAAATTCTTTGTATAAACTCTGCAAACAAGCAAGAAGACCCTCACGATGTTTGTGTGTGTGTATGCGTGTGAGAGGAAGAGTGCTAAGAGAGATTGTTGGCAAAACGGGAGTTTACGCGTATAAAGTAAAACGAATAACTGTCAAAATGGCAGTGCTTGGAGATTTTGCATTGGCTCGTAATAATCTGTCGACAGCGAAGCGGACAACTGTTTCATAAAATGGTATTTGAAAGGGAAGGAGATAGAGAGAATCGAAAACGTCTCAGAAATTTTGAAGGTTTTTTATTCAACGACGGCGACGGACAAGCAGAGTATGTGAAGACGCACATCGAACCGAAAGATGAGGGTATATTCATTTTGTCATTCCGTTTGCAACACATCGAAGTATCCATTTCCGATCCTATTAACTATATATATTCTGGATCAGCGTAAAAATCTAAGACGATCTAGCCATGTTCGTCCGTCCGTCTGTCTGTTGGAATCGCGCTACAGTCTTTATAAATAGAAATATTGAGCTGAAACTTTGTACATATTTTTTTTTTTTGTTCATAGGCAGGTTAAGTTCGAAGTTGGGCTATATCGTGCTATAGCCCCCATATAGACCGATCCGCCGATTTAGGGTCTTAGGCCCATAAAAGCCAAATTTATTATACGATTTTGCTGAAATTTAAGTCAAGCCTCTCGACATATTTCTGCAATTTGGCCTAGATCGATCAAGATTTGCATATAGCTGCCATATAGACAGATCTCACGATTGAAGGCTTTGGGCCCATAAAAGGCGCATTTATTATCCGATGTCGGCGAAATTTAGGACAGTGAGTTAAGTTTAGCCCCTCGATATATTTCTGGAATTCGGCCTAGATTGATCAAGACCGATCTCTCGATTTAAGATTCTGGACTCCTGAAAAGCGCATTTATTGTCCGCTGTTTAGCTGCCATATAGACAGATCTCACGATTGAAGGCTTTGGGCCCATAAAAGGCGCATTTATTATCCAATGTCGACGAAATTTAGGACAGTGAGTTAAGTTAAGCCCCCCGATATATTTCTGCAATTCGGCCTAGATTGATCAAAATTTGCAAAAATACCTACCATATAGACCGATCTCTCGATTTAAGATTTTGGACCCCTGAAAAGCGCATTTATTGTCCGATGTCGCCGAAATTTGGGGCAGTGAGTTGTGTTAGGGCCTTCGACATTATTCTTCAATTTGGCTCATATCGGTCCAGATTTGGATATGGCTGTCATATAGCCCGTCTCTCGATTTAACGTTTTAGCCCCATTAAAGGCGCATTTGTTGTCCGATTTCGCCGAAATTGGGGACAGTGAATTGTGTTAGGCCAGTCGACATCTTCCTTTAATTTGACTCAGATCGGTACAGATTTGGATATAGCTGCCATGTAGACCGATTTCTCGATTTAATGTCTTGGGCCCATAAAAGGGCCGCCTACCCGAAAACATTTCTCAAAGGGGACAAATTTACGACCATAGCAATATGAGGCTCAAATGAAAGGTCTTTTGCAGTAAAGCACAATTCTGATATCAATATTCGGGAAAAGTGTCTATGAAGCCACCCCACCCCCACAACACCACCCAACCCCCAAAAACACGCCTAAATCGGACATATTTACCGATCATGGCAATATGGGACTCAAATTAAAAGTATTTGCAAGTAGAATACGAATCTGATATCCAAATGTGGGACCACGTTTCTGGGGGTCCACCCCTTCACCAAAACACCCCCCCAAACAGGACTTATTTATTGACCATGGGAATATGGGGCTTAAATAAATGGTATTTGAATGTAGAATTCGAATCTGATATCCAAATATGGGACCAAGTGTTTGGGGGGCCGCCTCTCCCCAAAAACATCCCCCAAAGAGGACAAATTTACGACCATAGCTATATGGGGCTCAAATGAAAGGTCTTTGGGAGTAAAGCACGAATCTGATATCAATATTTGGGAAAAGTGTCTATTGCGCAACCCCACCCCCACAACACCACCCAAACAGTAAGTATTGTATTTGCTGACTTTTGCAATATGAGGCTCAAATAAGTGTGTTTTTAAAGTGGAACACGAATCCGATATATACTTTCAAGGCCAACTCACTGAGTGGCGGCCCATCCCCCAAAACACCCCCAAGCCGGTCATGTTTGCCGACTATGGAAATATGGGGCTCAAATTAAAGGTATGTGGGAGTAGAGTATGTGTCTGATATCAACATTAGGGACCAACTGTCTAGCGGACGTCCCACCACCATAACAACCCCTAAATAGGATGTATTTGCTCACCAAGACAATTTGGGTCTGAAGGAGAGTGGAACTAAATATTTATAGTTTTTAGGGCCAATACCCCAAACCGGACATATTTGCTGACTTTTGCAATAAGGAGTTTGAATGAGATTAGAAAACGAATTTGATATCCAATTTTGAGACCAATCGCAAAATGAAGTTCAAATAAATGATATATAGATATATGAGAATAGAACACGTTGCTAATATATTTTCCGGGCATAGTGTTTGAGGGACCAACCCAATCCCCAAAACACCCCTATATCGGTCATATTTACCGACCATGTCAATATGGAGCTTAAATGAATGGTATTGGAGGGTAGAGGAAGAATTGATACCCACTTTCGGGACCAATTTTCTGGGGTCTACTACTTTCCCAAAATACCACACAAACAGCAATTTTTTAGTGACCATCGCAATATGGGGCTCATATAAAGGTATTTGGGAGTAGAATACGAATTTGATATCCAAATTTAGGACCATGTATTTAGGGCATCACCCCTTCCCCAAAACACCCCCCAAAGGGTAAAAATTGTTCGACCATGCCACTATGTGGCTCAAATGAAAGGTATTCGAGATTAGAAAACAAATTTGATAACCTATTTTGTGGCCATGTGTTTGGGGGACGCCTCATCCTGTAAACTCCCCTAAACCAATGGCAATATGGGGTTAAAACAAATGGTATTTGATGTGGTACGATGTGGATATTTTTTTCAGGGCCAAGTGTCTGGGGACCAACTCATCCCCGAAAACACCCATAAATCGGACATACATATTTACGGGTCAAGGCAATATAGGGCTCAAATGAAAGCTATTTGGGAGTAGATCACGAAATTCATACCCACTTGCGGGACCACGTTTCTGGGGGTCCACACCATCCCCTAAACCCACCAACCGGGAGCCTTCTTACTCCCATAATCCCCATGAGAATATCGGGCTCAGACTTTATTTGAGTGAGAATGGAGTACATCTAACATCCAAACTCAAATGACCCTAAACCCGTTGAGCGAATTCATAAATAAGCAAAGGGATTCAGCTAGAGGCATTTAAATTGTTTAACTGCTAGCCAAGCGATATTCATATAAATACTATTTTCGTAGCATGGTATTTCACTAAAATCTCTTTAATTGTCGAAAAAAAATATTTAAAGGATAATTTTGTTCCATATAAAGCAAAAGAAGGCGCAACGGAACGGGCCCGGTTCAGCTAGTAAAAAAATAAAATAAAGTTGAAGAAACTTCCTTGGCAGTAAATGAATAATTTTCATTGAGCAAGGTCGGTACAATTTTTATACCCTCCACCATAGGATGATGGTATACTAATTTCGTCAATCTGTTTGTAACTTCTCGAAATATTCGTCTAAGAACCCATAGAGTATATATATTCTTGATCGTCATAACATTTTAAGTCGAACTAGCCATGTCCGTCCGTCTGTCCGTCCGTCCATCCGTCTGTCTGTCGAAGCACGCTAACTTTCGAAGGAGTAAAGCTAGCCGCTTGAAATTTTGCACGAATACCTTATATTACTGTACGTGGGTTGTTATTAAAAATGGGCCAAATCGGTCCATGTTTTGATATAGCTACCATATAAACCGATCTGGGGTCTTGACTTCTTGAGCCTCTACAGAGAGAAATTCTTATCCGAAATGGCTGAAATTTTGCACGACGTGTTTTGGTACCACTTCCAACAACTGTGTTAAGAATAGTTCAAATCGGTCTATAACCTGATATAGCTGCCATATGAACTGATCTGGGGTCTTGACTTCTTGAGCCACTAGAGTCCGCAATTATTATCCGATTTAAGTGAAATTTTGCATGAAGTATTTTGTTATAACTTTCAAAATCTGTGCTAAGAATAATTCAAATCGGTCCATGTTTTGATATAGCTACCATATAAACCAATATGGGATCTTGATTTCTTGAGCCTTTAAAGGGCGGATGTATTACCCGATTTGGCTGAAATTTTGTACAACGGCTTCTCTCATGACCTTCAACATGCGTGTCGAACATGAATCGGTTTATAGCCTAATACAGCTCCCCCATAAACCGATCTCTCTATTTTACTTCTTCAGCCCCTAAAGTGCGCAATTCTTACTAGATTTGGCTGAAATTTCACACAATGACTTCTACTGTGGTCTCCAATATTCAATTCAATTATGGTCCGAAATCAACCATAACTTGATATTGTTCCAATAACATAGCAATTATTTCCTTTTAGCCTTTGTTTGCCTTAAAAAGAGATACCGTGGCAAGAGCTCGACAAATGCGATCCATGGTGGAGGGTATATAAGATTCGGTCCGGCCGAACTTTACTTGTTGCTTTTGCTCAAATCATAAAATTTGTGGTTAACTTCTTTTATTAGCAACATAAGTTTGCACAGCATGTTGAAATGTTTCGTTGAACTTCCATAAAGGCTGACACTGAAAGGTGAAAGCATTGAAAGATACTGTGAACAAATATTTTCGTTATATTTGCAATGCAATAAATCTACTACGAGGGTTGCCTTCAATATACATAGGCAAAATCATTTTTAAAGTAGAACATTTTAATAAAGACACGGAATAGGATGTTGGTGTAGCTGAAGAGGGGCAAAAGGTGGACTTTGTAGACTACCGAATACCTGACAACACTGGCTGTATTTTACTCGAAAAGAAGAGCATATCAGATGAAACATACACTCGACTAGGCAATGTGGTGCTCAAAATAAATGTAGCCACCCTTCTAGTTTCTTTTTGAAGGAAATTGAACGAAAGGTAAGAAAAATGTTCATATAAAAAGCCTAAACATTTTCGTTTTGTTAACAATTTACCAATAAACGTGAAGAATTCAAAATCCAAAGCATTATTCAAGATGGCTATTTCCTACAAATATTTTGTAAGTACACAAACCCTAAAAACTTTCGAAATCAGATGTAATCACAACGACAACTTATCCCATTCTAGTCCCTAATATTAGTAATTACCTTGGCTCTGACGCTACCTCTAGAAACAGATGCACAATGTGGACTATGTGACTCAAATGGCGTAGCTTGTATATCCAACACAACGTTTCATATTTGCTATCGCGGTGAACCGGACACAAGTGTGGCTTTTCAATGTCCTTCCGGCAACATATGCACAAATTCACATCTGGTTTGTGTGAAACCCAAAATGGGTGACGAACCCTCATGTATATAAGAAATTAAATTGAAAACATACATTACACCTCCTTCATTCCTCATTTTGCACAAAACATAAAAATTAGGATAACGCAAAAAAATGTCCTTTGGTGAAAGGAAAGCCAAAAATTAGACGATTAAACCAACATTAGCACTCATCCATTCATATGTTTAACAAAATTAGATATTATTTATGTTATTATAAAAGTAAATAAAAACGAATATTATTGTCGATATAAAGAATTTTTAAAATTTCCAAGATCGGCTTATATGGGAGCTCTATCAGGCTATGGACCGATTCAAACCATATTTTTGCACGTATGTTAAAAGTCATTGGAGAAGTTGTTGTGAAAAATTTCAGCGAAGACAAACAAGAACTGGGCCCTCTAGGGACGGAAGAAGCATAATCCGGAGATCGGTATATAAGGGAGCTACATAACGTTTAAGACCGATTCAGCCCATACTTGGCACGTATGTTGAAAGTGAAATAAGTCATTGTGCCAATTTTCAGCCAACTCGTATAATGATTGCTACCTCTAGAGGATGAAGAAGTTAAATCGGAAGAACTGTTTGGCAGCTACATCAGGTTATGAATCTATTTGAACCATATTTGGCACAGATATTCCAAGTCAAAGCAAAACAACTCATGTAAGATTTCTGCTAAAACGGATACGCCCTCCAGAGGTTCAAGATGTCAAAATCTGAGGTCGATTTACATGGCAGCTACATATATCAAAACATGTGTTGTTGTTGTTGTTGTAGCAGTGTGTTGTACACTGAGGCGGCAGCCCTTGCCGATGGTGAACTCCATCGGGTCAATCCGGTCCGTACAACCCGTTGCCATGGGATTGTCATAACATGTGTGACCTCCTTTAGTTACGATTTCTATTATTATACCCACCACCGTAGCATAGGGGGTATATTCATTTAGTCATTCCGTTTGTAACACATCGAAATATCCATTTCCGATCCTATAAAGTCTAAATATTCTTGATCAGCGTAAAATCTAAGACCATCTAGCCATGTCCGTCCGTCTGTCTGTTGAAATCACGCTACAGTCTTCAAAAATAGAGATATTGAGCTAAAACTTTGCACAGATTCTCTTTTTTTTTTTTGTTCATAAGCAGGTAAAGTTCAAGGATGGGCTATACCGGACTATATCTTGATATAGCCCCCATATAGAACGATACGCCAATTTGGGGTCGTAGGTCCATAAAAGTCACATTTATTATCCTAATTTGCTGAAATTTGGCACAATGAGTTGTGTTAGGCCAGTCGACATTCTACTTTAATTTGGCCCAGATCGGTTCAGATTTGGATATAGCTGCCATATAGACCGATCTATCGATATCAGGTCTTGGGTCTATAAAAGGCGATTATATTGTCCGATTTTGCCAAAATTTAGGACAGTAGGTTGTGTTAGACCTTTCGACATCTTCCTTCAATTTGGCTCAGATCGGTTCATATTTGGATATAGCTGCCATGTAGACCGATGTCTCGATTTAAGGTTTTGTGCCCATAAAAGCCGCATTTATTATCCGATCTCGACGAAATTTGAGACCGTGAGCTATGTAAGGCCCTTCGACATCCTTCTTTAATTTGGCCCAGATCGGTTCAGATTTGGATATAGCTGTCATATAGACCGATCTCTCGATTTAAGATTTTATGCCTATAAACGGCGCATTTATTATGCGATCTCGACGAAATTTAAGACCGTGAGCTATGTAAGGCCCTTCGACATCCTTCTTCAATTTGGGCCAGATCGGTCCACATTTGGATATAGCTGCCATATGGACCGATCTTTCGATTTAAGGTCTTAGGCCCATAAAAGGCGAATTTATTGTCCGATTTTGCCAAAATTTGGAACAGTGAGTTGTGTTAGGCCCTTCGACATCTTACTTCAATTTGGCCCAGATCGGTTCAGATTTGGATATAGCTGCCATATAGACCGATCTTTCGATTTAAGGTCTTGCACCCATAAAAAGCGCATTTATTGTCCGATATCTTCGAAATTTGGTACAGTTATTTATGTTAGGCCCCTTGACATTTTCCTGGAATGTGGCATAGATAGGTCAAGATTTGGTTATAGCTGCCATATGGACCGATTTCTCGATTTAAAATATTGGGCCTATAAAAGCCGCATTTATTGACCGAATTTGCCAAAATTTGGGACGGTGAGTTGTGTTAAGCCTATCTAATTCTTCTTCAGTTTGGCTTAGATCGGTCCAGATTCGGATATATCTGCCATATAGAACGAACTCTCGATTTAATGTTTTGGTCCCATAAAAGCCGCATTATATATATATATATATATATATAGTTATATAGCTGCCATATAGACCGATCCTTCGATTCAGGGTCTTGGGCCCATAAAAGGCGCATTTGTTGTCCCATTTCGGCGAAAATTGCGACAGTGAGTTGTGCTAGGCCCTTAGACATCCCTCTTCAATTTGGCTCAGATCGGTTCAGAGTTGAATATAGCTGCCTAATAGACCGATCTTTTGATTTAAAGCAACAATATTTTGTTTTACAAAATTGAACAACGACTTGTACTTATTAGACCACTCAATGTCCGTGCCGAATTTGGTTCAAATCGGATATTTCGATATAGCTGCTATGAGGGCATAGATTATGCATTTTTCACTGGATAATGACGAAAAGTTAAGTATCCAAAGTTCGGCCCGGCCGAACTTAACGCCTTTTTAATAGTTTTATACCCATTTTGGGACGTTGGACATTCAGGCCCGTTTTGGGAATTTTGTGGGGTTGGAGAGGGCCCGATCAAATTCTTCTAACAGATGTGCACTCATCTTCAAAACATCTTTCATTTGATATCCATACTAACCCAATTGGTAAATGTGCCTTGCTGAGGGGTTTTGGGAGTGGGGGACGCCTCAATCACCGAGGAATAAATGTTTATATCAGATTCTTGCTCTACTTTTGAATACATTTCATTTGTTATCCTTATTGTCCCAAATGGTAAACATGCCTTGCTGAGGGGTTTTGGGGGTGAGGAGTTGCCTTAGACACTAAGGAATAAATTTGTATGTCAGATTTGTACTCTACTTTTAAATACCTTTGATTCGATACCCGTATTGCCAAAAGTGGTGAAAATGTCCAAATACCAAGTTCGCACTCTACTCTTAAATACCTTTCATTTGACGAACACGAGAAGTTGTGGCTTAATTACGTTCCGGCAGATGCAGCCGCCTTAATTCCTATAGAGCACTGATTGATGCGTTATCTGTTTAACTGCCCAGCCAGACCCACTCTACTCAGACCCAGATCCATCTGGACGCATCCCATCTTAGTGTGTATAGTGCCAGAGAATTGAAAAAAATCTTGCTTAAAGTTAATGCTCAGAGAAAGGTCTGCCGCAGAGCGACATCACCTAATAGACAAGTTTTACTCAGTCGAATACCTCACGAAAGTAGCCATTTTTCTGGCGTTGTCACCAGAATTTGAACCTGGGCCTTCGGAGTCATAGGTGGACATGCTTACCTCCAACCTATTGCGGTTGGAGTGTTTTGGGGTACGCCTTTAGGGCGTCCCCCAAAACACTTGGCTCCAAAATTAGATATTAAATTAGTTTTATACTCTAAAATACCTTTCATTTGAGTCCGATATTGTCGTAATGGGTCAAATAACCCATTTGAAGTATCTTTAGAAGGAAAAGCGCCACCTAGACTTGAATGCTGTTGGGTACTTGGACCCAAATGTTAATATCATATTCGTGTTCTGGTCTCCAATTCCTTTCATTTGATAACCTTATTGTGCGCATCGGACCACTTTCGGATATGGGTGGCGTTTTTGGGTAAGGGGTAGGGTCCGTCCTCCTACCGATACCGAAAAATTATATAGTCCATGTTTTCTTCCAGACAAACGTACACAATCAATAAACAATTTTAAGAAAATCCGTTCAACCAAGTATCATATAGTCATAATGGGTCTAATGGCGTTTTTGAGGGGTGGCTTGACCCCGCATACTTCCATCTGATTTTGTATGCCATATTCGAAATCTACTCCCGAATACCTTTGATTTGAGCCTCATATTGAAATGAACGTCCAATTTGTCTGTTTGGGGGAGTTTTAGAGTTGGGGCGGTCCGATGGGTACTTGGATTCAAATTTTAATACCATATTCGTATTCTACTCTCCAATACCTTTCATTTGATGCCTATATTGTCGCGATCGGGTCACTTTTGATTTTGGGTTGCGTTTTTGGCATAAGGGGGAGGGTCCGTCCCCCTTCCGATATCGAAAAATTATATAGCCTATGTTTCCTTCTGTCGGTTTGTTTGTTTGTTCTGAATATATTAAAAAACCGCTCAACCGATTACCTTGAAATTTTCACAGATTGTGTAGGTTGGTCTGGAAGGAAACATATAAAATGTTTTTGATATCGGAAGGGGGGCGGACCGTCCCCCTTACCACAAAAGTACTACCCAAAAATAAAAGTGTACCGATCAGTACAATATGGTACTCAAATAAAAGGTATTCAGGAGTAGAGTACAAATTACATATAAAAAATTGAGGTCCAAGTAACTGGTAACACCCTAAAATAGGTTTATTGGACGAGCATGACAATATGGGACTCAAATGAAAGGTGTTCGGAAGTAGATTACGAATAAAGTCTGGAAGAAGGAATATGCTTTATAATTTGTTGATATTGGAGGGGGTCGGGCCTTGCCCCTATACCCCGAAAACATCACATGAAGAGTAGAATACGAATATGGTATTAAGAATTGGGTCCAAGTACCCAGGGAGACACCCCAACCCCAAAACTTTTAAAAGCAGACAAATTGAACGTCCATATCAATATGGGGCTCAAATAAAAGGTATTCGGGAGTAGACTACGAATCTGGCATACAAAATCAGATTGGAGTGTTGGGGGTCACCCCACCCCCCAAAAAAACATATGACCCATCATGACATTATGAGACTCGTGTTATTTGTTTGTTCCGTGGAATCAAAAACGGCTGAACCGATTTTCTTAAAATTTTCATAGATTATGTAGGCTTTTGTGAGAAGAAACATAGGTTATATAATTTTTAGATATCGGATGGTGGCGGACCCTCCCTCTCACCCCGAAAACGCCATTTAAAACCAAAAGTGGACTGATAGGCACAATATGGGTATCATATGGGTATCATATGAATGGTATTGCAAACTAGGAATGAATTTTGGGTCCAAGTACCCAACCCCAAAACTCCTCTAAACAGATGTATTCGACGTTCCTATCAATATGGGACTCAAATGAAAAGTATTCGGCTGTAGATAACACATATGGCATAAAAAATTGGGGTTCAAGTAATGGACCACAAATGGGCATATCAGCCGGCCATGGCTATATGAGATTCAAATGAAAGATATTTGGTAGTACATCACGAATATGATTTTAAAAATTGCGTTCAAGTCTAGGTGGAGCTTTTAGTCCTAAAAATACGTCGAATAGGTTAATTGGCAATAGAGGACTCAAATGAAAGTTATTTGAGAGTATAAAACGATTTTGTTATGCATTTATGGAGCCAAGTGTTTAGGGATCCGCCCTAAATCACCACCTAAACTCAACTTCATATCAGACTATAGCAATATGGAGCTCAAATCAACGGTATTTGGGAGAAAAAAACGAATGTGATTCGTTCGAAAAAAAACAAGGTTTCTCGTGTTGGGGTCGGGGGCCGCCCAAAACCCACCAAATGGATATATAGACCACTCACTACAATGAAGAGCCATCTGTTTTGGGGAGCCGCCCTAAACTACCTTCCTATTACATAGAAGCTATTTGGGTTGCAAATTGATTGATTTTCGGGAAATTGATATACAAACACAACTTATTTACTGATCATGCCATAAAGGGGCTCATATGAAATGTTTTTGAAAATAGAGTATCTTACATTTACTTTAATGGCCATGTTACCACCCCCGAAATACCCCCTAAACCGAAAATATTTACCAATACGGTAATATATGACTCAAAGAAAGGCAAATGGGAGAAGAGTAAAAACTTGCTCAGAAACCGAGCAGCGGCAAACTTCTCACACATGAATGCGTGCTTTCCGATTCATGTTGAGTTTATCAATGATAAAGGACTTTTTTTTATAGCCGAATCCAAACGGCGTGCTGCCAGCATTAAGAGGGGATAACCACCGCTTTAAATATTGTCCGATATTCTCGCCAGGATTCGAACACAGGCTTTCAGCGTCATAAGCGGACATTGGATACAGTGGCACGAATTCGATATCCACATTCAGGGCGAAGTATCCCCACCCTAAAAAGATATTGGAGAGTTAAAGAAGGAGCGGCGAAACGGGCCCGGTTCGGCTAGTTGTTCTTTATTTAACCGTTTTAAAAAAGGTGAATTCTTGTCATAGAAACAACTTGGCCACACTGGGCAGTGTCTTTGTCGAAAGTGTTTACCTTTACGCAGTGTTCGGGAGCAACTTTTACATGTGAAACATTGCTGCCATAACCACTAGACCCACAATCGGGTTCAATGTTTTAGACCATAGTCATATTTTTATCTTGAATACAGTCTTTATTGCTTATGCAGTGTTTCACACAGCCCTTGTCCAAGGTTCCGCAAAAATCGCAGTAATAACCAAGATGTGAGAGTAATGAACCGTAAAAAATATAAAACAAATCTTATCTGAATAGAAATGTCAAATGTTAAGGAATATAATTGTGGATTTGAGAAATCATTTTTCATATCGTAAAACGTGAATGGTGGTGGACTTGTGTTTTATAAATAAATCTTCTTCAATGGCTTTATCTAAAACGCAGAATCATATTTGATGATTCTAAGGTCATTTTTATACGCTCCATAAAAGCATTAATCTTATGCCGTTGGTTTAGTCCTAAAGTTCTTATTATGAATGAATTCGTTTAACCGAACTTTATGGCTAACGGGGTTTCAATGAGGGGAAAACGCAAACCATTTGAGACATTTCAAAAACTTTAGCTTGAAGTACAGTCAAACAAGTAAAAGCGCACTAAGTTCGGCCGGGCAGAATCTTGGGAACCCAGCACCATAGATTCTGCAAACAATTTATACAAACAAAATTTAGTTAAAGTTCATAATTTTCTACATATCAAACTTCAGTCAAACCAGTGAAAATTTAAGCTTCTAGGAACCGAACGAGGATAATCGAGAGACAACTGAAAATGGGAGCTATATAAGATTATAGACTGATTTTGGCCATAAACCGGTCTTGACTTCTTGAGCCACTAGGGGGCGCCCACCTATACATCGCCGCTTTTGTGGGGGTGGGGTGACCCCCTATACATTTGTATGGCAGATTCGTTATCTACTCCCGCATACTTTTCATTTGATACTCATATTGTCCTTATTGGTCCACTTTTGATTTTGGGTGGTGTTTTTGGGGTAACGGTGGAGAGTCCGCCCCCTTCCGTTATCAATAAATTATAAAGCCTATTCCTACTTCCGGACGATATTCGTGATCTACACCCGAATACCTTTCATTTTAGTCCCATATTGTCATGATCGTCAAATAAACTTATTTTAAAGGGTTTTGGGGCTGGGGCAGCCCCCCAGGTACTTGGACCCAAGTTATATTATGAAATTCTTACTCTACTCTTAAATACGTTTCATTTTAATTCCATATTGTCCTGATCGCTCCACTTTTATTTTTGGGTAGTAATTTTGTGGTAAGGGGGAGGGTCCGCCCCCCTCCCGATATCAAAAAATTATATAGCCTATGTTTCCTTCCACACCAACCTATACATCCGTTTTTAAGTCTATACAGAACAAACAAACAAACCGACAAACAAACACAAACATAATTTTTATACCCTCCACCATAGGATGGGGGTATACTAATTTCGTCATTCTGTTTGTAGCACCTCGAAATATGCGTCTAAGACCCCACAAAGTATATATATTCTTGATCTTCATGTCATTGTAAGTCAATATAGCCATGTCCGTCCGTTCGTCTGCCCGTCCGTCTGTCTGTCAAAACGCTAACGCACGCTAACTTTCGAAGGAGTAAAGCTAGGCGCTTGAAATTTTGCGCAAATACTTTTTATTAGTGTAGGTCAGTTGGGATTGTAAATGCGCCAAAACGGTACATGTTTTGATATAGCTGCCATATAAACCGATCTTGGGTCTTGACTTCTTAAGCCTCTAGAGGGCGCAATTCTCGTCCAATTTGACTGAAATTTTCCACGTAGTGTTTTGGTATCACTTCCAACAACTGTGTTAAGTATGAATCAAATCGGTTCATAATTTGGTATAGGTGTTATATAAACCGATCTTGGATCTTGACTTCTTAAGCCAATAGATGGCGTAATTCTCATCTGATTTGGCTGAAATTTTGCATGAGGTGTTTTGTTATGACTTCTAACAACTATGTCAAGAATGGCGCATATCGGTACATAACCTGATATAGCTGTCCTATAAACCAATCTGGGATCTTGACTTTTTGAGCCTCTGATTTGGAAGAAATTTTGTACAACGGCTTCTCTCATGATTTTCAACATACGTGTCTATTATGGTCTTAATCGATCAATAGCTTGATACAGCTCCCATATAAACCTATCTCCCGATTTCGCTTCTTGAGCCCCTACAAGGCGCAATTCTTATACGAATGAACTGAAATATCACACAATGACTTCTGCAATGTTCAGCATTCATTTATGGTCCGAATCGGACTATAACTTGATAAAGCTCCGATAGCTTAACAGTCGTTATTCAATATTCTTTGTTTACCTAAAAAGAGATACCGCGCATAGAACTCGACAAATGCGATCCATGGTGGAGGGTATATAAGATTCGGCCCGGCCTAACTTAGCACGCTCTTACTTGTTCAGTGTAGAAACCATCAAATTCAATAGGGCACATAACGGTTTCCAGAAATCTTACTCCCAAGAATTAACAGAAAAACTGTTGTTTCACGCCAAGCCACTTTTGACAAGCCAATTTTTATACCCACCACGAAAGGATGGATGTATATTCATTTAGTCATTTCATTTGCAACACATCGAAATGTCCATTTCCGACCCTGTAAAGTATATGTACAATATTATTGATCGTCGTAAAATTCTAAGGCGATCTAGCCATGTCCGTCCGTTCGTCTGTCTTTTGAAATCACGCTTCAGTCTTTAAAAATGTAGATATTGAGCTAAAACTTTGCATAGATTTTTTTTTTTTTTTTGTTCATAAGCAGATTAAGTTCGAAGATGGGCTATATCGGACTATATCTGGATATAGTCCCCATATAGACCGATTCGCTGATTTAGGGTTTCAGGTCCATAAAAGTCACTTTTATTATCAAATTTTGCTGAAATTTGGAACAGTAAGTTGGGTTAGCCCACTCGACAACCCTTTTCAATTTGGCCCAAATCGGTTTAGATTTGCATATAGCTGCCATATAGACCGATTTCTCGATTTAAGGTCTTAGGTTCATAGAAGGCGTATTTATTATCCGATGTCGCCGAAAATTGGGACTGTGAGTTGTGTTAGGTCCTTCGACATCCTTTTTCAATCTGACCCAGATAGGTTCAGATTTGAATATAACTGCCATATAGACCGATTTCTCGATTTAAGGTCTTAGGCCCATAAAAGGCGCATTTATTGTCCGATGTTGCCGAAATATAGCATAGTGAGTTGTGTTAGGCCCTTCAATATTCTTCTTCAATTTCGCTCAGATCGGCCCAAATTTGGATATAGCTGCCATATAGACCGATCTCTCGATTTAGGGTCTTGGGCCCTTTAAAAGCTCACTTATCGTCCGATTTCGTCGAAATTTGGGACAGAGAGTCGTGTTTGGCCCATCAAAATTCGTCTTCAATTTGGCCCAGATCGGTTCAGATTTGAATATGGCTGCCATATAGACCGATCTTTCGATTTAAGGTCTTGGACCCATAAATGGCGCATTTATAATCCGATTACCCTGCATAATGCATGCTATGGGGGCATAACTCAGTCATTTTTCACCAGATTATGACGAATGGTAGCTTACATATATACTCGAAGTGGTGGGTATCCAAAGTTCGGCCCAGCCGAACTTAACGCCTTTTTGCTTGTTTTTTTAGAGTGCTGCTGTAATTTTTGTATTTTTCCATCCATTGGGCGTTGATGGGCTAGGCTGAAAGTGTGTTGTCATGCTGTTAATGAAGATGTTGATGACCTATGACCAATTTTTGACAAAAATACCTTAAATGAGATATGAAGCACTTATGCTTTCATTTAACAAATTAGCTAAAATGTCAGTCAGTGTGAAAAACTAACGCATTTTTCCACATAAAGATTTTAAATTTTGTGGATAATTGGAATCATTTGAATCTTACCTTCACTCACTTTGAAACGGTGTCACTTTTATTTTTCAACGTTATACGTTTCTTCTTGCACACTAAACAAAAATAAACATTTTGAATAAATTTCCCGCGTTCATACCATTTTGACATAATTTAATTGAGCAATTTGCACTTTATTATTATCCAAATGCAAATTTGCCTATGAACATTCCACTAAGGAACTGGGGCAAACTTCTCACATATGTGTATATGAGTACAGCACTCGATTCAAGATAAAGCACAATGACAAAGACCTCCTTATTATAGCCGAGTCCAATCGGAGAGCCGCAACGTAACAACTCTCTGGGAAGGAGATTTTACATGGCACAGTATCTCAAAAATGTTGCCAGCTTTAGGAGGAGATTTCGCCGCAGCAAAAAAATGGTAGTTAGTAGCACCAGATTTCAACATAAAAATATTCACAAAGCCGCATGGCAGTCACCCGAACAAAAAACGAGAAACCAAATTGATCATGTTGTGATAGATGGAAGGCATTCATCCAGCGTATAGATTCGGATCATTACCTTGTTGCAGAAAAGGTTCGAACCCGTTTGAACATGGCTAGGAAAGTACGATTTGACACTGCACGGAAGCTGGACATTGAAAAGCTGCAAACACCACAAATGGCAGCGGCATACTCCACTCGACTGACCCAACTGCTTGATGAAAGCACTCCTTGTTCCGATGATATAGTGGAGCAGTGGCAAACTATTGCCCACTCCATGGAAAATGCCGCGAAATCCGTACCTGGGTACCGGAAGCCTCCTGCAAGGAATCCATGGTACGACCAAGAGTGTCAAGATGCTACTGAAGCCAAGAATGCGGCAAACAGAGCAACCCTGCAATCAGTAGCAACGCGCCAGATGAAGGAGAGGTATCGGGAGAAAAGGAGAGAAAAGAAAAGTCTATTCCGCAGAAACAAAAAAGAAATGGAAAGACTTGAGTGTGAGCGAATTGAGATGCACAGGAGTCAGAATGAAGTCCGAAAATTCTACCAAAGAATTAAACATCAAACCGATGACTTTGGTGCAGGCACGTCCTCCTGCAGGGACAAAGAAGGAAATCTGGAAACTGACACAGATAACATGCTGAGGATAAGGAAAGAACACTTCAACCAACTGCTAGTGTCCGACGTTGTCGGCGAAGAGGATACCGCAGAGCAGTGACCCGAATAAAGAACAACAAGGCAGCAAGAGCCGACGAGTTACCCGCTGAACTATTTAAGACCGGAGGCGACACGCTGTTAAGGCGTATGCATCAGCTTATCTGCGCAATCTGGCTAGAAGAACGCATACCCGATGATTGGAACCTTGGCATACTATGTCCCGTACACAGGAAAGGAGAGAGTCACCTCCCCATCGCATACAAGATACTCTCGAGCGTACTGTGTGAAAGATTAAAACCTAAAGTCAATGAGAAAATTGGGCCCTATCAATGCGGCTTTAGACCTGATAAATCCCCCCTTGACCAGATATTCACACTGCGTCAAATCCTGGAAAAGACCCGAGAAGGACAAATCAACATCTGCCATCTCTTTGTTGACCACAAAGTCGCCTTCGATACTCCTTTATATGAGGATGACACTTGCTGATCGTTCCTCAGTAAGAATAGGAAAGAATCTCTCCGAACCATTAAATACCAAACGAGGTTTCAGACAAGGAGACAGCCTGTCGTGTGATCTCTTTAATATCATGCTGGAGAGGTTATACGAGATGCAGATGTGAATAGGTATGACACACTAATCACAAGAGAACACATGCTACTCGCCTATGCCGACGACATCGATATCATTGGTCGGTCACTGGAAGTAGTAACTGCAGCCTTTTGAAAGAATCGAAAGAGAGTCAGTGAAAATGGTTCTGACAGTAAATGGAGGTAAGACGAAATGGCTAGTTTCAGTTCCCAAAAAGCCTTGCACAACCGAGCAGATAAAGAAAATGGGGAAAGTTGGGAACCACAACTTTGAGACGGTCAGTAACTTTGTCTACCTCGGCATCGTCGTAACCGAAACGATTGACACCAGTTTTGAGATTAAGCGAAGAATAATACTGGCAAACAGATGCTACTTTGGACTAAGTAAGCAGTTTAGAAACAATGCCACTTCTCGACAGGCGAAGATTACACTATACAAGACACTGATAACTACACCTGCTGTTATATGGTTCTGAAGCGGGGATACTTGTGAAACCAGATGAAGCAGTACTTGGAGTATTAGAGAGAAAGATTCTTCGTAAAATATATGGACCAGTTTGCGTTAATGGAGAATATAGGCGAAGTATTAACCACGAGCTGTATGAGCTGTATGACGACGATAGTGTAGTTACACGCATCAAAATACAACGGCTGCGTTGGCTAGGTCATGTTGTCAGAATGGATGAAGGAGCTCCAGCAAAAAAGTCTTTTGAATGCAATCACGGTGGTACCCGCAAACCGGGAAGATCAAAAGCCCGATGGAAAGAGGTGGTGGGATATACCTCAGAGATTTTAGAATGAGCGCAGAAGATCGAGGCGTTTGGAACGCTATTCTACGTTCGGCTAGTGGAGCAAATATTCTGTCATAGGCAATTAAAGTAAGTAAGTAATCTAACCTATGGTGGTGGGTTGTTAAAATTCAGCCCGGCTGAACTTAGCATGCTTTTACTTGTTATGTCACTCAGCTCGTACAGAAACAGACCGGAGTTAACTATCACCTTATCGTCCGAATATGGAACTACTTTGATCCTATTCTGCTAAAAAGCTTTTAAAAAAGAAAACATATTTTTTCTCATGGTGTTTAAAAATTATAAATTTACTTTATTTTTTTTTAATTTTAAAATTTTAACCCATAGAACTCAAGCCATCTAATGATTTATTTTTATTTAAATTGTGACTCATTTCCATCGCAATTCAAATTGTTGTCAATTTTACTGTGAGAGACACGAAGGTTTTATGCCAATTCCAATTCGATCGTATCAACGCATATATGTTTCGAAGGACAGGTGTATTCTATAGTTGTGTCTGGTAGGTCATTAAAACATATGTGAAATGTTGTGTTGCTGTTGCAGGAAAACCTATGTTTTCCACATTCGCCACATGTTGCATTTGTTTGTTGAAATACCAAAATCACAATGATTACCAAAGCCAAGGACTAAATCGTTAGAAGGCAAGTATTAGAAACACATCCTTTGTATGAATTTACTGAAAAATTATACTTACAGCGGTCAAAAAAAGTATTCATCATTCAATGTTTTTTTTTAATAAGTCTACAAAAGACAATTGGAATAAAAACATATTAAACTAATGATGCAGTAGTGCTTGTGTGATATATATGTACACAATTTCATTGTTTTTAAAGAAAAAAATAGTATTTATTGGAACAAAAAGGGTCATTTTACAGCTGAACACAAAAAATTAAACAAAAAAAGTATTCATCATTGCAAAAAAACAAAAAAATAAATAACATAATTTAAAAAAATTAATACTTTGTTATTCGACCACCGCGTCTTATAACTTCTTTTAAACGGTTTGACATCGATTGGACTAATTTAGCGGTTATATTTTGGTCTATATTAGTCCATTCCTCCATTATCACCTGTTGCATTTGACTCTTGCTCGAAAAATTGCGCGTTCTCAATTTGCGTTCGAGATGTTCCCAAAGATGTTCAATTGGGTTCAAGTCGGGACTTTGAGGAGGAGTTTTAATGACTTTGGGGCAGTTATACAGCATCCACATCTTGGTATTTAAAGCAGAATGTTTGGGGTCATTATCTTGATAATATTGAAAGTTATTACCAAGCCCAAGTTTTACAGCACTATCTTTTAAATTCCTCTTTAAAATGTCAATGTAATACTTATGATCCATTACTCCATTAATAATTTCAAGATTTCCCGCTCCTGAAGCCGCCATACACCCCCAAACCATTAAACCACCTCCACCATGTTTTACAGTAGCAACTGTGTTTCGTTCTTCAAGCTCTGTATTTGGTTTTCTGTAAACTATGACCTTTCCATCGCACCCAAAAAGATTAAACTTGCTCTCGTCTGCAAAAATGACTGTTTTCCAAAATGATTCGGGCTGTTTTAAATACATTTTTGCGAAGTTTAGCCTTTTCACTCGGTTTATTTTATTTATAAAGGGCTTCTTACGTGCAGTTCTTCCTCTGTAACTATGCCTTTTGAGTGTATTTCGAATTGTTTGTGTAGTAACTTCCTTCCCTAAATATTCCATAGTGTTTTTACGAAGAATGGTCGCATTTGTCTTCGGAGTTTTCTGAACTTGCCGCACTAGCCAACGCACATCTCCAACTGAAAGTACTTTTGGTCGACCAGATCTTGGTTTATTGTCAACAGTTTTCGTTTCTGTCCACTTTCTGATGATGGATTGTATAGTAAATCGTGGTCTATTTAATATTTCACAGATAGTTTTTTGAGTTAAACCATTCCTGTGGTGTTTTATTATCAAAACTTTTACCTCATCAGAAATCTCGTTTTGCTTACGACCCATTTTGACAAAAACTATATTTTCAATGAAATTAAATATTTGCTGTCAAGGGCAAAGCCTCCTTTACTAAATAAAACAGAAAAGGGGGATTCCCAAATAATATTTGAATTTGACTTTGATGATAGCACATCAATGATGAATACTTTTTTTGTTCTGTTTTTGGTGTTATTATATAAAATTGCATTTTTTGCGCTAATTAAATTTATTTTTTGAATTTATTTTAAAACATATTACGAAAAATAAACTATTGCATAAAACTGCATTATTTGTTTACTTTAAATTTTCTTCAATTACCCAAAATAAGTGAATTTATTATCAATTTTGCTAATGATGAATACTTTTTTTGACCGCTGTACGAGATACTTGTAGAACTGAGGAGTCATGTTGCACTGCAGGAATTGTAATTGCTTCCACAGCTTAAATGGCAGGTGTATTTATTTGAATTGTGATGACATTTAAGATAACAGCTGATGTAAAGGGTGATTTTTTTGAGGTTAGGATTTTCATGCATTAGTATTTGACAGATCACGTGGGATTTCAGACATGGTGTCAAAGAGAAAGATGCTCAGTATGCTTTGACATTTCATCATGAATAGACTTACTAACGAGCAACGCTTGCAAATCATTGAATTTTATTACCAAAATCAGTGTTCGGTTCGAAATGTGTTCAAATTTTGACAAATTTTGTTCAGCGATGAGGCTCATTTCTGGTTGAATGGCTACGTAAATAAGCAAAATTGCCGCATTTGGAGTGAAGAGCAACCAGAAGCCGTTCAAGAACTGCCCATGCATCCCGAAAAATGCACTGTTTGGTGTGGTTTGTACGCTGGTGGAATCATTGGACCGTATTTTTTCAAAGATGCTGTTGGACGCAACGTTACGGTGAATGAACACATTTCGAACCGAACACTGATTTTGGTAATAAAATTCAATGATTTGCAAGCGTTGCTCGTTAGTAAGTCTATTCATAATGAAATGTCAAAGCATACTGAGCATCTTTCTCTTTGACACCATGCATGAAAATCCTAACCTCAAAAAAATCACCCTTTATTATGGATCTTAATTATAATATTTATACATATTAAGATATTTTGTTTGCTCCCTTTACGATTTTGACCTGAGTTTGCTTTGTTATTCAGAAATAGACAGAGCCCAAAGACGCCATCAAACTCTGAATGATGGTCATTCGAATAAAGACAATAAAGGAAAATTTGCTTGAAATAAAGTTAAAAAAAAAAAAACAATGAATGGAGCGCTTCGTTCGGCCTGGGCGAATTTCATATATAATCTTACCGTTTTATTTATAAAGCCAGTAAGGAAAGGCAAAAGTCGGGTGGGACCGACTATATTATTCCCTACACCATCGTACCATACGTAATACTCCCCACACATGGAACCTATGATGACATCTAGTCAGATTTTCATTTTGCACTACCCGACCCGGACCCGCTTCGCTGCGCCTTCTTTTACTTTATATGGAACAAAAGTATCCTTGGAATATTTATTTTCGACAATTGAAGAACTTTTAGTGAAATACCATGCTACGAAAATAGTATACTATAGTATAGTATGGACTAACAGTTTAACAATATAAGTGCCTTTATCTGAATCCCAAATGATCTTTATTGGTCTACGAATTTAAGTTTAAGTTCTTAAAATACTTTATTTCAGCCCGATATTCTCATGATGTCTGATTTAGTGGTGTTTTCGGGGGAGAGGTGGTCCCCCAGATACTTGGCCCTGAAAATATATCAGCATCGTGCTCCTCTCCCAAATACCATTTATTTAAACCCCATATTGCCATTGGCTTAAGAGGAGTTTACAGGATGTCAAATTTTGTTATCAAATTCGTTTTCTAATCTCAAATTCCTTTCATTTTAGCCATATATTGGCATGGTCGAAAAATTTTTTCCCTTTGGAGGTGTTTTGGGAAAGTGGTGATGCCCTAAATACATGGTCCTACATTTGGGCATCAAATTCGTATTCCACTCCCAAATACCTTTATTTGAGCCCCATATTGCGATGGTCACTAAAAAATTGCTGTTTGTGGGGTATTTTGGGAAAGGGTTGGACCCCCAGAAAATTGGTCCCGAAAATGGGTATCAATTCTTGCTCTACCCCCCAATACCTTTCATTTGAGTCCCATATTACCATGGTCGGTAAATATATCCGATTTAGGGGTGTTTTGGGGGTTGGGGTGGTCCCCCTAGCACTTGGTCCAACAATTGGATATCAGATACGTTTTCTTATCCTAAATACCTTTCATTTGAGTCCCATGTTGTCGTGGTTGGTCTAAATATATGTTTGGTAGGTTTTAGGGTGGGGCAGCCCCCCTAGGTACCCCATTCGAAATTTGGATACAAATTATTAATTTTAAGAGTACTGTATGAGAGAACACAAAATTTCGCTTAAATCGCACCATCCATCTCCGAGATCTGGCGTTTCTGAAAATTAGGGTAAGGGGGAGGGTCCACCCCCCCTTCAGATATAAAAAAATGTTGTACCCTATTTTCACCACGGGGTCATTATGCACCATCTGTGAAAATTTCAAGAAAATCGGTTCAGCCGTTTCGGAGTCTATAAGGAACACACAAACATACAATACAAACAAACAAACATACAAACAAACACAAATTGATTTTTATATATAAGAAGATACCTACGGAAATATTGAGTAGAACCACAGCCTTGAAAGGTCATATCGGATGAAAGATATATATGGCAGCTGTATCTAAAATTGAACCGATTTTTATGAAATTTCGCACACATATGAAAATGTCAAATAAAGCATCTCATATCAAATTTTGTAGAGATTGGACCAAAATTGTGGCTTCTGCAGCCTTAAAAGTCCATATCAGATGAAAGATATATATGGGAGCTATATCGAAATCTAGACCGATTTTTAAAAAATTTCATAAACAAACTAGGACGTCAAATAAAAAAGCTCATGCCAAATTTTGTAGAGATCGGGCCAAAGTTGTGGCTGCTACAGCTTTAAAAGGCCATATCGGATGAAAGATATATATGAGTGCTATATCTAAATCTGAGCCGATTTGAATGACATTTTGCATTCGTATTTAAACTGTAAAGAAAACACCTCATGCTAAATTTTGTGAAGATTGGACCAAAATTGTGCCTTCTACAGCCTTAAAAGTCCATATCGGATGAAAGATATGTATGGGAGCTATATCTAAATCTGAACCGATTTTGTTCAAATCATTCGTCCTTGTGCCAAAAAAGAGACTTGCGCAAAATTTCATGACAATCTATATATATAACAAATAAGAGCATGGTAAGTTCGGCCGGGCCGAATCTTATATACCCTCCACCATGGATCGCATTTGTCGAGTTCTATGCGCGGTATCTCTTTTTAGGCAAAGAAAAAATATAGAATAAGAACTGTTTGCTATTGGAGCTATATCAAGTTATAGTCCGATTCGAACCATAAATGAATGCTGAACATAGTAGAAGTCATTGTGTAATATCTCAGGTCATTCGGATAAGAATTGTGCCTGGTAGGGGCTCAGGAAGCGAAATCGGGAGATCAGTATATATGGGAGCTGTATCGAGCTCTTGATCTATTCAGAGCCTATTACACACATATGTTGAAGGTCATAATAGAAGCCGTTGTACAACATTTCTGCCAAATCGGATCAGAATTGCGCCCTCTAGAGGCTCAAGAAGTTAAGATCACAAATCGGTTTATATGGCAGCTATATCAGGTTATGTGCCAATTTGCGTTATGTTATGGTTATGTGCCAATTTGGTTATGTGCCATACTTAGCACAGTTATTGGAAGTCATAACGAAAGACCTCACGCAAAATTTCAGCCAATTCACATGAGAATTACGCCATCTATAGGCTCAAGATCCAATATCGGTTTATATGACAGCTATACCAGGTTATGAACTGATTTAATTCATACGTAACACAGTTGTTGGAAGTGATACCAAAACAATGTGTGCAAAATTTAAGTCAAATCGGATAAGAATTGCGCCATCTAGTGGTCCAAGAAGTCAAGACCCAAGATCGGTTTATATGGCAGCTTTATCAAAACATGGACCGATTTGGCCCATTTACAATCCTACCTACCTAATCCGACCTACACAACTAAAAAGTATTTGTGCAAAATTTCAAGCTCCTACCTTTACTCCTTCGAAAGTAAGCGTGCTTTCTACAGACAGACGGACGGATGGACAGACGGGCGGACGGACATGGCTAGATCGACTTAAAACGACATGAGGATCAAAAACATATATACTTTATGGGGTCTCAGAGGAATATTTCGAGGTGTTACAAACAGAGTGACGAAATTAGTATACCCTAATCCTATGGTGGAGGGTATACAAATCAATTTGTGTTTGTTTGTTTGTTTGTATCTTTGTTTGTATGTTTGTTTGTGTGTTCCTTATAGACTCAAAACCGGCTGAACCGATTTTTTTGAAATTTTCACAGATGTGCATAATGATCCCGTGGTGAAAATAGGGTACTACATTTTTGATATCTGAAGGGGGGCGGACCCTCCCCCTTACCCTAATTTTCAGAAACGCCAGATCTCGGAGATGGGTGATTTAAGCGAAATTTTGTGTGCTTTTTTATAGTAACCTAAAAATAAAAATTTGTTATCCAAATTTCGGATGGAGTACCTAGGGAGGCAGCCCCACCCCAAAACCTACCAAATATATATATACACCCATCACGACAATATGGGACTCAAATGAAAAGTATTTAAGAATAGAAAACGATTCTGATATCCAATTGTCGGACCAAGTGTTTGGGGGACCACCCCAACCCCCAAAACACCCCTAAATCGGACATATTTACCGACCTTGGCAATATGGGACTCAAATGAGAGGTATTTGCGGGTAAAATACGAATTTGGTATCCAAATGTGGAACCAAGTTTCTGGGGGTGCACCCCATCCGCAAAACACCCCCCAGCAGGACTTATTTACTGATCATGGCAATATGGGGCTCAACTAAAAGGTATTTAAGTATAGAATACGAATCAAGTATATGAGGGGCCGCCCCTTCCGAAACCAACCCACGAAGAGGACAAATTTACAATAATATCAATATGGGGCTCAAATGAAAGATCTTTGGAAGTAAAGCACGAATCTGATATCAATATTCGGAAAAAAGTGTGTATGAGGCCACCCCACCCCCATAACACTATCCATAAAAGTCGTAATTGCTGACCATTTCAATATGGGGCTCTAATAAGAAATATTTTAGAGTAGAACACGAATGTCATATATATTTTCAGGGTAAAGTCACTGAACGGCCGACCCATTCCCCAAAACACCCCCGAAACCGTTCATGTTTGCCGACTATGGAAATATGGGGCTCAAATGAAGGTATTTGGGAGTAGACCACGAATTTAATATCAACATTCGGGACCAACAGCCTAGGGGACGTCCTACCCCCATAACAACGTCCAAATAGGACGTATTTGCTCACCATGACAATTTTGGGTCTAAAAGGGAGTGGATCTCGATATTGATAGCTTTTAGGGCCCATACCCTAAACCGGAAATATTTGCTGGCTTTTGCAATAAGGGGTTTAAATGAAAGGTATTTGAGATTAGAAAACGAATTTGATATTCAATTTTGAGACCAATGAGAGAAGCGGCCACCGGCACTATGCCCTGAAAATAGATACCAAATTCGTTCTCTACTCCCAAATACCGTTAATGTAAGATCCATATTGCTACAGTCGGAAATGAAGTTCAGTTTAGGGGGTGATTTAAGGCGTACCCCAAAACATTTGACTCCAAAATTGGATATCAAATTCGTTTTCTACTCTCAAATGTGTCGTATGTTGCCATAATGGGTCAACTAACCTATTAGACGTATTTTTGGGAGGAAAAGCTACGTGGCGCTTTTCCTGAACGCAAATTTTAATATCATATTCGTAATCTACCCCCAAATATTTTTCATTTGAAACCCATATAGCCATGGACGGCTGATTTGCCCAATTGGGGTGTATTTAGGCTTGGGGCGACCTCCCATTACTTGGACCTAATTTTTTATGCCATATTTATGATCAATTGCCGAATACTTTTCATTTGAGTCCTATATTAATGGGAACGTCGAATATATCTGATTAGAGGAGTTTTGGGATTGGGGTGATCCGCTGGGTAATTGGACCCAAAACTTAATGCTTTATTCGTTTTCTAGTCTTCAGTACCTTTCATTTCATATCCATATTGTCCTTATCGGTCCACTTTTGATTTTGGGTGATGTTTTTGGGGTAAGGGGGAGGGTCCGCCACCATCCGATATCTATTTTGATTCTACGGAACAAATAAACAAACCGAGTCTCATATACTCATGATGGGTCATATACCCATTTGGGGCGTTTTTAAGGGGGGTGGGGTGACCTCCTACACTTCGATCTGATTTTGTATGCCAGATGCGTAATCTACTCCCGAATACCTTTCATTTGAGCCCCATATTGATATGGACGTTCAATTTGTCTGCTTTAAAAAGTTTTGGGGTTGAGGTGACTTCCTGGGTATTTGGACCCAATTTTCAATACTATATTCGTATTCTACTCTTCAATACCTTTCATTTAATATCCATATTGTCCTTATCGGTCCACTTTTAATTTTGGGTGGTATTTTCGTGGTAACGGGGGAGGGTCCGCCCCATTCCGATGTCGACAAATTATAAATCATATTCCTTCTTCCTGACTATATTCGTAATCTACTCCCGAATACCTTTCATTTGAGTCCCATATTGTCATGATCGTCCAATAAACGTAATTTTGGGTGTTTTGGAGTTTGGGCCGCCCCCAGATCCTTGGACCTAATATTTTATATGAAATTCATACTCTACTCCTGAATACCTTTCATTTGAGTTCCATAATTTTCTGATCAGTACATTTTAATTTAAGGTAGTACTTTGGGATAAGGGGGAGGGTCCGCCCCCACTCTAATATCAAAAAATTATATAGCCTATGTTTCCTTCCAGACCACCCCCACACAATCTATGAAAATTTCAAGGTAATCGGTTCAGCCATTTTTGAGTCTATATTGAAGAAACAAACAAACCGACGAACAAACACAAATTGATATTTATATATAAAGAAGAATATAGCCCATATAGAGCGATCTGCCAGTTAAGGGTCTTGAGCCCATAAAAGCTGCATATGTAACCCGATTTCGCTGAAGCTTAAAACGGTGAATTGTGACCAGTATATGGCGCGGATCGGACAATATTTAGATATAGCTGCCATATAGACCATAAAAGCTGCAAGTATTATCCGATAATAAAGAATTGTTTGGTTCAGATCGGACTATATTTAGATATATCTGCCATATAGACCAATCTGCCGATTTGGGGTCTTAAGCCCATGTTGGCAGCATTATTATCCGATTTCGCTGAAATTTGTAATAGTGAGTGGATTCAGGCCTCCCGATATCCAACTCAAATATGGTTCAAATCGATCCTTATTCGAATATAGCTGCCATATAGACAGATCTGCCGATTAAGGATCTTAAGCCCATAAAAGCCCCTTTTCCTTAGTGGAATGTTCATGGGCAATATTTGCATTTGCAAGCCCACAAAAGCTGCATGTATTATCCGATTTCGCTGGAATTTAGTACTATGATTTGTATTAAGCCTCCCACCATCCGACCAGCATATGATCCAGATGAGACTATATTTAGATATAGCTGCCATATAGACCAATCTTCCAAATAGGGTCTTGGGATTTGTTAACCGATTTCGCTGAAACTGTGGCTTGTATAAGAGTTCTCGGGACCGGAATCAAATTTGATCCAGATCAGCCACAATTTTCATATTACTATGGATGTGGTAGTGGAGTTGTTGTATAAGAGTATGTTTGATTTATCCATGGTGGTGGGTATCCAAAGTTCGGCACAGCCGAACTTCACACGTTTTTACTTGATTTCTATTAGAATTGTGATGATATTTAAGATAAAAGCTGATTTATTATGGCTTTTTTTTGTAGTATTTATTCATATCAAAAAATTTTAATTGTTTCCTTTATGATTTTGACAGAACATCATTGTATCAAAGACCTGAGTTTGCTGTTGTTCAGAAAAAGGCAGATCCCTAAGATGCAATCATACTCCGAATGATAGTCATTCGAATAACGAAATTTATTGCTTTTTTACCTTAAGAAATAAATGAAGTTAAAACAATATATAGAGCGCTTTGGTCAGCCAGGGCGAATTTTATTTATAACTAGCTGGACCGGGCCAGCTCCGCTGCGCCTTCTTTTACTATATAGGGAAAAAAAATTTCCTTGGAATATTTATTTTCGACAATTAAAGAGCTTTTACTGAAATACCATGCTACGAAAAAAGTATACCGCTTGACAAACAGTTTAACAATTTAAGTGCCTTTATCTGAATCTCATCTTTATTGGTCTATGAATTTAAGTTTAGATGTAAGGTGTACTCCATTCTTAAAATACTTTATTTCAGCCCGATATTCTCATGATGTCTGATTTAGTGGTGTTTTCGTGGGAGAGGTGGTCCCCCAGACACTTGGCCCTGAAATAATATCACCATCGTGCTCCCATATTACCATTGGTTTTGAGGGCAGTTTACGGGATGAGGCGTCCCCCAAACACATGGTACCAAAATAGGTTATCAAATTCGTTTTCTAATCTCAAATACCTTTCATTTGAGTCACATATTGGTCGAGTCACATATTGGCATGTTTACCCTTTGGGGGGTGTTTTGGGGAAGGGGTGATGCCCTAAATACATGGTCCTACATTTGGATATCAAATTCGTATTCTACTCCCAAATACCTTTATTTAAGCCCCATATTGCGATGGTCAGCAAAAAATTACTCTTTGAGGGGTATTTTGGAATAGGGTAGACCCCCAGAAAATTGTTTTGAAAGTGGATATCGATTCTTGCTCTACTTCACAATATATTTCATTTAAGCCCCACATTGACATGGTCGGTAAATATGCCCGATTTAGGGGTGTTTTGGGGAGTGAGGTGGTCCCCCAATCACTAAGCCCTGAAAATAAATCAGCAACGTGCCTTATTCTCATACATTTGAACCCCATATTACCATTGGCCTCAAAATTGGATACCAAATACGTTTTCTAATCTCAAATACCATTCACTTAAACCCCTTATTGCTAAAGGCAGCAAATATGTTCGGTTTGGGGTATGGGCCCTAAAAACTATGAATATCGAGCTCCACTCTCGTTAAGACCCAAATTGTCGTGGTGAGCAAATACCTTCTACTTGGGGGCTGTAATGGTGGTGGGACGTCCCCTAGACAGTTGGTCCCGAATGTTGATGGCAGATTCATGGTCTACTCCCAAATACCTTTAATTTGAGCTTCATTTTTCCATAGTCAGCAAACATGACCGGTTTGGGGATGGGTGACTTAGCTTTGAAAATATATATCAGATTCGTGTTCTATTCTAAAAAAAACCTCTTATTTGAGCCTCATATTGCAATGGTCAGCAAAAACATCCTATTTGAGTGGTGTTAGGCGGGTGGGGTGGCTCCATAGACACTTTACCCGAATATTGATATCAGATTCGTTCTTTATTTCCAAAGACCTTTCATTTGAGCCACATATTGCCATGGTCCTAAATTTGTCCGATTTTGGGGTGTTTTGGGGATTGGGGTGCTCCCCCAAACACTTGGTCCGACAATTGGATATCAGATTCGTTTTCTAAACTTAAATACCTTTCATTTCAGTCCCATATTGCCATGGTCAGTAAATAAGACCTGTTTGGAGGGTGTTTTGGGGAAGGGGTTGACCGCCAAAAACTTTGTCTCAAATTTGGATATCAGATTCGTATTTTACTCGCAAATACCTTTCATTTGAGTCCCATATTGCCATGGTCGGTAAATATGTCCGATTTAGGGGTGTTTTGTGGGTTAGGGTGGTCCCCCAGAAACTTGGTCCCACATTTGGATATCAGATACGTTTTGTAATCTTAAATACCCTTCATTTGAGTCCCATATTGTCGTGATAGGTCTAAATATATGTTTGGTAGATTTTAGGGTGGGGCAGCCCCCCTAGGTACACCATCCGAAAGTTGGACACCAAATTTTTGTTTGTAGGTAACTATATGAGAGCACAGAAAATTTCGCTAAAATAGCACCACCCATCTCCGAGATCTGGCGTTTTTGAAAATTAGGGTAAGGGGAGGGTCCGCTCCCCCTTCAGATATCAAAAAGTGCAGTACCCTATTTTCACCACGGGATCATTATGCACTATCAGTGAAAATTTCAAGAAAATCGGTTCAGCCTGAGTATATAAGGAACACACAAACAAACATACAAATACAAATAAATTTGTATACCCTCCACCATAGGAAGGGTGTATACTAATTTCGTCATTCTGTTTGTAACTCCTCGAAATATTCGACTCAGACCCCATAAAGTACATATATTCTTGATCGTCATGTCATTTGAAGTCGATCTAGTCATGTCTGTCCGTCCTTCCGTCTGTCTGTCGAAAACATGCAAACTTTCGAAGGGTAAAGCTAGCAGCTTGCAATATTGCACAAATACTTTTTATAGGTGTAGGTCGGTTGGAATTGTAAATGGGCCATATCGGTCCATGTTTTGATATTGCTGCCATATAAACCGATCTTGGGTCTTGACTTCTTCAGACTCTAGAGGGCGCAATATTAATCCGATTTGACTAAAATTTTGCACGTAATGCTTTGGTGTCATTTCCAACAACTATGCTAAGTATGGTTGAAATCGGTCCATAACCTGATATAGCTGTCATATAAACCGATCTGTGGTCTTGACTTCTTGAGCCTGTCGAGGGCGCAATTCCTATCCGATTTGGCTGAAATTGTTCATGACGCATTGCGTCGCAACTTCCAACAACTGTGTCATGTATGGTTCAAATCGGTGCATAACCTGATATAGCTGCCATATAATCTGATCTGGGGTCTTGACTTCTTGAGCCACTAGAGGACGCAATTCTTATCCGATTTAGTTGAGATTTTGCATGTGGTGTTTTGGTGTCACCACGTGGTTGAAATCGGTCCATAACCTGATATAGCTGTCATATAAACCGATCTTTGGTCTTGACTTCTGGAGCCTGTCGAGGGCGCAATTCCTATTCGATTTGGCTGAAATTGTTCATGACGCATTGCGTCGCAACTTCCAACAATTGTGTCATGTATGGTTCAAATCAGTGCATAACCTGATATAGCTGCCATATAAACCGATCTGGGGTCTTGACTTCTTGAGCCACTAGAGGACGCAATTTTTATCCGATTTGGTTGAGATTTTGCACGAGATGTTTTTTTATGATTGTCAACAACTGTGCCATGTATGGATGAAATCGGTGCATAATCTGATATAGCTGCCATATTATCCGATCTGGGGTCTTGATTTCTTAAACCATTAGATTGCGCAAATCCTATCTGATTTCACTGAAATTTTGCTTGACGTGTTTCGTTATGAATTTCAGCAATTGTGCAAAGTATGGTTCAAATCGGTACATAACCTGATATAGGTGCCATTTAACCGATCTGGGATGTTGACTTCTTAAGCTTTTATAGGTCGCAATTATTATTTGATTTGAGTGCAGATTGTACAACATGCGTGTCAAATATGGTCTGAATCGGTCTACAGCCTAATACAGCTCCACTATAAAACGATCTCCCTATTTTACTTTTTGAGCCCCTAAAGGGCTCAATTCTTATTCGATTTGGCTGACATTTTACACAATGACTTCTACTACGGTCTCCAACATTCATTCCATTATGGTCTGAATATGACCGTAACTTGATATAGCCCCAATAGCATAGCTATTATTTTCTTTTATCCTTTCCTTTACTTTGTTTGCCTAAAAAGAGACACCGGGAAAAGAACTCGACAAATGCGATGCATGGTGGAGGGTATATAAGATTCGGCCCGGCCGAACTTATAACAAGTAAAAGCGTGCTAATTTTGGGAACCCACCACCATGGATTCTGCTAAGGATTTATACAAAAACAAATTTAGTTGCAAGGCATAAATCAATTCTACATATCAATCTTCTGCCAAACCATCAAAGATTAAAGTTTCTATGGACCGGCTTATATGGGAGCTATATAAGGTTATAGACTGATTTAGACCAAATCGGACAAAAACTGCAGCTTGTAAAGGCTCAAGATGTTAAATCGGGAGTTCGGTTCATATGAGTGCTATATCAGGTCATATACCGATTTGCACCGTACTTACTACAACAGTTGGAAGTCATAACAGACCACTAAGTGCAAGATTTCAACCAAATCGAACGAATATTGCGACTTCCAAGAGATCAAGAAGTCAAATCGGCATATCGGTTTATATGGTAGCTAAAGGGTGATTTTTTTGAGGTTAGGATTTGCATGCATTAGTATTTGACAGATCACGTGGGATTTCAGACATGGTGTCAAAGAGAAAGATGCTCAGTATGCTTTGACATTTCATCATGAATAGACTTACTAACGAGCAACGCTTGCAAATCATTGAATTTTATTACCAAAATCAGTGTTCGGTGCGAAATGTGTTCAAATTTTGACAAATTTTGTTCAGCGATGAGGCTCATTTCTGGTTGAATGGCTACGTAAATAAGCAAAATTGCCGCATTTGGAGTGAAGAGCAACCAGAAGCCGTTCAAGAACTGCCCATGCATCCCGAAAAATGCACTGTTTGGTGTGGTTTGTACGCTGGTGGAATCATTGGACCGTATTTTTTCAAAGATGCTGTTGGACGCAACGTTACGGTGAATGAACACATTTCGAACCGAACACTGATTTTGGTAATAAAATTCAATGATTTGCAAGCGTTGCTCGTTAGTAAGTCTATTCATGATGAAATGTCAAAGCATACTGAGCATCTTTCTCTTTGACACCATGTCTGAAATCCCACGTGATCTGTCAAATACTAATGCATGAAAATCCTAACCTCAAAAAATCACCCTTTATAACAGCTTATGGACGGATTTGCACCGTACTAGGCAGAGTTGTTGAAAGTCATAACAGATCACCACATGCAAAATTTGAGCCAAATCAGACAAAAATTGCGGCTTTCAACGGCTCAAAAAATCAAATTGGGAGATCGGTTTATATGGGAGCTATATGAGGTTGTAGACCGATTTGCACCATACTTACTTCAACTGTTCGAAGTCATAACAGACCACTAAGTGCAAGATTTCAGTCAAATCGGACAAAAAATTACGTCTTCCAGGGGCTCAAGAAATCAAATCGGCATATCGGTTTATATGGGAGCTATATGAGGTTATATACCGATTTGGACCGTACCAAGCAGAGGTGTTGAAAGTCATCACAGAATACTACATGCCAAATCGGACAAAATTGACGTCTTGCAGGGGCTCAAAAAATGAAATCGGGCAATCGGTTTATATGGGAGCTTTATCAGGTTATAGACCGATTTGCACCATACTTACTACAACTGTTCGAAGTCATAACAGAACACCACATGCAAAATTTTCGCCAAATCGGATAAAAAATTGGGCCTTCCATGGAGCTCAAGAGATCAAATCGGGAGATCGGTTTATATGGGAGCTATATCAGCTTATAAACCGATTTTGACCGTCCTTGCACAGTTGTTGAAAGTCAACACAGAACACTATGTGCAAAATTTCAGCCAAATCGGACAAAAATTGCGTCTTCCAGGGGCTCAAAAAATCAAATTGGGAGATCGGTTTATATGATAGCTATATCTAAATCTGAACCAATATGGCCCATTTGCAATCCCCAATGACCTATATAAATATTAAGTAATTGTGCGAAATTTCAAGCGGCTAGCTCTATGCGTTCGACCTTTATCGTGATTTCGACAGGCGGACGGACGGATGGCCGGACAGACGGACGGACATGGCTAGATCGATTCAAAACGTCGACACGATTAAGAATATATACCTTATGGGGTCATAGACGAATATTTCGAGGTGTTACAATCGAGGTGTTATACCCCCATCCTATGGTGGTGGGTATCAAAATATGTAAATTCGTGTTTCTAATAACCTTGCTAAAGTGTGTTGTCATATTATTTATGCAGATGTTGATAACCTATGACACCTTTTTGACATAAATACCTTGAATGAGATATGAAAAACTTATGCCTTCATTCAACAAATTAGCTAAAATGTCAGTCAGTATGAAAAACTAACGCATTTCCCCACATAAAGACTTCAAATGTGTGGATAATTGGATTCATTTAAATCTAACCTTCACCCACTTTAAAATAATGACACATTTATTTTGTCAACACTATGCCATGTTTCTTCTTGCAGACTAGAAAGAAAAACATTTGGTATAAATTTCGTGCGTTTAAGCGTGTGTCGACATAATTTAATAGACCAATTTGCGCTTTATTATTATTATGATGACCATTAAAATGGGAAAAATCCATGTATTTCAAATTTTGAAAATCCAACTGGAGTTAATGAAACTATTTGTGAGGCGAACAACCTTCATAAATTCTAAGGCTGGGAAATCGCCTACCTAGTATTTGTCAACAACGCTTTGGCTGTGACTTTATTGCCGAAAGCAAATGCCACCCCGCACCGCTGCTGTGCTATGGTTCAGGAATTTTCGTTGGTGTAAAAATAAAATAATTGCTCTTGTAATGTCTAGATTTTCCATTCGAAATGTGAGCAAAAATTAAAACCCCAAGCAGGAAGTTATTCATCAGCCGCAGATCGTGGACAACCGATGGCATTTTGTCAAGCAGCCGCTGTAAGGGACTGACTTATGTTTAATACACTGAACTGTAATTTGTATCCCTTTTCCGATGCAATTTCGCAGATAAGAGATGTGAAAGTGCAGAGTTTTTCAGCACATGACGAAGTAGAAATCAAAATTAATTTTGTTATTCAAATGCAGTTTTGAACGGTTGTTGATAAACAACTATTTTTGTTGTAGTATTTTTCCATAGGATATATAAATGTCACTACCAGTTGGCATCATATCTGACGGTTTTAATGGGAAAGCTTTTGGAAGTGGGCCGTTTGCAAAGTTTTCGGGGTTTCGGAGTATAATTGGGACTTATTTTTATACCCACTACCGAAGGATGGGGGTATATTAATTTTGTCATTCCGTTTGCAATACATCGAAATATCTATTTCCGACCCCTAAAAGTATATACATTACTAGCTGACCGGGGCCCGCTCCGCTGCGCCTTCTTTTAGTTTATATGGAACAAAAGTTTCCTTGGAATATTTATTTCCGACAATTAAAGAGCTTTTAGTGAAATACCATGCAACTTGACTAACAGTTTAACAATAAAAGTGCCTTTATCTGAATCCCATATGATCTTTATTGGTCTACGAATTTATGTTTGGATATAAGGTGTACTCCATTCTTAAAATACCTCATTTTAGCCTGATATTCTCATAATGTCTGATTTAGTGGTGTCTTCGGCGGAGAGGTGGTCCCCCAGATACTTGGCCCTGAAAAAATATCAGCATCGTGCTCTTCTCTTAAACACCATTTATTTAAACCCCATATTGCCATTGGCTTAAGAGGAGTTTACAGGATGAGGCGTCCCCCAAACACATGGCCCCAAAATAGGTTATCAAATTCGTTTTCTAATCTCAAATACCTTTCATTTGAGCCATATATTGGCATGGTCGAAAAGTTTTTTTCCTTTGGGGGTGTTTTGGGAAAGGGGTGATGCCCTTAATACATAGTCCTACATTTGGATGTCAAATTCGTATTCTACTCCCAAATACCTTTATATGAGCCCCATATTGCGATGGTCACTAAAAAATTGCTGTTTGCGGGGTATTTTGGGAAAGTGGAAGACCCCCAGAAAATTGGTCCCGAAAGTGGGTATCAATTCTTGCTCTACCCTCCAATACCTTTTATTTAAGCTGCACATTGACATGGTCCGTATATATGGCCGATTTAGAGGTGTTTTGGGGATTAGGGTGGTCGCCGAAACACTAAGCCCGGAAAATATATCAGCAACGTGCTCTATTCTCATATATCTATATATGATTTATTTGAACCCCATATTGCTATGGCCCTCAAAATTGGATATCAAATTCGTTTTCTAATCTCATTTAAACCCCTTATTGCAAAAGTCAGCAAATATGTCCGCTTTGGGGTATTGGCCCTAAAAACTATAAATATTTTGCTTCAAGCTCTTTAAGACCCAAAGTGTCTTGGTGAGCAAAAGCATACAATTTAAGGGTTGTTATGGTGGTGGGACGTCCCCTAGACAGTTGGCCCCTAATGTTGATATCAGATACGTGGTCTACTCCCACATACCTTAGATTTGAGCCATATATTTCCATAGTCGGCAAACATGACCGGCTTGGGGGTGTTTTGGGGGATGGGCCGCCACTCAGTGAGTTTACCTTGAAAATATATATCGGATTCGTGTTCCAATTTAAACCCCTCTTATTTGAGCCTCATATTGCAATAGTCAGAAAATACTTCCAATTTGGGTGGTATTTTGTTGGTGTGGTGGCCCTATAGACACTTTTCCCGAATATTGATATCAAATTCTTGCTTTACTCCCAAAGACCTTTCATTTGAGCCCCATATTGCTATGGTCGTACATTTGTCCTCTTTGGGGGATGTTTTTGTTGAGAGGCGGCCCCCAAACACTTGGTTCCATATTTGGATATCAGATTCGTATTCTACATTCAAATATCTTTCATTTAAGCCCCATATTCCCATGGTCAGTAAATAAGTCCTGTTTGGAGTGTGTTTTGCGAAAGGTGTGGACCCCCAGAAACGTGGTCCCACATTTGGATATCAGATTCGTATTCTACTCGCATATACCTTTCATTTGAGTCCCATATTGCCATGATCGATAAATATGTCCGATTTAGGGGTGTTTTGGGGGTTGGCTGGTGTTATGGGGGTGGGGTGACCCCATAAACACTTTTCCCGAATATTGAGATCAGATTTGTGCTTTACTCCCAAAGACCTTTCATTTGAGCCCCATATTGCTATGGTCGTAAATGTGTCCACTTTGGGGGAGGTTTTCGGGGAGAGGCAGCCCCCCAAACACTTGGTCTCATATTTGGATATCAGATTCCTATTCTACACTCAAATACCTTTTATTTAAGCCCCATATTCCCATGGTCAGTAAATAAGTCTTGTTTGGGGGGTGTTTTGGGGAAGGGGTGGACCCCCAGAAACGTGGTCCCACATTTGGATATCAGATTCGTATTCTACTCGCAAATACCTTTCATTTGAGTCCCATATTGCCATGGTCGGTAAATATGTCCAATTTAGGGGTGTTTTGGGGGTTGGGGTGGTCCCCCTTGTACTTGGTCCGACAATTGGATATCAGATACGTTTTCTTATCCTAAATACCTTTCATTTGAGTCCCATATTGTCGTGATTGGTGTAAATATATGTTTGGTAGGTTTTAGGGTGGGGCGGTCCCCCTAGGTACCCCATCCGAAATTTGGATACCAAATATTTGTTTGCAGGTTACTACGAGAGAGCACACAAAATTTCGCTTAAATCGCACGACCCATCTCCGAGATCTGTCGTTTCTGAAAATTAGGGTAAGAGGGAGGGTCCACCCCCTCTTCAGATATCAAAAAATATAGTACTCTATTTTCACCACGTAGTCATTATGCACCATCTGTGAAAATTTCAAGAAAATCGGTTCAGCAGTTTCTGAGTCTATAAGGAACACACAAACAAACAAACCTACAAACAAACACAAATTGATTTTTATACCCACCACCGAAGGATGGGGGTATATTCATTTTGTCATTCCGTTTGCAACACATCGAAATATCCATTTCTGACCCTATAAAGTATATATATTCTTGATCAGCATAAAAATCTAAGACGATCTAGACATGTCCGTCCGTCTGTCCGTCTGTCTGTTGAAATCACGCTACAGTCTTCAAAAATAGAGATATTGAGCTGAAATTTTGCACAGGTTCTTCTTTTATTCATAAGCAGGTTAAGTTCGAAGATGGGCTATATCGGACTATATCTTGATGTAGCCCCCATATAGACCGATCCGGCGATTTAGGGTCTTAGGCCAATAAAGGCCACATTTATTATCCGATTTTGCTGAAATTCGACATCCTCCGTCAATTTGGCCCAGATCGGTTTAGATTTGTATACAGCTGCCATATAGACCGATCTCTCGATCTATGGACATGGGCCTATAAAAGGCATATATATTGTCCGATGTCGTCGAAATTTGGGACAGTAAGTTGTGTTGGGCCCTTCGACATTCTTCTTCAATTGGGCCCAGATCGGTCCAGATTTTAATATAGCTACCATATAGGGTGATCTCTCGATTTAAGGTTTTGGGCCCTTGAACGGCGCCTTTATTGTCTGATGTCGCCGAAACTTGGGATAGTGAGACGTTTTAAGCCCCTCGACATACTTCTGCAATATGGCACAGATCGGTCCAGATTTGGATATAGCTGCCATATAGACCGATCTCTCGATTTAAGGTTTTAGGCCCATAAAAGGCGTATTACTGTCCGATGTCGCCAAAATTTGGGACAATGAGTTGTGCTAGGACCTTCGACATTCTTCTTCAATTTGGCTCAGATCGGTCCTGATTCGGAAATAGTTCCATATAGACCGATATCTCGATTTAAAGTCTTGGCCCCATAGAAGGCGCATTTATAATCCGATTTCATTTATAATCCGAATTTGACACAGTGACTTATGTTAGGCTTTTCGACATCCGTGTCATATATGGTTCAGATCGGTTTATTTTTAGATATAGCTAATTCAAAGTTCAATATTTTGGTATATACAATTGAACAATGACTTGTACTTATTAGTATTTGGTCGAAATCGGAACATTTTTCGATATAGCTGCTATGGGCATAAGGTATGCATTTTTCACCGGATTTTGACGAAAGGTGGTTTACATATATACCCGAGGTGGTGGGTATCCAAAGTTCGGCCCAGCCGAACTTAACGCCTTTTTTCTTGTCCATTGTTAAGATGGTGCAAATGATGATGAATACCCTTGAAAGAACAATAGAAGTCAAAATAAGGTGGCACACATGTATACGCGCTTAAAAAAATTTAAACAATTTAACGATCGGCGGAATTTGCGAAGATAGGGAAACCTATCTTCGGAACTTTCAGAGCAACCCTCGGTCTACTTGCATTTTTATTTCACCTATTTGCTCAGACTATTATGAACACTGCCTACCAACGCCAACACATGTCACGCATTTAATTGTTAGTTTCTTTCTAGCTGAACTAATTGTTGTCGTCGTTGTCAACACCCTTAACAAACAGTTTGGGTGTTTATTGGGGTGGAGTGTAACAATCAAATTACAAATTTTGCTCAAGAACATTGCACCAAGGAACAGGGGCAAACTTCTCACATATCAATGAGTGCAGTCCGATTAAAATTTAAGCTCAATGATAAGGGGCCTCCTTTTTATAGCCTAGTCCGAACGGCGTGCCGCAGTGCGACACTTCTTTGGAGAGAAGTTTTTGCATGCCTTAGTACCTCACAAAAGTTGCCAGCATTAGGAGGGGAAAACCACCGCTGAAAATATTTCCTGATGATCTCGCCCGAATTCGAACCCAGTCGTTCACCTTCATAAGCGGACATGCTAATCTCTGCGCTACGGTGGCCTCCGGAGTGTAACAATCACAATCAGAAATAAGTAAAGATTTGTAAAGTTTGACCGTGCTGAATCTTGGATACCCCCACCATGGATTCCGCTTTAAATGTGCCTTTATTAACTCGGTTCGTATTTGAATTATTTTACAACAACCAAATCGGAAATTGGTTGCGGGTGCTATGGTCTCAAGTAGTTATATCGGGGAATCGGTATTTGAAGGGCCTATATCAGTATATAGACCGACTCGGACCGTACAGGGCATGGATATTGGAAGTCATAGCAGGAGTGTTTGTGCCAAATTTCAGCCAAATTAGATGAAAATTTTAGCTTCTAGGGGCTAAAATATCAAGCGACTAGCTTTACGATTTTGAGCGCTATCGTGATTTCGACAGGCAGGCAGAAGGACTCACGGATATGTCTAGATCGTCTCCGAATGTCGAGACGATCCAGAATTTTTATATTTTAGGGGGTCGCAGATCAATATTTTGAGGTGTTACAAACAGAATGACTAGATTAGTATACCCCCATCCTATGGTGATAGGTATAAACAAGTAAAAGCGTGCTAAGTTCGGCCGGGCCGAATCTTATATACACTCCACCATGGATCGCATTTGTCAATTCTTTTCCCGGCATCTCTTCTTAGGCAAAACAGGATATAAGAAAAGATTTGCTCTGCTATTAGAGCGATATCAAGATATGGTCCGGTTTGGACCACAATTAAATTATATGTTGGAGACCTGTGTAAAAGTCAGCCAATTCGAATAAGAATTGCGCCCTTTGGGGGCTCAAGAAGTAAAATAGAGATATCGATTTATATGGGAGCTGTATTGGGCTATAGACCGATTCAGACCATAATTAATACGTATGTTGATGGTCATGAGAGAATCCGTCGTACAAAATTTCAAGCAAATCGGATAATAATTGCGACCTGTACATGCTCAAGAAGTCAAGATCACAAATCGGTTTATATGGCAGCTATATCAGGTTATGAACCGATTTGAACCATACTTGGCACAGTTGTTGGATATCATAACAAAACACGTCGTACCAAAATTCATTCAAATCGGAGAAGAATTGCGCCCTCTAGAAGCTTAAGAAGTCAAGACACAAGATCCGTTTATATGGCAGCTATATCAGGTTATAGATCGATTTGAACCATACTTGGCACAGTTGTTGGATATCATGACAAAACACACCGTCCAAAATTTCATTCAAATCGGATAAGAATTGCGCACTCTAGAGGCTCAAGAAGTCAAGACCAAAGATCGGTTTATATGGCAGCTATATCAGATTATGAACCGATTTGAACCATACTTGGCACAGTTGTTGAATATCATAACAAAACAGGTCGTCCAAAATTTCATTCCAATCGGATAAGAATTGCGCACTCTGGAGGCTCAAGAAGTCAAGACCCAAGATCGGTTTATGTGGCAGCTATATCAGGTTATGGACCGATTTGAACCATACCTGGCACAGTTGTTGGATATCATAACAAAACACGTCGTACCAAAATTCATTCAAATCGGATAAGAATTGCGACCTCTAGAGGCTCAAGAAATCAAGACCCAAGATCGGTTGATATGACAGCTATATCAGGTTATGGACCGATTCGAAACATACTTGGCACAGTTATTGCATATCATAACAAAACGCGTCGTGCAAAATTTCATTCCAATCGGATAAGAATTGCGCACTCTAGAGGCTCAAGCAGTCAAGACCCAAGATCGGTTTATATGGCAGCTATATCAAAACTTGGACTGATATGGCCCATTTACAATACCAACCGACCTACACTAATAAGAAGTATTTGTGCAAAATTTCAAGCGGCTAGCTCCTTCGGAAGTTAGCGTGCTTTCGACAGACAGACGGACGGACGGACGGACATGGCTAGATCGACATAAAATGTCGCAACTATCAAGAATATATATATATATTATGGGGTCTCAGACGAATATTTCGAGTAGTTACAAACAGAATGACGAAATTAGTATACCCCCCATCTTATGGTGAAGGGTATAAAAAGGCCTCCAGAAGTCAAATGAAGGATAATAGTTGTAGTTGTTGTAACCACATGTCTACATGTGGCAGAGGCGATCCTCGTCTAACGCCTATGGGTGAGCATGATCGTTCATGATGGCCATTGGTAACTTAATGGCGCCAATAACTCTCCTTGTCATATCGAGCATCATAGGCTCTCAGTATTTATGCAAGAGCCGACGCCGCCCGGTTTCTCGCTGAGACTCTCCACTCGATACCGCCGATTGTCCGCGACTGCAATTGTCCCAAGAACTTAAATTGGGAGATCGCTACATATGACAGCGATATATAAATAAAGCCCGATCTTGACCATACTCGTACGAATGTCGAGGGGCCTAACGTAACTCATTATGCCTAAATACAGCAAAATCGGTTAATAAATTCAAATGTGATGGGCCTAAAACCTCAAATCGGGAGATCGGTATATATAGCAACTAAATTCAAATATGGCCTGGTGTGAGCCGTATTGAAGTTTACACAACGCGATAATCCCAATTTCAGCGAAATCGGACAATAAATACTTTTGTTATGGGCTCAAGAGTTGTGTCTATATGTCGAAATAAAGACCGATCTTAACCAAACTCCGTACGAATGTCGAGGGGACAAACGCAACTCTCTGTGGTTAATGTAGGCAACATCGGTAAATAAATTCACCTTTTATGGGAGTAAAACCTTAAATCGGGAGATCGGTATATATGGCAGCTATATCCAAATCTGGACCGATCTGGGCCGTATTGTACAGGGATGTCGAGGAGTCTAGCACAACGCGATAATCCAAATCGGAAATCGGACATTAAATGCGGCTATTGTAGGACTAAGACCATAAAATACGAGATGGGTCTATTTGGCAGTTTTGTCGAAATAAAGACCTGATCTTAACCGATCAGTACGAATGTCGAGGGGACAAACGCAACTCACTGTGGCTAATGTACTGGTTCAATACCCGGGGAGTCGCCCAACCCTAAAATAATACCCCAAGGGGCCATGTATACAAAACAGGACAAAATGGGATGCCAATGAAAGTTATTTGAGAGTTAAATATACAAAAGGCGTGAGCTGCGAAGGCGTTTTTAACGCTGCGTTACAGTGAAACGGTCGATAAAGCGACGAACGTCCTATGGAGAGAGAGAACATCCAAATTGTGAGAAGACGAGGCTATTACTGAAAGGAAGTAAGCAGGAGTTTAGTATAGCTTGCCGTATCATAAATGGAAACATAGGACTACGAGCTCGCGTATGCAAAATCGGTACGACAAGTGATAACATGTGTAGGGTATGTGGGGAAGATGGTGAGATATTGGAGCATTTCCTATGTCATTGCCAGACATGTACCAACTTAGGGGCGTGGTATGGAAAACGATTAGGGATTTTGTAAGTAGCACGGAACTCTTAACTTATTGGGTTGCCCAAAAAGTAATTGCGGATTTTTTAAAAGAAAGTAAATGCATTTTTAATAAAACTTAGAAAGAACTTTAATCAAATATACTTTTTTTACACTTTTTTTCTAAAGCAAGCTAAAAGTAACAGCCGACAACTAACAGAAGAAAGAATGCAATTACAGAGTCACAAGCTGTGAGAAAATTTGTCAACGCCGACTATATGAAAAATCCGCAATTACTTTTTGGGCAACCCAATAGATTTCCTTTTGCGAGGTAACTTTTATGTATTAAGAGCGCACAACAAGCCGATTAAAGGCTTATATATTCTGCCGGCCGAGATCCGGTACGGCCGAACTTAGCACACTTTTACTTGTTTGGTTTTCTTTCGGCAACAAAGTGGTTGGTCCTCAAAGCATGTCAAATCAGTAGAAAAAGTTATTGCTAATCGAGGACTATGTATTGTATACACAGGTATTACACATAGCTAATACAAGCAAAATTACAAATTTACAAAAATTTTACGAAAACTTCACCATCAACTACCACTTTCTAAGTTTCGTGTTCTACTCTCATGTTGACCAATTTCCCCGACAGCCACCCTAATAAAAGTAGATATAAATTTTCATAGGAATGCCTAACTTCATGCATCCACACTCATGAATGTCTAAATGTAATTTTAATTTGTCACACAAACATGCGGCTGTATGTAACTCTCACAGCATTTTGAATGGTAAGTGGGTTTTTGTTTTTAGGAGATATAATTTTATTTTACCATCTGATAACGGTCATTAAACTCTATTTTGCAGAAATATTTTCATTTCAATTTCCATCAAAACGGTTAAATATTGGATAATGTTTTTCTTTGTATAAAATGTTTAAGCCCAGTGCGCAAGCCCAACAGTTCGTCGCGAGTTTTAGTACAACGCCTAACGTTTTGTTATACAAGCGGATCATAAATTCACAATTCACAATTGCTAGCAAATTTCGATTTTGTTATAACAAAATGAATATCCTTGAAAGGATATTTCTTAGTAAACAATCGGCTTTGTTATTTTATTCAATCGTCTTCCTAAGCAGTGCCTGTGCAAAGGTGGATAATACATCGTGGAAAGATTTTCTCTTTGGAACAAAATGGAAATCTTCAACGTCGCCTGTATCACGTGATTATAGGTGTAGGTGAAAGCTATTCCATACTGAAAATATTGAGATTAAAAAATAAAAAAAAACTTAACTATTAGTACGAATATTTTAAAGAAATAAAAAATCGAAATAAATAACCACATAAAAAATACTTAATATCCAAAGTATCTAAAAGAAATGAAAATTAAACGTACTTGTGATGGATTTTGAACTTAGAAAATGAATTATTTATCGTATTGAATTCAAAAAAGAAAACAATTTAAACAAGTAAAAAGGCGTTAAGTTTGGCCGGGCCGAACTTTGGGTATATATATAAACCACCTTTCGTCAAAATCCGGTGAAAAATGCATGCCCCATAGCAGCTATATCGAAATATATTCCGATTTGGACCAAATACTACTAAGTACAAGTCATTGTTCAATTGTGTATAACAAAAAAATTTATCTTTTTAGTTGCTATATCTAAAAATGAACTGATTTGAACCATATACGACACGGATGTCGAAAAGCCTAACATAAGTCACTGTGTCAAATTTCAGCGAAATCGAATTATGAGTGCGCCTTTTATGTGGCCAAGACTTTAAATCGAGAGATCGGTCTATATGGCAGCTTTATCCAAATCTGGACCGATTTGGGCCAAATTGCAGAAAAAAATCAAAGAGCCTAACACAACTCAATGTCCCAAATTTCGGGGAAATCGGACAATAAATGCGCCTTTTATGGCCCCAAAACCTTCAATCGAGAGATCGGTCCATATGACAGCTATATGCAAATCTTGATAGATCTAAGACAAATTGAAGAAGAATGTCGAGGGTCTTAACTTAACTCACTGTCAAAAATTTCGGCAAAATCGGACAATAAATGCGCCTTTTATGGCCCCAAAACCTTAAATCGAGAGATCGGTCTATATAGCAGCTGTATACAAATCTGGACCGATCTAAGCCAAATTAAAGAAGAATGTCGAAGGGCCCAACACAACTCACTGTCCCAAATTTCGACGACATCGGACAATAAATGCGTCTTTTATGGCCCCAAACCCTTAAATCAAGAGATCGGTCTATATGACAGCTATATCCAAACTGAACAGATCTGGGCCAAATTGAAAAAGGATATCGAAGGCCCTCACACAACGGACTGTTTCAAATTTCGGTGATATCGGACAATAAACGCACCTTTTAAGGGCTCAAAACCTTAAATCGAGAGATCGGTCTACATGGCAGCTATATCCTAATCTGGACCGATCTGTGCCATATTGCAGAAGTATGTCGGGAGGCTTTAAATAACTCACTGTCTCGAATTTCGACGACATCGGATAAATAAATGCGCCTTTTATGGACCAAAAACCTAAAACCGAGAGATGGGTCTTTATGGCAGCTATATTCAAATCTGAACCGATCTAAGACAAATTGAAGAATAATGTCGAAGGGCCCAACACAACGAATTTCGACGACATCGGACAATAAATGCGTCTTTTATGGCCCCAAAACCTTAAATCAAGAGATCGGTCATATGGCAGCTATATCCAAATCTGGACCGATCTGTCCCATATTGCAGAAGTATGTCAAGAGGCTTAAGATAACTCACTGTCCAAATTTGAAACAATCTGGGCCAAATTGACGAAGGATTTCGAAGGGCCTAACACAACTCACTGCCTCAAATTTCAGCAAAATCGGATAATTTATGTGGCTTTTATGGACCTAAGACCCTAAATCGGCGGATCGGTTTATATGGGGGCTATATGAAGATATAGTCCGATATAGCCCATCTTCGAACTTCATCTTAATCTTGGACACAAAAAGAATCTGTGCAAAGTTGCAGATCAATATCTCTATTTTTAAAGACTGTAGAGTGTAGATCGTCTTAGATTTTTATGCTGATCAAGAATATATATACTTGATAGGGTCGGAAATGGATATTTCGATGTGTTGCAAACGGAATGACAAAATTAATATACCCCCATCCTTCGGTGGAGGGTATAAAAACAAGTAAAATCTTGCTAAGTTCGGCCGGGCCGATTCTTGGGAACCCACCACCATGGATTCTGCCAAAATATGGGAGCTAGATCTGGTTATTGATCGATTGGAACCGTACTTCGCACAGTTGTTGAAAGTCATTACAGAACACTAAGTGCAAAATTTTAGCCTACTCGGATAAAAATCGCGGCTTGTATGAGCTCAAGAAGTGAAATCGGGAGATCAGTTTATATGGGAGCTATATCATGTTCTGGACCGATTTGGAGCGTACTTAGCACAGTTGTTGGAAGGCATAACGGAACACTATATACAAAATTTCACCCAAATCGGACGAAATTTGCGGCTTCCATCGGCTCAGGAATTCTAGTCGGGAGATCGGTTTATATGGGAGTTATATCAGGTTCTTGACCGATTTGAACCGCACTTAACACAGATGTTGAAAGTTATAAAAGTTAAATGTGCAAAATTTCAACAAAATCGGACAAAAATTGCCGCTTCCAGGGGCTTAAGAAATCAAATCGGGCAATCGGTTTATAAGGGAGCTACATTCAAATCTGAACCGATATAGCCCAATCGCAATCCCTAAGGACCTACATCAATAGGAAGTAGTATACACTCATCTTATGGTGGTGGGCATAAAAATTGTATGAAATATAAATTTTTTAAGAATTTTTCGTTTTTATACTCTCCACCATGGGATGGGGGCATATTTGTAGCATATCGAAATATTCACCTGAGACCCAATAAAGCGTATTAATGGTGATTTTTTAGCTATAATCTTTTTGCCAACATGTTTCGTGTTTAACATATTCAGTTTGGTCTATAATTTAACCATGAATCGTCTTGCAAACGGACAACGCTTGCAAATTATTGAATTTTACTATCAAATGCGTGCTTCTTCCATTCCATCCACGAAGCTCATTTTTGGCTCAATGGGTACGTAAATAAGCAGAATTGTCGATTGTGGAGTAAAGATCAGCCAGAAGCATTGCAAGACCTACCAATGCATCCAGAAAATGTCACAGCTTGGTGCGGTTTACTGGCTGGTGCTATCATTGGACCGTACTTCTTCAAAGATGAAGCGAATCGTAACGTAACTGTGAATGGTGAGCGCTACCGTGAGATGATATCCAAAATGCCCAAAATGCTCAAACTGCAAGAGCTTGACTTGCATGACATGTGTTTTCAACAAGACGGTGCCACATGCTACACAGCACGCGCAACAATGGACTTATTGAGAGACGAGTTCGGTGAACATTTTATTTCACGTTCAGGACCGGTCAATCGTGCGAATTAAAGCCGTTAGATTATTTTTTGTAGGGCTATGTTAAAGCTCTTGTCTACACAGGCAAGCCCGCTTCAATTGACGCATTGGAAGACATCATTCATTATTCAACATATTCGTGAGATACCGGCCAAAATGTAGGAAAGAATATGCCAAAATTGGACTAAGTGGATGGACCATTTGAGGCGCAGTCACGGTCAACATTTGCATGAAATAATTGTATGGGCCGCTTTACTTTACAATAGCTGTTAAAAATATCACCCTTGACAAACTTGATCGTCTTGACATTTCAAGTCGATTTGGTCATGTCCATCCATCTGTCTGTCTATCGAAAGCATACAAACTGTCGAAGGAATAAAGCTAGGAGCTCGAAATTTTGCACAAATACTTCCTATTAGTGTAGGTCGGTTGGGATTATGAATGGGTGATATCGGTCGATTTTTTGATATAGCTGCCATATGAACCGATACTCGATCTGGATTTCTTAAGTCAATAGAGTGCGCAGTTATTATTCGATTTGGCTAAAATTTTGCATGAAGTGTTTTGTTTTGACTTTCAAAAGCTATGCGAAGTATGGTCTAAATCGGTTCATAACCTGATATTCGTAGCTCCCACATAAACCGATCTCCCATTTGTAGTTGTAGAGCCTCTAGAGGGTGCAATTCTTAGCCGATTCGGCTGACATTTTAAATATCAATTTCCGATCCCACAAAATGTATATATTTCTGATCCTCGTAAAATTTTGCACACACTCATATTTCTTCTATACGCATATTCAGATCTTGAATGGGACACATGGGATTATATTTCGATATAGCTGCCGTATAGACCGATCTGCCGATTTATAGTCTTAAGCATAAAACAGGTGTATTTATTACACGATTTCGTTGAAATTTGGCATAGTGAGTTTTATTAGGCCCGCCGATATCGGAATTAAAAATGGTTCTGAACGAAACATATTTGGATATAGCTGCTATATAGACCGATCTGCCGACTTTGCGTCTTAGGCTTATAACAGGCCCATTTTTTTCCCGACTACGCTGAAATTTCGAACAGTGAATTGTATCAAGACTCCCAACATCTGTCCCGAATATGGTCCAGGTCGGGCTATATTTTGATATAGCTGCATTGAGACCGATCTTCAGCTTTAGGTTTAAAGACCATAAATGAGGCATTTATTATCCAATTTGGTTGAAATTTGAAACACTGAACTGCTTTAAGACTCTCGACATTCAACCCAAATAAAGCCATGATGGTGGGTGTCAAAAGTTCGGCACGGCCGAACCTAATGCCATGTACTTGTTTTTGCTGTCCCATTTTCAACATATTTTTATACCCTCCACCATAGGATGGGCGTATACTAATATCGTCATTCTGTTTGTAACACCTTGAAATATGCGTCTGAGACCCCATAATGTATAAATATTCTTGATCGTCATGTCATTTTAATTCGATCTAGCCATGTCCATCCGTCTGTCCGTCCGTCTGTCTGTCGAAAGCAAGTTAACTTTCGAAGGAGTAAGGCTAGGAGTAAGGCTAGCCGCTTGAAATTATCCACAAGTACTTCTTTTTAGTGTAGGTCGGTTGGTATTGTAAATGGGCCATATCGGTGCATGTTTTGATATAGCTGCCATATAAACCGATCTTGGGTCTTGACTTCTTGAGCCTCTAGAGAGGGCAAATCTCTTCCGATTTGATTGAACTTTTGCACATAGTGGTTTGAATCACTTCCAACAACTGTGCGAAGTATGGTCTTAATCGGTCCATAACCTGATATAGCTGCCATATAAATCTTGGGTCTTGACTTCTTCAGCCACTAGAGAGCGCAATTCTCTTCCGATTTGACTGAAATTTTGCACATAGTGTTTTGATATCACTTCCAACAACTGTGCGAAGTATGGTCCAAATCGGTATTTAACCTGATATAGCTGCCATATAAACCGATCTTTCGTCCTGACTTCTTGAGCCTCTAGAGAGGGCAATTCTCTTCCGATTTGACTGAAATTTTGCACATAGTGGTTTGAATCACTTCCAACAAATGTGCGATGTATGGTCCAAATCGGTCTTTAACCTGATATAGCTGCCATATAAACCGATCGTGGGTCTTGACTTCTTGAGCCTCTAGAGAGGGCAATTCTCATCCGATTTGGCACAAATTTTGTACAACGGCTCCTCCCATGGCCTTCAACATACGTGTGCAATATGGTCAGTGCAATCGATCTATGGCTTGATACAACTCCCATGTAACCCGATCTCACGATTTCGCTTCTTGAGCCCTGAATCGGACTATAACTTGATATAGCTGCGTCCTTATTCATTATTCTTTGTTTGCCTAAAAACAAATACTGCGCAAAGAACTCGACAGATGGTGGAGGGTATATAAGATTCGGCCCGGCCGAACTTAGCACGCTTTTACTTGTTTCTCCATAAGCAGGTTAATTTCGAAAATGGGCTATATCGGATTATATCTTGATATAGCACCCATATAGACCGATCCGCCGATTTAGGGTCTTAGGCCCATAAAAGTCCCATTTATTATCCGATTTTGCTGAAATTTGGGACAGTGAGTTGTGTTGGGCCCTACAAAATCTCTTTAATTTGGCCCAGATCGGTTCAGATTTGGATATAGCTGTCATATAGACCGATTTATTGTCCGATTTTGCTGAAATTTGGGACAGTGAGTTGTGTTAGGCCCTTCAATATCCTTTTTAAGTTTGGCTCAGATCTGTTCAGATTTGGATATAGCTTCCATATAGACCGATCTGTCGATTTAAGGTCTTGCGCCCATCAAAGGCCAATATATTGTTATACACATTTGAACAATGACTTGTTCTTATAAGTGTTTGGTCCAAATCGGAACATATTTCGATATATAGCTGCTATGGGGCATTAGTTATTAAATATATAGCCGAGGTGGTGGGTATCCAAAGTTCAGCCCGGCCGAAAACGTCTTTTTTCTTGTTTATGTAGGTCGTGGGGAATTGCAAATGTGCCGTATCGGTTCAGATTTGGAAATAGCCCCCATATATAACGATTCCCGGTTTTGATTTTTTAAAACCCTAGAGGTCTTAATTTTCTTCGATTATGAGTCCCAATATACGCGCCATGTATCGTCTGAATTGGTCTGTAAACTGGTCTATAAACCGATCACCGGATTTGATATTTTCACCCCATGGATGCCCCAATTTTAGCCTTATTTGGTTGAAATTTGCACAAAAAGGCGTCTATTATGACTTCCAATAACCGTGCCAAGCATGATGAATCAGTCTGTAAACTGTTGTAGCCACCCATATAAATCCCCCCCGTTTGACTTCTTTATCCCCTAGAACCTTTAGTTTTCATTCAATTTGGCGGAAATTTGGTACGTGAAGAACTTTTGTGTCCCCCTTTACACACTCCGAACCCAGAAAGGTTCATAAATGGGTATAGACCCCTTAGGGTTTCGCCTGATTAACGTATGCGAATGTACGACATCGAAATATTCAATACAATAAATTTGATCACTTTTTATGTTATTTATATACAATTGCTTCATTTTGAAAATATTTGCAGTTTTGCCAATATTCAGTGTAGTCCCTATGGGACCAGCATTGTGCTTGGCTCCATCAGGGGAAGTGGGCAGCTGTATACCCAATAAGGACTGCATTATACGAGGTGGTATACCAGCAGGGCCATGTGGAGGAGGATATGGAATATGCTGTGTTTGTAAGTTGTTTCTCGCTCTAGTATGAAAATATTACAATTCTCCAATTTAAACAAACAAAACTGTGCAAAAGTTTTGCAGACATGTGGCGGTATTATAAGGGAGAACTCCACATATTTCGTTAACCCCAATCATCCAGACACTTATGATGGTACAGGAAGTTGCCAGGTTACGGTACAAAAAGTACATCCCGACATATGCCAGTTAAGGTAGGCGTATTAAAGAAGCTATCTCAAATAATCACTAAAACCTTAAACATGTTTCTCAACTAGGTTAGATTTGGATATGTTCTCCATAGCACCTCCGGAACCCGTAAATCACCTGTGTACCCAAGATCAATTATTGGTATCTGGCAGCAGCCCAGTTCCTACCATATGCGGCACTTCCTCGGGCGATCATAGTAAGACAAGGGAAAGGGTGGATTTTCATACAAATTAAAGACTTTAAACTTTTCAGTGTACATTGATGCTGGGCTGGGTCAAAGTAATCCAATTGTGCTATCCGTCATTACCAGTGGAACGTTTCCCAGAATATGGCGCATGCGTGTTACACAAATACACTGTGGCAGTATTGGTAGAGCCGAACAGGGTTGCCTACAATACTACACTGGTATTAGTGGCCGTGTAAGAAGTTTCAATTTTAATACCGTCTCCGGTAGGCAGCTGTCCAATCAGGATTACAGCATTTGTGTGAGAACAGAAAGAAATTTTTGTGGCATACAATATAATGCATGCCCGGACTTAGGTATGGAAGGTAATGCAAAGATTTTCCGATTTTAAGTTTTCTTTTGAATTTTTGTTTCGTTTTAGAAAATAATCGTTCGAGATCTTTTACATTGTCTGGGAACTCCAATAATCCCACGGGCACCATGGTTGGTGGCGGGACTCAAGTTACCCAAAATGCCTGCATACAAGATTGGCTTTTAATTGGCTGTATGCGTTCCGCTGATCGCATACCACCCCAAAGTGCATGCGAGGATCGTGTATGTGGTGGTACTTTTAGTGCGGAAGTGGGCATGGTTCAGAAAACTGTTCAATGTAAGTAGAGTGAGCCGTCTGAGCCGAATCTTATATACCCTCCACCGTGGATCGTATTTATCAAGTTCTTTGCACGGTTATTACATGAAATATTGATGGATTCTTAGATATCTTATTGGGTTGCCCAAAAAGTAATTGCGGATTTTTCATATAGTCGGCGTTGACAAATTTTTTCACAGCTTGTGACTCTGTAATTGCATTCTTTCTTCTGTCAGTTATCAGCTGTTACTTTTGGCTTGCTTTAGAAAAAAAGTGTAAAAAAGTATACTTGATTTAAGTTCATTCTAAGTTTTATTAAAAATGCATTTACTTCCTTTTAAAAAATCCGCAATTACTTTTTGGGCAACCCTATATATATAATAAGTAAAAGCGTGTTATGTTCGGCCGGGCCGATTCTTGGGAACCCACCACCATGGATTCGGCTAAACTACGGGAGCTTATCTGGTTATAGACCGAATTGAACCGTACTTAAAACAGTTGTTGAGAGTCATAACAGAACTCTATATGCAAAATTTCAGCAAAATCCGATAAAAATAGCGAATTGTAAGGGCTCAAAAATCAAACCGGGAGATCGGTTTATATGGAAGCTATATCAGGTTATAGACCGATTTAGACCGTACTTAACACAGTTGCTGGAAGTCATAACGCAACACTATTTGTAAAATGTCAGCCAAATCGGACAAAAATTGCGTCTTCCAGGGGCTCAAGAAGTCAAATCTGGAGATCAGTTTATAAGGGAGCTATATCCAAATCTGAAGCGATATGGCAATCCCCAACGACCTACATTAATATTAAGTATATGTGCAAAGTTTCAAGCAGCTAGTTATACGCGTTCGACCCCTATCATGATTTCGACAAACGGACGGACATGGGTAGTTCGACTCAGAATGTTGAGACGATCTTTATGGGGTCCTAGATCAATATTTCGAGGTGTTACAAACGGAATGACTAGATTAATATACCTCCACAGTATGTTGGTGGGTTCAAATATCAATTTGTGTTTGTTTGTTTGTCTGTTCCGTATAGACTCAAAAACAGCTGAATCGATTTTCTTGAAATATTCAGATCCAGTAGTGAAAATAGGCTACTACGTTTTTGATATTTGAAGGGGGAGCGGACCCTCCCCCTTACCCCAGTTTTCAAAAACGCCAAATCTTGATGATGAATGCTGCGATTTAAGCGAAATTTTGTGTGCTCTCTTCAAGTAAACTAAAAACAAAAATTTGGTATCCAATTTCGGATGTGGTTCCTAGGGGGGCCGCCCCATCCCCAAAACCTACCAAATACATATATAGTCCAATCACGACAATATGGGACTCAAATGAAAGGTATTGAAGAGAAGAAAAGATATCTGATATCCAAATGTGGGACCAAATTCCTGGGGCTCCTCCCCTTCCCCAAAACACTCCCCAAAGGGGACAAATTTTCGACCATCGCAATATGGGGCTCAAATGAAAGGTCTTTGGGAGTAAAGCATGAATCTGATATCAATATACGGGAAAAAAGTGTTTATGGGCCACCCCAACCCCATAAAACCACCCAAGTAGGACGTATTTGCTAACAATTGCAATATGGGGCTCAAATAAGAGGTATTTTGGAGTAGAACAAGAATATGATATATATTTTCAGGGTCAAGTCACTGAGAGGCCGCCACAGTCCCAAAAACAGTCATGTTTGCCGACTATGGCAATATGGGGCTCAAATGAAAGGTATTTGGGAGTAGACTACGAATGTGATACCAACATTCGGGACCAACTGTCTTACCGACGTCCCACCCGCAAATAGGACGTATTTGTTCACCATGACAATGTGGGTCTTAAAAAGAGTGGAGCTCGATATTGATAGTTTTTATGGTCCATACCCTAAAAGGGACATATTTGCTGACTTTTGCAATAATGGGTATAATTAAAAGGTTTTTGAGATAGCAAACGTATTTGATATCCAATTTTGAGGCCAATGGCAATATGGTGTTCAAATAAATGATATTTGAGAGTAGAGCTAGGTGCTGATATATTTTCAGGGCTAAGTGTTTGCGGGACCACCCCACTCTCCAAAACACCCCTAAGACGGGCATATTTACTAACCACGTCAATGTGGGGTACAATTTATAGGTATTGGGGAGAAGAGTACGATAGGGTCTACCCCTTCCCTAAAACACCCCAAAAACAACAATTATTTACTCACCATCGCAATATGTGGCTCGTCTCTAGAGAGAGCCTCTAGAGAGCGTATTTTTTCTTCTATGTGGCTGAAATTTTGCATGAGGTATTTTTTTTTTTTTTAAATTTCAACGACTGTTCCAGGCATGGTTCAAATCAGTCTATAAACTGATATAGCTCCCATCTTAGACCCATAAAAGCAACATCTATTATCCGATTTTGCTGAAATTTGGGACAGTGAGTTGTGTTAGGCCCTTCAACATCCTTCTTCAATTTCGCCCAGATCGGTCCAGATTTTTATATAGATGTCATATAGACCGATCTCTGGAGTTAAGGTCTTGGGCCCATAAAAGGTGCATTTATTGTCCGCTTTGCCGAAATTTGGGACAGTGAGTTGTGTTAGGCCCTTCGACAGATTTCCTCAATTTGACCAGATCGGTCCAGATTTGGATGTACCTGCCATATAGACCGATCTCGCGATTTAAGATTTGGGCTCATAAAAGGCGCAATAATTGTCCGATGTTGCCGAAATTTGGGACACTTCGTTGTGTTAGGCTCTTTGACATACTTCTTCAATTTGACCAGATCGGTCCAGATCGGTCCTGGGCGCCTTTATTGTCCGATGTCGCCGAAATTCAGGACAGTGAGTTGTGTTAGGCCCCCCAACATCTTTATGCAATTTGGCCCAGATCAGCACAGATTTGGATGTAGCTGCCATACAGACCGATCTCTCGATTTAAGGTTTTGGGCTCATAAAAAGCACATTTATTGTCCGATGTCGCCGAAATTTGGGACAGTGAGTTGTGCTAGGCCCCTCGATATCTTTATTCAATTTGGCCTAGATCGATAAAGATTTGCATGTATTAAAGTTTTGCATGGATTTAAGGTTTTGGGCCCATAAAGGACGCATTTATTGTCCCATGTCGCCAAAATTTGAGAGAGTGAGTTGATCGATAAAGATTTGGATATAGCTGCCATATAGACCGATATTTCCACAGTAACTTATGGAGGCCACTGTAGCGCAGAGGTTAGCATGTCCGCCTATGACGCTGAACGACTGGGTTCGAATCCTAGCGAGAGCATCAGAAAAAATTTTCAACGGTGGTTTTCCCCGTGCTAATGCTGGCAACATTTGTGATGTAATATGCCATGTAAAACTTCTCTCCAAAGAGGTGTCGCACTGCGGCACGCCGTTCTGACTCGGCTACGAAAAGGAGGCCCTTGTCATTGAGCTTAAACTTGAATCGGACTGCACTCATTGATAGGTGAGAAGTTTGCCTCTGTTCCTTAGTTGAATGTTCATGGGCAAAATTTGCAATTTTTGACTTATGTTAGGCTTTTCGACATCCATATCGTATATGGTTCAGATCGGTTTATTTTTAGATAAAGCTACTACTTTGTTATAAACAATTGAACAATGACTTGTTCTTACAAGTATTTAGTCCAAACTGGAACATATTTCAATATAGCTGCTATGGGGCATAAGATATGAACTTTTCACCGGATTTTGTCGAAAGGTGGTTTACGTGTATACCCGAGGTGGTGGGTATACAAAGTTCGGCCCGGCCGAACTTAACACCTCTTTTTAGCATTGCCCTTTCAAAGTTTACTGAATATTTCCGAATATTTTACTATTATTTTCAGCAAGTGTAAGACCCTTTCGATTATATTTTCATACTGACGGCATTGAAGCACCCACAGACATAGATAACCGAGGATTTTGTCTTGACTACGTGCAGCAGCCATGTACAAATGGATTTTAAATTACAAAACAAAGCAACTTCTTCGCCAATTCTCCCCATTTGAATTAGGAGTCGAATGATTTAAACTTCAACAATGACCCCTATATCTAATATGAAATGGTTATATGTGTCAACAACTCTAATTTATTCTAGAATACTATAAGTCTGAGTAACAATTTCGCAAAAACAAAATTATGTATTGATTTTTTCTATATTAAAATAAAAAAAAACATTTTTTACTTATACAAACAAAGAAATCAAAATGTGAATTCAATCCAGAAAGGCAATTTAGCAGTATTTTCTTTTAAAAGAAGCCATGGTTAAACAAGTAAAAGCGTATTAAGTTCGGCCGGGCCGAATCTTGGGAACACCATGGATACTGCTAAAAATTTATGCAAACTAAATTTAGACGAAGGCCAAAATTTTATTCTATTGTACATACCAAACTTCTGTCAAACCAGCAAAAATTAAAGCTTCTAGGAACCGAACAAGGATGATCGAGTGACAGGTTTACATGGGAGCTATATCAGGTTAGAGACTAAAGTGGACCGTACTTGGCACAGTTGTTGGAAGTCGTAACAGAACACCGAAGCCAAAATTTAAGCCAAATCGGACAAAAATGGTGGCTTCCGGGGGCTCAAGAAGCCAACTCGGGAGATCGGCTTATAAATGAGTTATACCACGTTATAGACCGAATTAGACTTTACTCAGAAACGTTCTAAAATATTACGATTTTGAGCTTATTTTTCGAAGAAATGCATTTGGGACTGCGGCAGATAGTTTTTTCAGGCATAAACTTCACTTCTGTGTCCTTATCTCATCAAATTTTGGGGCTTCGAAAATTGAAGATTTCCAAAGGCTAACCCCTTGCTCGAAAAATGCAAAAAAATATCGAAGTGAACAGATTTGAAAAATGTTTTTACCAGATGATACTGGTTTGAATTTGCAATCCAGGGTTGCCATCGGATCTTCGAAATTCGAAGATGTAACGAAGTTACAGCGATTTTAAACATTCTTGGATTTTTCGATTCTGAGGGCAAAATATTACGATTTTGAGCTTATTTTTGGAAGAAATGCATTTGGGACTGCGGCAGATAGTTTTCTCAGGCATAAACTTCACTTCTGTGTCCTTATCTCAACAAATTTTGGGGCTTTGAAAATTGAACATTTCCAAAGGTTAACCCCTTGCTCGAAAAATGCAAAAAAATATCGAAGTGAACAGATTTGAAAAATGTTTTTACCAGATGATACTGGTTTGAATTTGCAATCCAGGGTTGCCGTCGGATCTTCGAAATTCGAAGATATTAAGAAGTTACAGCGATTTTAAACATTATTGGATTTTTCGATTCTGAGCGCAAAATATTACGATTTTGAGCTTATTTTTCGAAGAAATGCATTTGGGACTGCGGCAGATAGCTTTTTCAGGCATAAACTTCACTTCTGTGTCCTTATCTCAACAAATTTTGGGGCTTCGAAAATTGAAGATTTCCAAAGGCTAACCCCTTGCTCGAAAAATGCAAAAAATATCGAAGTGAACAGATTTGAAAAATGTTTTTACCAGATGATACTGGTTTGAATTTGCAATCCTGGGTTGCCATCGGATCTTCGAAATTCGAAGATATAACAAAGTTACATCGATTTTAAACATTCTTGGATTTTTCGATTCTTAGCGCAAAATATTACGATTTTGAGCTTATTTTTCGAAGAAATGCATTTGGGACTGCGGCAGATAGTTTTTTCAGGCATAAACTTCACTTCTGTGTTCTTATCTCAACAAATTTTGGGGCTTTGAAATTGAAGATTTCCAAAGGCTAACCCCTTGCTCGAAAAATGCAAAAAAATATCGAAGTGAACAGATTTGAAAAATGTTTTTACCAGATGATACTGGTTTGAATTTGCAATCCAGGGTTGCCATCGGATCTTCGAAATTCGAAGATATTACGAGGTTACAGCGATTTTAAACATTCTTGGATTTTTCGATTCTGAGCGCAAAATATTACAATTTTTTCGAAGAAATGCATTTGGGATTGCGGCAGATAGTTTTTTCAGGCGTAAACTTCACTTCTGTGTCCTTAACTCAACAAATTTTGGGGCTTCGAAAATTGAAGATTTCCAAAGGCTAACCCCTTGCTCGAAAAATGCAAACAGATTTGAAAACTGGTTTTACCAGATGATACTGGTTTGAATTTGCAATCCAGGGTTGCCATCGGATCTTCGAAATTCGAAGATGTTACGAAGTTACAGCGATTTTAAACATTCTTGGATTTTTCGATTCTGAGCGCAAAATATTACAATTTTTTCGAAGAAATGCATTTGGGATTGCGGCAGATAGTTTTTTCAGGCGTAAACTTCACTTCTGTGTCCTTATCTCAACAAATTTTGGGGCTTCGAAAATTGAAGATTTCCAAAGGCTAACCCCTTGCTCGAAAAATGCAAAAAATATCGAAGTGAACAGATTTGAAAAATGTTTTTACCAGATGATACTGGTTTGAATTTGCAATCCTGGGTTGCCATCGGATCTTCGAAATTCGAAGATATAACAAAGTTACATCGATTTTAAACATTCTTGGATTTTTCGATTCTTAGCGCAAAATATTACGATTTTGAGCTTATTTTTCGAAGAAATGCATTTGGGACTGCGGCAGATAGTTTTTTCAGGCATAAACTTCACTTCTGTGTTCTTATCTCAACAAATTTTGGGGCTTTGAAAATTGAAGATTTCCAAAGGCTAACCCCTTGCTCGAAAAATGCAAAAAAATATCGAAGTGAACAGATTTGAAAAATGTTTTTACCAGATGATACTGGTTTGAATTTGCAATCCAGGGTTGCCATCGGATCTTCGAAATTCGAAGATATTACGAGGTTACAGCGATTTTAAACATTCTTGGATTTTTCGATTCTGAGCGCAAAATATTACAATTTTTTCGAAGAAATGCATTTGGGACTGCGGCAGATAGTTTTTTCAGGCGTAAACTTCACTTCTGTGTCCTTAACTCAACAAATTTTGGGGCTTCGAAAATTGAAGATTTCCAAAGGCTAATCCCTTGCTCGAAAAATGCAAACAGATTTGAAAACTGGTTTTACCAGATGATACTGGTTTGAATTTGCAATCCAGGGTTGCCATCGGATCTTCGAAATTCGAAGATGTTACGAAGTTACAGCGATTTTAAACATTCTTGGATTTTTCGATTCTTAGCGCAAAATATTACAATTTTTTCGAAGAAATGCATTTGGGATTGCGGCAGATAGTTTTTTCAGGCGTAAACTTCACTTCTGTGTCCTTAACTCAACAAATTTTGGGGCTTCGAAAATTGAAGATTTCCAAAGGCTAACCCCTTGCTCGAAAAATGCAAACAAATATCGAAGTGAACAGATTTGAAAACTGGTTTTACCAGATGATACTGGTTTGAATTTGCAATCCAGGGTTGCCATCGGATCTTCGAAATTCGGAGATGTTACGAAGTTACAGCGATTTTAAACATTCTTGGATTTTTCGATTCTTAGCGCAAAATATTACGATTTTGAGCTTATTTTTCGAAGAAATGCATTTGGGACTGCAGCAGATAGTTTTTTCAGGCATAAACTTCACTTCTGTGTCCTTATCTCAACAAATTTTGGGGCTTCGAAAATTGAACATTTCCAAAGGCTAACCCCTTGCTCGAAAAATGCAAAAAAATATCGAAGTGAACAGATTTGAAAAATGTTTTTACCAGATGATACTGGTTTGAATTTGCAATCCAGGGTTGCCGTCGGATCTTCGAAATTCGAAGATATTAAGAAGTTACAGCGATTTTATACATTCTTGGATTTTTCGATTCTGAGGGCAAAATATTACGATTTTGAGCTTATTTTTCGAAGATATGCATTTGGGACTGCGGCAGATAGTTTTTTCAGGCATAAACTTCACTTCTGTGTCCTTATCTCAACAAATTTTGGGGCTTCGAAAATTGAAGATTTCCAAAGGCTAACCCCTTGCTCGAAAAATGCAAAAAAATATCGAAGTGAACAGATTTGAAAAATGTTTTTACCAGATGATACTGGTTTGAATTTGCAATCCAGGGTTGCCATCGGATCTTCGAAATTCGAAGATATAACGAAGTTACAGCGATTTTAAACATTCTTGGATTTTTCGATTCTTAGCGCAAAATATTACGCTTTTGAGCTTATTTTTGGAAGAAATGCATTTGGGACTGTGGCAGATAATTTTTCTCAGGCATAAATTTCACTTCTGTGTCCTTAACTCAACAAATTTTGGGGCTTCGAAAATTGAAGATTTCCAAAGGCTAACCCCTTGCTCGAAAAATGCAAAAAGATATCGAAGTGAACAGATTTGAAAAATGTTTTTACCAGATGATACTGGTTTGGATTTGCAATCCAGGGTTGCCATCGGATCTTCGAAATTCGAAGATATTAAGAAGTTACAGCGATTTTAAACATTCTTGGATTTTTCGATTCTGAGGGCAAAATATTACGATTTTGAGCTTATTTTTCGAAGAAATGCATTTGGGATTGCGGCAGATAGTTTTTTCAGGCATAAACTTCACTTCTGTGTCCTTAACTCAACAAATTTTGGGGCTTCGAAAATTGAAGATTTCCAAAGGCTAACCCCTTGCACGAAAAATGCAAAAAAATATCGAAGTGAACAGATTTGAAAAATGTTTTTACCAGATGATACTGGTTTGAATTTGCAATCCAGGGTTGCCATCGGATCTTCGAAATTCGAAGATGTAACGAAGTTACAGCGATTTTAAACATTCTTGGATTTTTCGATTCTTAGCGCAAAATATTACGATTTTGAGCTTATTTTTGGAAGAAATGGATTTGGGACTGCGGTAGATAGTTTTTTCAGGCATAAACTTCACTTCTGTGTCCTTAACTCAACAAATTTTGGGGCTTCGAAAATTAAAGATTTCCAAAAGCTAACCCCTTGCTCGAAAAATGCAAAAAAATTTCGAAGTGAACAGATTTGAAAAATGTTTTTACCAGATGATACTGGTTTGAATTTGCAATCCAGGGTTGCCATCGGATCTTCGAAATTCGAAGATATTAAGAAGTTACAGCGATTTTAAACATTCTTGGATTTTTCGATTCTGAGGGCAAAATATTACGATTTTGAGCTTATTTTTCGAAGAAATGCATTTGGGACTGCGGCAGATAGTTTTTTCAGGCATAAACTTCACTTCTGTGTCCTTATCTCAACAAATTTTGGGGCTTCGAAAATTGAAGATTTCCAAAGGCTAACCCCTTGCTCGAAAAATGCAAAAAAAATATCGAAGTGAACAGATTTGAAAAATGTTTTTACCAGATGATACTGGTTTGAATTTGCAATCCAGGGTTGCCATCGAATCTTCGAAATTCGAAGATATTAAAAAGTTACAGCGATTTTAAACATTCTTGGATTTTTCGATTCTTAGCGCAAAATATTACGATTTTGAGCTTATTTTTCGAAGAAATGCATTTGGGACTGCGGCAGATAGTTTTTTCAGGCATAAACTTCACTTCTGTGTCCTTATCTCAACAAATTTTGGGGCTTCGAAAATTGAACATTTCCAAAGGCTAACCCCTTGCTCGAAAAATGCAAAAAAATATCGAAGTGAACAGATTTGAAAAATGTTTTTACCAGATGATACTGGTTTGAATTTGCAATCCAGGGTTGCCATCGTTCTTCGAAATTCGAAGATATTAAGAAGTTACAGCGATTTTAAACATTCTTGGATTTTTCGATTCTGAGGGCAAAATATTACGATTTTGAGCTTATTTTTTGAAGAAATGCATTTGGGATTGTGGCAGATAGTTTTTTCAGGCATAAACTTCACTTCTGTGTCCTTATCTCAACAAATTTTGGGGCTTCGAAAATTGAAGATTTCCAAAGGCTAACCCCTTGCACGAAAAATGCAAAAAAATATCGAAGTGAACAGATTTGAAAAATGTTTTTACCAGATGATACTGGTTTGAATTTGCAATCCAGGGTTGCCATCGGATCTTCGAAATTCGAAGATGTAACGAAGTTACAGCGATTTTAAACATTCTTGGATTTTTCGATTCTTAGCGCAAAATATTACGATTTTGAGCTTATTTTTGGAAGAAATAGATTTGGGACTGCGGCAGATAATTTTTCTCAGGCATAAACTTCACTTCTTTGTCCTTAACTCAACAAATTTTGGGGCTTCGAAAATTGAAGATTTCCAAAGGGTAACCCCTTGCTCGAAAAATGCAAAAAAATATCGAAGTGAACAGATTTGAAAAATGTTTTAACCAGATGATACTGGTTTGAATTTGCAATCCAGGGTTGCCATCGGATCTTCGAAATTCGAAGATATTAAAAAGTTACAGCGATTTTAAACATTCTTGGATTTTTCGATTCTTAGCGCAAAATATTACGATTTTGAACTTATTTTTTGAAGAAATGCATTTGGGATTATGGCAGATAGTTTTTTCAGGCAAAAACTTCACTTCTGTGTCCTTATCTCAACAAATTTTGGGGCTTCGAAAATTGAAGATTTCCAAAGGCTAACCCCTTGCACGAAAAATGCAAAAAAATATCGAAGTGAACAGATTTGAAAAATGTTTTTACCAGATGATACTGGTTTGAATTTGCAATCCAGGGTTGCCATCGGATCTTCGAAATTCGAAGATATTACGAAGTTACAGTGATTTTAAACATTCTTGGATTTTTCGATTGTTAGCGCAAAATATTACGATTTTGAGCTTATTTTTGGAAGAAATGCATTTGGGATTATGGCAGATAGTTTTTTCAGGCATAAACTTCACTTCTGTGTCCTTATCTCAACAAATTTTGGGGCTTCGAAAATTGAACATTTCCAAAGGCTAACCCCTTGCTCGGAAAATGCAAAAAAATATCGAAGTGAACAGATTTGAAAAATGTTTTTACCAGATGATACTGGTTTGAATTTGCAATCCAGGGTTGCCATCGGATCTTTGAAATTCGAAGATGTAACGAAGTTACAGCGATTTTAAACATTCTTGGATTTTTCGATTCTTAGCGCAAAATATTACGATTTTGAGCTTATTTTTGGAAGAAATAGATTTGGGACTGCGGCAGATAATTTTTCTCAGGCATAAACTTCACTTCTTTGTCCTTAACTCAACAAATTTTGGGGCTTCGAAAATTGAAGATTTCCAAAGGGTAACCCCTTGCTCGAAAAATGCAAAAAAATATCGAAGTGAACAGATTTGAAAAATGTTTTAACCAGATGATACTGGTTTGAATTTGCATCCAGGGTTGCCATCGGATCTTCGAAATTCGAAGATATTAAAAAGTTACAGCGATTTTAAACATTCTTGGATTTTTCGATTCTTAGCGCAAAATATTACGATTTTGAACTTATTTTTTGAAGAAATGCATTTGGGATTATGGCAGATAGTTTTTTCAGGCAAAAACTTCACTTCTGTGTCCTTATCTCAACAAATTTTGGGGCTTCGAAAATTGAAGATTTCCAAAGGCTAACCCCTTGCACGAAAAATGCAAAAAAATATCGAAGTGAACAGATTTGAAAAATGTTTTTACCAGATGATACTGGTTTGAATTTGCAATCCAGGGTTGCCATCGGATCTTCGCAATTCGAAGATATTACGAAGTTACAGCGATTTTAAACATTCTTGGATTTTTCGATTGTTAGCGCAAAATATTACGATTTTGAGCTTATTTTTGGAAGAAATGCATTTGGGATTATGGCAGATAGTTTTTTCAGGCATAAACTTCACTTCTGTGTCCTTATCTCAACAAATTTTGGGGCTTCGAAAATTGAACATTTCCAAAGGCTAACCCCTTGCTCGGAAAATGCAAAAAAATATCGAAGTGAACAGATTTGAAAAATGTTTTTACCAGATGATACTGGTTTGAATTTGCAATCCAGGGTTGCCATCGGATCTTCGAAATTCGAAGATGTAACGAAGTTACAGCGATTTTAAACATTCTTGGATTTTTCGATTCTTAGCGCAAAATATTACGATTTTGAGCTTATTTTTGGAAGAAATAGATTTGGGACTGCGGCAGATAATTTTTCTCAGGCATAAACTTCACTTCTTTGTCCTTAACTCAACAAATTTTGGGGCTTCGAAAATTGAAGATTTCCAAAGGGTAACCCGTTGCTCGAAAAATGCAAAAAAATATGGAAGTGAACAGATTTGAAAAATGTTTTTACCAGATGATACTGGTTTGAATTTGCAATCCAGGGTTGCCATCGGATCTTCGAAATTCGAAGATATTAAAAAGTTACAGCGATTTTAAACATTCTTGGATTTTTCGATTCTGAGGGCTTTTATTAAGAGAAATTGCTTTGATTTTTCTGATCCTAACACTTTCAAGATATTATATACAACTTTTGTTAGATCAAAGTTGGAGTATGCCGCCATCATTTGGGATCCTTATTGTATTTCGCATATCGGTCGTATTGAACGAATTCAAAAACTTTTTTCTAAATTTGCCCTTAGGCCTTTGTTTCCTTTGGAGCATCCACCATATCGGTCGCGATGTTTGTTACTGGGACTACAGAGTTTGGATTGCCGTAGAAAATTTCAGTCTGCTTTATTTATTTTTGATTTGATTAATAATCGTGTCGATTCTCCCGATTTGTTGGCTTTAGTTCCGTTTTCTGTTCCAGTAAGGAGTTTACGATTTACTGATTTATTTAGTATTAAATTTCATCGTTGCAATTATGCCCGCAATGGACCACTAACACGCTCATTTTTAAATTTAAATCGAATTAATTTAAATTTTCAAAAAGAATCGAAGCCAAGTATTGATTTTAGCACATCTAAAGAAGTATTTAGGTCAAGTTTATATTGCGCTTTTCCCCTAACATAGTTTTTGTAAATATATTTATATTTTTTGAATTTAATCTTAGTCTGTAAGGATATGAATTCCATTGACTATAATAATAAATAAATAAATAAATAAATAAAATATTACGATTTTGAGCTTATTTTTTGAAGAAATGCATTTGGGATTGTGGCAGATAGTTTTTTCAGGCATAAACTTCACTTCTGTGTCCTTATCTCAACAAATTTTGGGGCTTCGAAAATTGAAGATTTCCAAAGGCTAACCCCTTGCACGAAAAATGCAAAAAAATATCGAAGTGAACAGATTTGAAAAATGTTTTTACCAGATGATACTGGTTTGAATTTGCAATCCAGGGTTGCCATCGGATCTTCGAAATTCGAAGATATTACGAAGTTACAGCGATTTTAAACATTCTTGGATTTTTCGATTGTTAGCGCAATCGAAAAATTACGATTTTGAGCTTATTTTTGGAAGAAATGCATTTGGGATTATGGCAGATAGTTTTTTCAGGCATAAACTTCACTTCTGTGTCCTTATCTCAACAAATTTTGGGGCTTCGAAAATTGAAGATTTCCAAAGGCTAACCCCTTGCTCGAAAAATGCAAAAAAATATCGAAGTGAACAGATTTGAAAAATGTTTTTACCAGATGATACTGGTTTGAATTTGCAATCCAGGGTTGCCATCGTTCTTCGAAATTCGAAGATATTAAGAAGTTACAGCGATTTTAAGCATTCTTGGATTTTTCGATTCTGAGGGCAAAATATTACGATTTTGAGCTTATTTTTTGAAGAAATGCATTTGGGACTGCGGCAGATAGTTTTTTCAGGCATAAACTTCACTTCTGTGTCCTTATCTCAACAAATTTTGGGGCTTCGAAAATTGAACATTTCCAAAGGCTAACCCCTTGCTCGAAAAATGCAAAAAAATATCGAAGTGAACAGATTTGAAAACTGGTTTTACCAGATGATACTGGTTTGAATTTGCAATCCAGGGTTGCCATCGGATCTTCGAAATTCGAAGATGTAACGAAGTTACAGCGATTTTAAACATTCTTGGATTTTTCGATTCTTAGCGCAAAATATTACGATTTTGAGCTTATTTTTGGAAGAAATGGATTTGGGACTGCGGCAGATAGTTTTTAAAGGCATAAACTTCACTTCTGTGTCCTTAACTCAACAAATTTTGGGGCTTCGAAAATTGAAGATTTCCAAAGGCTAACCCCTTGCTTGAAAAATGCAAAAAAAAAAATATCGAAGTGAACAGATTTGAAAAAGGTTTTTACCAGATGATACTGGTTTGAATTTGCAATCCAGGGTTGCCATCGGATCTTCGAAATTCGAAGATATTACGAAGTTACAGCGATTTTAAACATTCTTGGATTTTTCGATTCTGAGCGCAAAATATTACGATTTTGAGGTTATTTTTCGAAGAAATGCATTTGGGACTGCGGCAGATAGTTTTTTCAGGCATAAACTTCACTTCTGTGTCCTTAACTCAACAAATTTTGGGGCTTCGAAAATTAAAGATTTCCAAAGGCTAAAAGGCGAAAAATGCAAAAAAATATCGAAGTGAACAGATTTGAAAAATGTTTTTACCAGATGATACTGGTTTGAATTTGCAATCCAGGGTTGCCATCGGATCTTCGAAATTCGAAGATGTTACGAAATTACAGCGATTTTAAACATTCTTGGATTTTTCGATTGTTAACGCAAAATATTACGATTTTGAGCTTATTTTTCGAAGAAATGCATTTGGGACTGCGGCAGATAGTTTTTTCAGGCATAAACTTCACTTCTGTGTCCTTATCTCAACAAATTTTGGGGCTTCGAAAATTGAACAATTCCAAAGGCTAACCCCTTGCTCGAAAAATGCAAAAAAAAATATCGAAGTGAACAGATTTGAAAAATGTTTTTACCAGATGATACTGGTTTGAATTTGCAATCCAGGGTTGCCATCGGATCTTCGAAATTCGAAGATATTAAGAAGTTACAGCGATTTTAAACATTCTTGGATTTTTCGATTCTGAGGGCAAAATATTACGATTTTGAGCTTATTTTTCGAAGAAATGCATTTGGGACTGCGGCAGATAGTTTTTTCAGGCATAAACTTCACTTCTGTGTCCTTAACTCAACAAATTTTGGGGCTTCGAAAATTGAAGATTTCCAAAGGCTAACCCCTTGCACGAAAAATGCAAAAAAATATCGAAGTGAACAGATTTGAAAAATGTTTTTACCAGATGATACTGGTTTGAATTTGCAATCCAGGGTTGCCATCGGATCTCCGAAATTCGAAGATGTAACGAAGTTACAGCGATTTTAAACATTCTTGGATTTTTCGATTCTTAGCGCAAAATATTACGATTTTGAGCTTATTTTTGGAAGAAATGCATTTGGGACTGCGGCAGATAGTTTTTTCAGGCATAAACTTCTCTTCTGTGTCCTTAACTCAACAAATTTTGGGGCTTCGAAAATTGAAAATTTCCTTGCTTGAAAAATGCAAAAAAATATCGAAGTGAACAGATTTGAAAAATGTTTTTACCAGATGATACTGGTTTGAATTTGCAATCCAGGGTTGCCATCGGATCTTCGAAATTCGAAAATATTACGAAGTTACAGCGATTTTAAACATTCTTGGATTTTTCGATTCTGAGGGCAAAATATTACGATTTTGAGCTTATTTTTCGAAGAAATGCATTTGGGACTGCGGCAGATAGTTTTTTCAGGCATAAACTTCTCTTCTGTGTCCTTATCTCAACAAATTTTGGGGCTTCGAAAATTGAACATTTCCAAAGGCTAACCCCTTGCTCGAAAAATGCAAAAAAAATATCGAAGTGAACAGATTTGAAAAATGTTTTTACCAGATGATACTGGTTTGAATTTGCAATCCAGGGTTGCCATCGGATCTTCGAAATTCGAAGATATAACGAAGTTACAGCGATTTTAAACATTCCTGGATTTTTCGATTCTGAGGGCAAAATATTACGATTTTGAGGTTATTTTTCGAAGAAATGCCTTTGGGACTACGGCAGATAGTTTTTTCAGACATAAACTTCACTTCTGTGTCCTTATCTCAACAAATTTTGGGGCTTCGAGAATTGAACATTTCCAAAGGGTAACCCCTTGCTCGAAAAATGCAAAAAGATATCGAAGTGAACAGATTTGAAAAATGTTTTTACCAGATGATACTGGTTTGGATTTGCAATCCAGGGTTGCCATCGGATCTTCGAAATTCGAAGATATTAAGAAGTTACAGCGATTTTAAACATTCTTGAATTTTTGATTGTTAGCGCAAAATATTACGATTTTGAGGTTATTTTTCGAAGAAATGCCTTTGGGACTGCGGCAGATAGTTTTTTCAGGCATAAACTTCACTTCTGTGTCCTACGAAGTTGAAAAATGTTTTTACCAGATGATACTGGTTTGAATTTGCAATCCAGGGTTGCCATCGGATCTTCGAAATTCGAAGATGTTACAAAGTTACAGCGATTTTAAACATTCTTGGATTTTTCGATTCTGAGGGCAAAATATTACGATTTTGAGCTTATTTTTCGAAGAAATGCATTTGGGACTGCGGCAGATAGTTTTTCAGGCATAAACTTCACTTCTGTGTCCTTAACTCAACAAATTTTTGGGCTTCGAAAATTGAAAATTTCCAAAGGCTAACCCCTTGCTCGAAAAATGCAAAAAAAATATCGAAGTGAACAGATTTGGGACTGCGGCAGATAGTTTTTCAGGCATAAACTTCACTTCTGTGTCCTAAACTCAACAAATTTTGGGGCTTCGAAAATTGAAGATTTCCAAAGGCTAACCCCTTGCTCTAACCAGATTTGAAAACTGGTTTTACCAGATGATACTGGTTTGAATTTGAAATCCAGGGTTGCCATCGGATCTTCGAAATTCGAAGATATTAAGTAGTTACAGCGATTTTAAGCATTCTTGGATTTTTCGATTCTGAGGGCAAAATATTACGATTTTGAGCTTATTTTTCGAAGAAATGCATTTGGGACTGTTGCAGATAGTTTTTCAGGCATAAACTTCACTTCTGTGTCCTTAACTCAACAAATTTTGGGGCTTCGAAAATTGAAGATTTCCAAAGGCTAACCCCTTGCTCGGAAAATGCAAAAAAATATCGAAGTGAACAGATTTCAAAAATGTTTTTACCAGATGATACTGGTATGAATTTGCAATCCAGGGTTGCCATCGGATCTTCGAAATTCGAAGATATTACGAAGTTACAGCGATTTTAAACATTCTTGGATTTTTCGATTCTGAGGGCAAAATATTACGATTTTTTCGAAGAAATGCATTTGGGATTGCGGCAGATAGTTTTTTCAGGCATAAACTTCACTTCTGTGTCCTTATCTCAACAAATTTTGGGGCTTCGAAAATTGAAGATTTCCAAAGGCTAACCCCTTGCTCGAAAAATGCAAAAAAATATCGAAGTGAACAGATTTGAAAAATGTTTTTACCAGATGATACTGGTTTGAATTTGCAATCCAGGGTTGCCATCGGATCTTCGAAATTCGAAGATATTAAGAAGTTACAGCGATTTTAAACATTCTTGGATTTTTCGATTCTGAGGGCAAAATATTACGATTTTGAGCTTATTTTTGGAAGAAATGCATTTGGGACTGCGGCAGATAGTTTTTTCAGGCATAAACTTCACTTCTGTGTCCTTATCTCATCAAATTTTGGGGCTTCGAAAATTGAAGATTTCCAAAGGCTAACCCCTTGCTCGAAAAATGCAAAAAAATATCGAAGTGAACAGATTGGAAAAATGTTTTTATCAGATGATACTGGTTTGAATTTGCAATCCAGGGTTGCCATCGGATCTTCGAAATTCGAAGATGTTACGAAGTTACAGCGATTTTAAACATTCTTGGATTTTTCGATTCTTAGCGCAAAATATTACGATTTTGAGCTTATTTTTCGAAGAAATGCATTTGGGACTGCGGCAGATAGTTTTTTCAGGCATAAACTTCACTTCTGTGTCCTTATCTCAACAAATTTTGGGGCTTCGAAAATTGAAGATTTCCAAAGGCTAACCCCTTGCTCGAAAAATGCAAAAAATATCGAAGTGAACAGATTTGAAAAATGTTTTTACCAGATGATACTGGTTTGAATTTGCAATCCAGGGTTGCCATCGCATCTTCGAAATTCGAAGATATTACGAGGTTACAACGATTTTAAACATTCTTGGATTTTTCGATTCTGAGCGCAAAATATTACAATTTTTTCGAAGAAATGCATTTGGGATAGCGGCAGATAGTTTTTTCAGGCGTAAACTTCACTTCTGTGTCCTTAACTCAACAAATTTTGGGGCTTCGAAAATTGAAGATTTCCAAAGGCTAACCCCTTGCTCGAAAAATGCAAAAAAATATCGAAGTGAACAGATTTGACAACTGGTTTTACCAGATGATACTGGTTTGAATTTGCAATCCAGGGTTGCCATCGGATCTTCGAAATTCGAAGATGTTACGAAGTTACAGCGATTTTAAACATTCTTGGATTTTTCGATCGTTAGCGCAAAATATTACGATTTTGAGCTTATTTTTGGAAGAAATGCATTTGGGACTGCGGCAGATAGTTTTTTCAGGCATAAACTTCACTTCTGTGTCCTTAACTCAACAAATTTTGGGGCTTCGAAAATTGAACATTTCCAAAGGCTAACCCCTTGCTCGAAAAATGCAAAAAGATTTCCAAAGGGTAACCCCTTGCTCGAAAAATGCAAAAAGATATCGAAGTGAACAGATTTGAAAAATGTTTTTACCAGATGATACTGGTTTGAATTTGCAATCCAGGGTTGCCATCGGATCTTCGAAATTCGAAGATATAACGAAGTTACAGCGATTTTAAACATTCTTGGATTTTTCGATTCTAAGGGCAAAATATTACGATTTTGAGCTTATTTTTCGAAGAAATGCATTTGGGACTGCGGCAGATAGTTTTTTCAGGCATAAACTTCACTTCTGTGTCCTTATCTCAACAAATTTTGGGGCTTCGAGAATTGAACATTTCCAAAGGGTAACCCCTTGCTCGAAAAATGCAAAAAGATATCGAAGTGAACAGATTTGAAAAATGTTTTTACCAGATGATACTGGTTTGAATTTGCAATCCAGGGTTGCCATCGGATCTTCGAAATTCGAAGATATAACGAAGTTACAGCGATTTTAAACATTCTTGGATTTTTCGATTCTGAGGGCAAAATATTACGATTTTGAGGTTATTTTTCGAAGAAATGCCTTTGGGACTACGGCAGATAGTTTTTTCAGACATAAACTTCACTTCTGTGTCCTTATCTCAACAAATTTTGGGGCTTCGAGAATTGAACATTTCCAAAGGGTAACCCCTTGCTCGAAAAATGCAAAAAGATATCGAAGTGAACAGATTTGAAAAATGTTTTTACCAGATGATACTGGTTTGGATTTGCAATCCAGGGTTGCCATCGGATCTTCGAAATTCGAAGATATTAAGAAGTTACAGCGATTTTAAACATTCTTGAATTTTTGATTGTTAGCGCAAAATATTACGATTTTGAGGTTATTTTTCGAAGAAATGCCTTTGGGACTGCGGCAGATAGTTTTTTCAGGCATAAACTTCACTTCTGTGTCCTACGAAGTTGAAAAATGTTTTTACCAGATGATACTGGTTTGAATTTGCAATCCAGGGTTGCCATCGGATCTTCGAAATTCGAAGATGTTACAAAGTTACAGCGATTTTAAACATTCTTGGATTTTTCGATTCTGAGGGCAAAATATTACGATTTTGAGCTTATTTTTCGAAGAAATGCATTTGGGACTGCGGCAGATAGTTTTTCAGGCATAAACTTCACTTCTGTGTCCTTAACTCAACAAATTTTTGGGCTTCGAAAATTGAAAATTTCCAAAGGCTAACCCCTTGCTCGAAAAATGCAAAAAAAATATCGAAGTGAACAGATTTGGGACTGCGGCAGATAGTTTTTCAGGCATAAACTTCACTTCTGTGTCCTTAACTCAACAAATTTTGGGGCTTCGAAAATTGAAGATTTCCAAAGGCTAACCCCTTGCTCTAACCAGATTTGAAAACTGGTTTTACCAGATGATACTGGTTTGAATTTGAAATCCAGGGTTGCCATCGGATCTTCGAAATTCGAAGATATTAAGTAGTTACAGCGATTTTAAGCATTCTTGGATTTTTCGATTCTGAGGGCAAAATATTAAGATTTTGAGCTTATTTTTGGAAGAAATGCATTTGGGACTGCGGCAGATAGTTTTTTCAGGCATAAACTTCACTTCTGTGTCCTTAACTCAACAAATTTTGGGGCTTCGAAAATTGAAGATTTCCAAAGGCTAACCCCTTGCTCGGAAAATGCAAAAAAATATCGAAGTGAACAGATTTCAAAAATGTTTTTACCAGATGACACTGGTATGAATTTGCAATCCAGGGTTGCCCTCGGATCTTCGAAATTCGAAGATATTAAGAAGTTACAGCGATTTTAAACATTCTTGGATTTTTCGATTCTGAGGGCAAAATATTACGATTTTTTCGAAGAAATGCATTTGGGATTGCGGCAGATAGTTTTTTCAGGCATAAACTTCACTTCTGTGTCCTTATCTCAACAAATTTTGGGGCTTCGAAAATTGAAGATTTCCAAAGGCTAACCCCTTGCTCGAAAAATGCAAAAAAATATCGAAGTGAACAGATTTGAAAAATGTTTTTACCAGATGATACTGGTTTGAATTTGCAATCCAGGGTTGCCATCGGATCTTCGAAATTCGAAGATATAACGAAGTTACAGCGATTTTAAACATTCTTGGATTTTTCGATTCTGAGGGCAAAATATTACGATTTTGAGCTTATTTTTGGAAGAAATGCATTTGGGACTGCGGCAGATAGTTTTTTCAGGCATAAACTTCACTTCTGTGTCCTTATCTCATCAAATTTTGGGGCTTCGAAAATTGAAGATTTCCAAAGGCTAACCCCTTGCTCGAAAAATGCAAAAAAATATCGAAGTGAACAGATTGGAAAAATGTTTTTATCAGATGATACTGGTTTGAATTTGCAATCCAGGGTTGCCATCGGATCTTCGAAATTCGAAGATGTTACGAAGTTACAGCGATTTTAAACATTCTTGGATTTTTCGATTCTTAGCGCAAAATATTACGATTTTGAGCTTATTTTTCGAAGAAATGCATTTGGGACTGCGGCAGATAGTTTTTTCAGGCATAAACTTCACTTCTGTGTCCTTATCTCAACAAATTTTGGGGCTTCGAAAATTGAAGATTTCCAAAGGCTAACCCCTTGCTCGAAAAATGCAAAAAATATCGAAGTGAACAGATTTGAAAAATGTTTTTACCAGATGATACTGGTTTGAATTTGCAATCCAGGGTTGCCATCGCATCTTCGAAATTCGAAGATATTACGAGGTTACAACGATTTTAAACATTCTTGGATTTTTCGATTCTGAGCGCAAAATATTACAATTTTTTCGAAGAAATGCATTTGGGATAGCGGCAGATAGTTTTTTCAGGCGTAAACTTCACTTCTGTGTCCTTAACTCAACAAATTTTGGGGCTTCGAAAATTGAAGATTTCCAAAGGCTAACCCCTTGCTCGAAAAATGCAAAAAAATATCGAAGTGAACAGATTTGACAACTGGTTTTACCAGATGATACTGGTTTGAATTTGCAATCCAGGATTGCCATCGGATCTTCGAAATTCGAAGATGTTACGAAGTTACAGCGATTTTAAACATTCTTGGATTTTTCGATCGTTAGCGCAAAATATTACGATTTTGAGCTTATTTTTGGAAGAAATGCAATTGGGACTGCAGCAGATAGTTTTTTCAGGCATAAACTTCACTTCTGTGTCCTTATCTCAACAAATTTTGGGGCTTCGAAAATTGAACATTTCCAAAGGCTAACCCCTTGCTCGAAAAATGCAAAAAAATATCGAAGTGAACAGATTTGAAAAATGTTTTTACCAGATGATAATGGTTTGAATTAGCAAACCAGGGTTGCCATCGGATCTTTGAAATTCGAAGATGTTACGAAGTTACAGCGATTTTAAACATTTTTGGATTTTTCGATTGTTAGCGCAAAATATTACGATTTTGAGCTTATTTTTCGAAGAAATGCATTTAGGACTGCGGCAGATAGTTTTTTCAGGCATAAACTTCACTTCTGTGTCCTTAACTCAACAAATTTTGGGGCTTCGAAAATTGAACATTTCCAAAGGCTAACCCCTTGCTCGAAAAATGCAAAAAAATATCGAAGTGAACAGATTTGAAAAATGTTTTTACCAGATGATACTGGTTTGAATTTGCAATCCAGGGTTGCCATCGGATCTTCGAAATTCGAAGATGTTACGAAATTACAGCGATTTTAAACATTCTTGGATTTTTCGATTCTGAGCGCAAAATATTACGATTTTGAGCTTATTTTTGGAAGAAATGTATTTGGGACTGCGGCAGATAGTTTTTTCAGGCATAAACTTCACTTCTGTGTCCTTAACTCAACAAATTTTGGGGCTTCGAAAATTGAACATTTCCAAAGGCTAACCCCTTGCTCGAAAAATGCAAAAAAATATCGAAGTGAACAGATTTGAAAAATGTTTTTACCAGATGATACTGGTTTGAATTTGCAATCCAGGGTTGCCATCGGATCTTCGAAATTCGAAGATATAACGAAGTTACAGCGATTTTAAACATTCTAGGATTTTTCGATTCTTAGCGCAAAATATTACGCTTTTGAGCTTATTTTTGGAAGAAATGCATTTGGGACTGCGGCAGATAATTTTTCTCAGGCATAAATTTCACTTCTGTGTCCTTAACTCAACAAATTTTGGGGCTTCGAAAATTGAAGATTTCCAAAGGCTAACCCCTTGCTCGAAAAATGCAAAAAAATATCGAAGTGAACAGATTTGAAAAATGTTTTTACCAGATGATACTGGTTTGAATTTGCAATCCAGGGTTGCCATCGGATCTTCGAAATTCGAAGATATAACGAAGTTACAGCGATTTTAAACATTCTAGGATTTTTCGATTCTTAGCGCAAAATATTACGCTTTTGAGCTTATTTTTGGAAGAAATGCATTTGGGACTGCGGCAGATAATTTTTCTCAGGCATAAATTTCACTTCTGTGTCCTTAACTCAACAAATTTTGGGGCTTCGAAAATTGAAGATTTCCAAAGGCTAACCCCTTGCTCGAAAAATGCAAAAAAATATCGAAGTGAACAGATTTGAAAAATGTTTTTACCAGATGATACTGGTTTGAATTTGCAATCCAGGGTTGCCATCGGATCTTCGAAATTCGAAGATGTTACCAAATTACAGCGATTTTAAACATTCTTGGATTTTTCGATTGTTAGCGCAAAATATTACGATTTTGAGCTTATTTTTCGAAGAAATGCATTTGGGACTGCGGCAGATAGTTTTTTCAGGCATAAACTTCACTTCTGTGTCCTTATCTCAACAAATTTTGGGGCTTCGAAAATTGAACATTTCCAAAGGCTAACCCCTTGCCTTACGATTTTGAGCTTATTTTTGGAAGAAATGGATTTGGGACTGCGGCAGATAGTTTTTTCAGGCATAAACTTCACTTCTGTGTCCTTAACTCAACAAATTTTGGGGCTTCGAAAATTGAATATTTCCAAAGGCTAACCCCTTGCTCGAAAAATGCAAAAAAATATCGAAGTGAACAGATTTGAAAAATGTTTTTACCAGATGATACTGGTTTGAATTTGCAATCCAGGGTTGCCATCGAATCTTCGAAATTCGAAGATATTAAAAAGTTACAGCGATTTTAAACATTCTTGGATTTTTCGATTCTGAGCGCAAAATATTACGATTTTGAGCTTATTTTTCGAAGAAATGCATTTGGGACTGCGGCAGATAGTTTTTTCAGGCATAAACTTCACTTCTGTGTCCTTATCTCAACAAATTTTGGGGCTTCGAAAATTGAACATTTCCAAAGGCTAACCCCTTGCTCGAAAAATGCAAAAAAATATCGAAGTGAACAGATTTGAAAAATGTTTTTACCAGATGATACTGGTTTGAATTTGCAATCCAGGGTTGCCATCGGATCTTTGAAATTCGAAGATGTAACGAAGTTACAGCGATTTTAAACATTCTTGGATTTTTCGATTCTTAGCGCAAAATATTACGATTTTGAGCTTATTTTTGGAAGAAATAGATTTGGGACTGCGGCAGATAATTTTTCTCAGGCATAAACTTCACTTCTTTGTCCTTAACTCAACAAATTTTGGGGCTTCGAAAATTGAAGATTTCCAAAGGCTAACCCCTTGCTCGAAAAATGCAAAAAAAAAATATCGAAGTGAACAGATTTGAAAAAGGTATTTACCAGATGATACTGGTTTGAATTTGCAATCCATTTTCGTAACATCTTCGAAATTCGAAGATGTTACGAAGTTACAGCGATTTTAAACATTCTTGGATTTTTCGATTGTTAGCGCAAAATATTACGATTTTGAGCTTATTTTTGGAAGAAATGGATTTGGGACTGCGGCAGATAGTTTTTTCAGGCATAAACTTCACTTCTGTGTCCTTAACTCAACAAATTTTGGGGCTTCGAAAATTAAAGATTTCCAAAGGCTAAAAGGCGAAAAATGCAAAAAAATATCGAAGTGAACAGATTTGAAAAATGTTTTTACCAGATGATACTGGTTTGAATTTGCAATCCAGGGTTGCCATCGGATCTTCGAAATTCGAAGATATTACGAAGTTACAGCGATTTTAAGCATTCTTGGATTTTTCGATTCTGAGGGCAAAATATTACGATTTTGAGCTTATTTTTCGAAGAAATGCATTCGGGACTGCGGCAGATAGTTTTTTCAGGCATAAACTTCACTTCTGTGTCCTTATCTCAACAAATTTTGGGGCTTCGAAAATTGAACATTTCCAAAGGCTAACCCCTTGCTCGAAAAATGCAAAAAAAATATCGAAGTGAACAGATTTGAAAAATGTTTTTACCAGATGATACTAGTTTGAATTTGCAATCCAGGGTTGCCATCGGATCTTCGAAATTCGAAGATATTAAAAAGTTACAGCGATTTTAAACATTCTTGGATTTTTCGATTCTGAGCGCAAAATATTACGATTTTGAGCTTATTTTTGGAAGAAATGCATTTGGGACTGCGGCAGATAGTTTTTTCAGGCATAAACTTCACTTCTGTGTCCTTAACTCAACAAATTTTAGGGCTTCGAAAATTGAAGATTTCCAAAGGCTAACCCCTTGCTCGAAAAATGCAAAAAAATATCGAAGTGAACAGATTTGAAAAATGTTTTTACCAGATGATACTGGTTTGAATTTGCAATCCAGGGTTGCCATCGGATCTTCGAAATTCGAAGATATTAAGAAGTTACAGCGATTTTAAACATTCTTGGATTTTTCGATTCTGAGGGCAAAATATTACGATTTTGAGCTTATTTTTTGAAGAAATGCATTTGGGATTGTGGCAGATAGTTTTTTCAGGCATAAACTTCACTTCTGTGTCCTTATCTCAACAAATTTTGGGGCTTCGAAAATTGAAGATTTCCAAAGGCTAACCCCTTGCACGAAAAATGCAAAAAAATATCGAAGTGAACAGATTTGAAAAATGTTTTTAGCAGATGATACTGGTTTGAATTTGCAATCCAGGGTTGCCATCGGATCTTCGAAATTCGAAGATGTAACGAAGTTACAGCGATTTTAAACATTCTTGGATTTTTCGATTCTTAGCGCAAAATATTACGATTTTGAGCTTATTTTTGGAAGAAATAGATTTGGGACTGCGGCAGATAATTTTTCTCAGGCATAAACTTCACTTCTTTGTCCTTAACTCAACAAATTCTGGGGCTTCGAAAATTGAAGATTTCCAAAGGGTAACCCCTTGCTCGAAAAATGCAAAAAAATATCGAAGTGAACAGATTTGAAAAATGTTTTAACCAGATGATACTGGTTTGAATTTGCAATCCAGGGTTGCCATCGGATCTTCGAAATTCGAAGATATTACGAAGTTACAGCGATTTTAAACATTCTTGGATTTTTCGATTCTTAGCGCAAAATATTACGATTTTGAGATTATTTTTTGAAGAAATGCATTTTGGATTGTGGCAGATAGTTTTTTCAGGCATAAACTTCACTTCTGTGTCCTTATCTCAACAAATTTTGGGGCTTCGAAAATTGAAGATTTCCAAAGGCTAACCCCTTGCACGAAAAATGCAAAAAAATATCGAAGTGAACAGATTTGAAAAATGTTTTTACCAGATGATACTGGTTTGAATTTGCAATCCAGGGTTGCCATCGGATCTTCGAAATTCGAAGATGTTACAAAATTACAGCGATTTTAAACATTCTTTGATTTTTCGATTGTTAACGCAAAATATTACGATTTTGAGCTTATTTTTCGAAGAAATGCATTTGGGATTGCGGCAGAAAGTTTTTTCAGGCATAAACTTCACTTCTGTGTCCTTATCTCAACAAATTTTGGGGCTTCGAAAATTGAACATTTCCAAAGGCTAACCCCTTGCTCGAAAAATGCAAAAAAAAATATCGAAGTGAACAGATTTGAAAAAGGTTTTTACCAGATGATACTGGTTTGAATTTGCAATCCAGGGTTGCCATCGGATCTTCGAAATTCGAAGATATTAAGAAGTTACAGCGATTTTAAGCATTCTTGGATTTTTCGATTCTGAGCGCAAAATATTACGATTTTGAGGTTATTTTTCGAAGAAATGCATTTAGGACTGCGGCAGATAGTTTTTTCAGGCATAAACTTCACTTCTGTGTCCTTAACTCAACAAATTTTGGGGCTTCGAAAATTAAAGATTTCCAAAGGCTAAAAGGCGAAAAATGCAAAAAAATATCGAAGTGAACAGATTTGAAAAATGTTTTTACCAGATGATACTGGTTTGAATTTGCAATCCAGGGTTGCCATCGGATCTTCGAAATTCGAAGATATTACGAAGTTACAGCGATTTTAAACATTCTTGGATTTTTCGATTCTGAGGGCAAAATATTACGATTTTGAGCTTATTTTTGGAAGAAATGCATTTGGGACTGCGGCAGATAGTTTTTTCAGGCATAAACTTCACTTCTGTGTCCTTATCTCAACAAATTTTGGGGCTTCGAAAATTGAACATTTCCAAAGGCTAACCCCTTGCTCGAAAAATGCAAAAAAAAATATCGAAGTGAACAGATTTGAAAAATTTTTTTACCAGATGATACTGGTTTGAATTTGCAATCCAGGGTTGCCATCGGATCTTCGAAATTCAAAGATATTACGAAGTTACAGCGATTTTAAACATTCTTGGATTTTTCGATTCTTAGCGCAAAATATTACGATTTTGAGCTTATTTTTCGAAGAAATGCATTTGGGACTGCGGCAGATAGTTTTTTCAGGCATAAACTTCACTTCTGTGTCCTTAACTCAACAAATTTTGGGGCTTCGAAAATTGAAAATTTCCTTGCTTGAAAAATGCAAAAAAATATCGAAGTGAACAGATTTGAAAAATGTTTTTACCAGATGATACTGGTTTGAATTTGCAATCCAGGGTTGCCATCGGATCTTCGAAATTCGAAGATATTAAGAAGTTACAGCGATTTTAAACATTCTTGGATTTTTCGATTCTGAGCGCAAAATATTACGATTTTGAGCTTATTTTTCGAAGAAATGCATTTGGGACTGCGGCAGATAGTTTTTTCAGGCATAAACTTCACTTCTGTGTCCTTAACTCAACAAATTTTGGGGCTTCGAAAATTGAAGATTTCCAAAGGCTTACCCCTTGCTCGAAAAATGCAAAAAAATATCGAAGTGAACAGATTTGAAAAATGTTTTTACCAGATGATACTGGTTTGAATTTGCAATCCAGGGTTGCCATCGGATCTTCGAAATTCGAAGATATTACGAAGTTACAGCGATTTTAAACATTCTTGAATTTTTGATTGTTAGCGCAAAATATTACGATTTTGAGGTTATTTTTGGAAGAAATGCATTTGGGACTGCGGCAGATACTTTTTTCAGGCATAAACTTCACTTCTGTGTCCTTATCTAAACAAATTTTGGGGCTTCGAAAATTGAAGATTTCCAAAGGCTAACCCCTTGCTCGAAAAATGCAAAAAAATATCGAAGTGAACAGATTTGAAAAATGTTTTTACCAGATGATACTGGTTTGAATTTGCAATCCAGGGTTGCCATCGGATCTTCGAAATTCGAAGATATAACGAAGTTACAGCGATTTTAAACATTCTTGGATTTTTCGATTCTGAGGGCAAAATATTACGATTTTGAGCTTATTTTTCGAAGAAATGCATTTGGGACTGCGGCAGATAGTTTTTTCAGGCATAAACTTCACTTCTGTGTCCTTATCTCAACAAATTTTGGGGCTTCGAAAATTGAAGATTTCCAAAGGGTAACCCCTTGCTCGAAAAATGCAAAAAAATATCGAAGTGAACAGATTTGAAAAATGTTTTTACCAGATGATACTGGTTTGCAATCCAGGGTTGCCATCGGATCTTCGAAATTCGAAGATATTAAGAAGTTACAGCGATTTTAAACATTCTTGAATTTTTGATTGTTAGCGCAAAATATTACGATTTTGAGGTTATTTTTCGAAGAAATGCATTTGGGACTGCGGCAGATAGTTTTTTCAGGCATAAACTTCACTTCTGTGTCCTTAACTCAACAAATTTTGGGGCTTCGAAAATTGAAGATTTCCAAAGGCTAACCCCTTGCTCGAAAAATGCAAAAAAATATCGAAGTGAACAGATTTGAAAAATGTTTTTACCAGATGATACTGGTTTGAATTTGCAATCCAGGGTTGCCATCGGATCTTCGAAATTCGAAGATATTACGAAGTTACAGCGATTTTAAACATTCTTGGATTTTTCGATTCTTAGCGCAAAATATTACGATTTTGAGCTTATTTTTCGAAGAAATGCATTTGGGACTGCGGCAGATAGTTTTTTCAGGCATAAACTTCACTTCTGTGTCCTTAACTCAACAAATTTTGGGGCTTCGAAAATTGAAAATTTCCTTGCTTGAAAAATGCAAAAAAATATCGAAGTGAACAGATTTGAAAAAGGTTTTTACCAGATGATACTGGTTTGAATTTGCAATCCAGGGTTGCCATCGGATCTTCGAAATTCGAAGATATTAAGAAGTTACAGCGATTTTAAACATTCTTGGATTTTTCGATTCTGAGGGCAAAATATTACGATTTTGAGCTTATTTTTGGAAGAAATGCATTTGGGACTGCGGCAGATAATTTTTTTCAGGCATAAACTTCACTTCTGTGTCCTTAACTCAACAAATTTTGGGGCTTCGAAAATTGAAGATTTCCAAAGGGTAACCCCTTGCTCGAAAAATGCAAAAAGATATCGAAGTGAACAGATTTGAAAAATGTTTTTACCAGATGATACTGGTTTGAATTTGCAATCCAGGGTTGCCATCGGATCTTCGAAATTCGAAGATATAACGAAGTTACAGCGATTTTAAACATTCTTGGATTTTTCGATTCTGAGGGCAAAATATTACGATTTTGAGCTTATTTTTCGAAGAAATGCATTTGGGACTGCGGCAGATAGTTTTTTCAGGCATAAACTTCACTTCTGTGTCCTTATCTCAACAAATTTTGGGGCTTCGAAAATTGAACATTTCCAAAGGGTAACCCCTTGCTCGAAAAATGCAAAAAAATATCGAAGTGAACAGATTTGAAAAATGTTTTTACCAGATGATACTGGTTTGAATTTGCAATCCAGGGTTGCCATCGGATCTTCGAAATTCGAAGATATTAAGAAGTTACAGCGATTTTAAACATTCTTGGATTTTTCGATTCTGAGGGCAAAATATTACGATTTTGAGCTTATTTTTTGAAGAAATGCATTTGGGATTGTGGCAGATAGTTTTTTCAGGCATAAACTTCACTTCTGTGTCCTTATCTCAACAAATTTTGGGGCTTCGAAAATTGAAGATTTCCAAAGGCTAACCCCTTGCACGAAAAATGCAAAAAAATATCGAAGTGAACAGATTTGAAAAATGTTTTTACCAGATGATACTGGTTTGAATTTGCAATCCAGGGTTGCCATCGGATCTTCGAAATTCGAAGATGTAACGAAGTTACAGCGATTTTAAACATTCTTGGATTTTTCGATTCTTAGCGCAAAATATTACGATTTTGAGCTTATTTTTGGAAGAAATAGATTTGGGACTGCGGCAGATAATTTTTCTCAGGCATAAACTTCACTTCTTTGTCCTTAACTCAACAAATTTTGGGGCTTCGAAAATTGAAGATTTCCAAAGGGTAACCCCTTGCTCGAAAAATGCATAAAAATATCGAAGTGAACAGATTTGAAAAATGTTTTAACCAGATGATACTGGTTTGAATTTGCAATCCAGGGTTGCCATCGGATCTTCGAAATTCGAAGATATTAAAAAGTTACAGCGATTTTAAACATTCTTGGATTTTTCGATTCTGAGGGCAAAATATTACGATTTTGAGCTTATTTTTTGAAGAAATGCATGTGGGATTGTGGCAGATAGTTTTTTCAGGCATAAACTTCACTTCTGTGTCCTTATCTCAACAAATTTTGGGGCTTCGAAAATTGAAGATTTCCAAAGGCTAACCCCTTGCACGAAAAATGCAAAAAAATATCGAAGTGAACAGATTTGAAAAATGTTTTTACCAGATGATACTGGTTTGAATTTGCAATCCAGGGTTGCCATCGGATCTTCGAAATTCGAAGATGTTACGAACTTACAGCGATTTTAAACATTCTTGGATTTTTCGATTGTTAACGCAAAATATTACGATTTTGAGCTTATTTTTCGAAGAAATGCATTTGGGATTGCGGCAGAAAGTTTTTTCAGGCATAAACTTCACTTCTGTGTCCTTATCTCAACAAATTTTGGGGCTTCGAAAATTGAACATTTCCAAAGGCTAACCCCTTGCTCGAAAAATGCAAAAAAATATCGAAGTGAACAGATTTGAAAAATGTTTTTACCAGATGATACTGGTTTGAATTTGCAATCCAGGGTTGCCATCGGATCTTCGAAATTCGAAGATGTTACGAAGTTACAGCGATTTTAAACATTCTTGGATTTTTCGATTCTGAGGGCAAAATATTACGATTTTGAGCTTATTTTTGGAAGAAATGGATTTGGGACTGCGGCAGATAGTTTTTAAAGGCATAAACTTCACTTCTGTGTCCTTAACTCAACAAATTTTGGGGCTTCGAAAATTGAAGATTTCCAAAGGCTAACCCCTTGCTCGAAAAATGCAAAAAAAAATATCGAAGTGAACAGATTTGAAAAAGGTTTTTACCAGATGATACTGGTTTGAATTTGCAATCCAGGGTTGCCATCGGATCTTCGAAATTCGAAGATATTACGAAGTTACAGCGATTTTAAACATTCTTGGATTTTTCGATTCTGAGCGCAAAATATTACGATTTTGAGGTTATTTTTGGAAGAAATTCATTTGGGACTGCGGCAGATAGTTTTTTCAGGCATAAACTTCACTTCTGTGTCCTTAACTCAACAAATTTTGGGGCTTCGAAAATTAAAGATTTCCAAAGGCTAAAAGGCGAAAAATGCAAAAAAATATCGAAGTGAACAGATTTGAAAAATGTTTTTACCAGATGATACTGGTTTGAATTTGCAATCCAGGGTTGCCATCGGATCTTCGAAATTCGAAGATATTAAGAAGTTACAGCGATTTTAAACATTCTTGGATTTTTCGGTTCTGAGGGCAAAATATTACGATTTTGAGCTTATTTTTCGAAGAAATGCATTTGGGACTGCGGCAGATAGTTTTTTCAGGCATAAACTTCACTTCTGTGTCCTTAACTCAACAAATTTTGGGGCTTCGAAAATTGAAAATTTCCTTGCTTGAAAAATGCAAAAAAATATCGAAGTGAACAGATTTGAAAAATGTTTTTACCAGATGATACTGGTTTGAATTTGCAATCCAGGGTTGCCATCGGATTTTCGAAATTCGAAAATATTACGAAGTTACAGCGATTTTAAACATTCTTGGATTTTTCGATTCTGAGGGCAAAATATTACGATTTTGAGCTTATTTTTGGAAGAAATGCATTTGGGACTGCGGCAGATAGTTTTTTCAGGCATAAACTTCACTTCTGTGTCCTTAACTCAACAAATTTTGTGGCTTCGAAAATTGAAGATTTCCAAAGGGTAACCCCTTGCTCGAAAAATGCAAAAAAATATCGAAGTGAACAGATTTGAAAAATGTTTTTACCAGATGATACTGGTTTGAATTTGCAATCCAGGGTTGCCATCGGATCTTCGAAATTCGAAGATATTAAGAAGTTACAGCGATTTTAAACATTCTTGGATTTTTCGATTCTGAGGGCAAAATATTACGATTTTGAGCTTATTTTTGGAAGAAATGCATTTGGGACTGCGGCAGATAGTTTTTTCAGGCATAAACTTCACTTCTGTGTCCTTAACTCAACAAATTTTGGGGCTTCGAAAATTGAAGATTTCCAAAGGGTAACCCCTTGCTCGAAAAATGCAAAAAAATATCGAAGTGAACAGATTTGAAAAATGTTTTTACCAGATGATACTGGTTTGAATTTGCAATCCAGGGTTGCCATCGGATCTTCGCAATTCGAAGATATTAAGAAGTTACAGCGATTTTAAACATTCTTGGATTTTTCGATTCTGAGCGCAAAATATTACGATTTTGAGGTTATTTTTGGAAGAAATGCATTTGGGACTGCGGCAGATAGTTTTTTCAGGCATAAACTTCACTTCTGTGTCCTTATCTGAACAAATTTTGGGGCTTCGAAAATTGAACATTTCCAAAGGTTAACCCCTTGCTCGAAAAATGCAAACAAATATCGAAGTGAACAGATTTGAAAAATGTTTTTACCAGATGATACTGGTTTGAATTTGCAATCCAGGGTTGCCATCGGATCTTCGAAATTCGAAGATATTAAGAAGTTACAGCGATTTTAAACATTCTTGGATTTTTCGATTCTGAGCGCAAAATATTACGATTTTGAGCTTATTTTTCGAAGAAATGCATTTGGGACTGCGGCAGATAGTTTTTTCAGGCATAAACTTCACTTCTGTGTCCTTAACTCAACAAATTTTGGGGCTTCGAAAATTGAAGATTTCCAAAGGCTAACCCCTTGCTCGAAAAATGCAAAAAAATATCGAAGTGAACAGATTTGAAAACTGGTTTTACCAGATGATACTGGTTTGAATTTGCAATCCAGGGTTGCCATCGGATCTTCGAAATTCGAAGATATTAAGAAGTTACAGCGATTTTAAACATTCTTGGATTTTTCGATTCTGAGGGCAAAATATTACGATTTTGAGCTTATTTTTCGAAGAAATGCATTTGGGACTGCGGCAGATACTTTTTTCAGGCATAAACTTCACTTCTGTGTCCTTATCTAAACAAATTTTGGGGCTTCGAAAATTGAAGATTTCCAAAGGCTAACCCCTTGCTCGAAAAATGCAAAAAAATATCGAAGTGAACAGATTTGAAAAATGTTTTTACCAGATGATACTGGTTTGAATTTGCAATCCAGGGTTGCCATCGGATCTTCGAAATTCGAAGATGTTACGAAATTACAGCGATTTTAAACATTCTTAGATTTTTCGATTCTGAGGGCAAAATATTACGATTTTGAGCTTATTTTTGGAAGAAATGCATTTGGGACTGCGGCAGATAGTTTTTTCAGGCATAAACTTCACTTCTGTGTCCTTAACTCAACAAATTTTGGGGCTTCGAAAATTGAACATTTCCAAAGGTTAACCCCTTGCTCGAAAAATGCAAAAAAATATCGAAGTGAACAGATTTCACAAATGTTTTTACCAGATGATACTGGTTTGAATTTGCAATCCAGGGTTGCCATCGGATCTTCGAAATTCGAAGATATTAAGAAGTTACAGCGATTTTAAACATTCTTGGATTTTTCGATTCTGAGCGCAAAATATTACGATTTTGAGGTTATTTTTCGAAGAAATGCATTTGGGACTGCGGCAGATAGTTTTTTCAGTCATAAACTTCATTTCTGTGTCCTTAACTCAACAAATTTTGGGGCTTCGAAAATTGAAGATTTGCTCGAAAAATGCAAAAAAATATCGAAGTGAACAGATTTGAAAAATGTTTTTACCAGATGATACTGGTTTGAATTTGCAATCCAGGGTTGGTTTGAATTTGCAATCCAGGGTTGCCATCGGATCTTCGAAATTCGAAGATATTAAGAAGTTACAGCGATTTTAAACATTCTTGGATTTTTCGATTCTGAGGGCAAAATATTACGATTTTGAGCTTATTTTTGGAAGAAATGCATTTGGGACTGCGGCAGATAGTTTTTTCAGGCATAAACTTCACTTCTGTGTCCTTAACTCAACAAATTTTGGGGCTTCGAAAATTGAAGATTTCCAAAGGCTAACCCCTTGCTCGAAAAATGCAAAAAAATATCGAAGTGAACAGATTTGAAAAATGTTTTTACCAGATGATACTGGTTTGAATTTGCAATCCAGGGTTGCCATCGGATCTTCGAAATTCGAAGATATTAAGAAGTTACAGCGATTTTAAACATTCTTGGATTTTTCGATTCTGAGCGCAAAATATTACGATTTTGAGCTTATTTTTCGAAGAAATGCATTTGGGACTGCGGCAGATAGTTTTTTCAGGCATAAACTTCACTTCTGTGTCCTTAACTCAACAAATTTTGGGGCTTCGAAAATTGAAGATTTCCAAAGGCTTACCCCTTGCTCGAAAAATGCAAAAAAATATCGAAGTGAACAGATTTGAAAAATGTTTTTACCAGATGATACTGGTTTGAATTTGCAATCCAGGGTTGCCATCGGATCTTCGAAATTCAAAGATATTACGAAGTTACAGCGATTTTAAACATTCTTGGATTTTTCGATTCTGAGCGCAAAATATTACGATTTTGAGGTTATTTTTGGAAGAAATGCATTTGGGACTGCGGCAGATAGTTTTTTCAGGCATAAACTTCACTTCTGTGTCCTTATCTGAACAAATTTTGGGGCATCGAAAATTGAACATTTCCAAAGGTTAACCCCTTGCTCGAAAAATGCAAACAAATATCGAAGTGAACAGATTTGAAAAATGTTTTTACCAGATGATACTGGTTTGAATTTGCAATCCAGGGTTGCCATCGGATCTTCGAAATTCGAAGATATTAAGAAGTTACAGCGATTTTAAACATTCTTGGATTTTTCGATTCTGAGCGCAAAATATTACGATTTTGAGCTTATTTTTCGAAGAAATGCATTTGGGACTGCGGCAGATAGTTTTTTCAGGCATAAACTTCACTTCTGTGTCCTTAACTCAACAAATTTTGGGGCTTCGAAAATTGAAGATTTCCAAAGGCTTACCCCTTGCTCGAAAAATGCAAAAAAAATATCGAAGTGAACAGATTTGAAAAATGTTTTTACCAGATGATACTGGTTTGAATTTGCAATCCAGGGTTGCCATCGGATCTTCGAAATTCGAAGATATTAAGAAGTTACAGCGATTTTAAACATTCTTGGATTTTTCTATTCTGAGCGCAAAATATTACGATTTTGAGGTTATTTTTCGAAGAAATGCATTTGGGACTGCGGCAGATACTTTTTTCAGGCATAAACTTCACTTCTGTGTCCTTATCTAAACAAATTTTGGGGCTTCGAAAATTGAAGATTTCCAAAGGCTAACCCCTTGCTCGAAAAATGCAAAAAAATATCGAAGTGAACAGATTTGAAAAATGTTTTTACCAGATGATACTGGTTTGAATTTGCAATCCAGGGTTGCCATCGGATCTTCGAAATTCGAAGATATTAAGAAGTTACAGCGATTTTAAACATTCTTGGATTTTTCGATTCTGAGCGCAAAATATTACGATTTTGAGGTTATTTTTCGAAGAAATGCATTTGGGACTGCGGCAGATAGTTTTTTCAGGCATAAACTTCACTTCCGTGTCCTTAACTCAACAAATTTTGGGGCTTCGAAAATTGAAGATTTCCAAAGGCTAACCCCTTGCTCGAAAAATGCCAAAAAATATCGAAGTGAACAGATTTGAAAAATGTTTTTACCAGATGATACTGGTTTGAATTTGCAATCCAGGGTTGCCATCGGATCTTCGAAATTCGAAGATATTAAGAAGTTACAGCGATTTTAAACATTCTTGGATTTTTCGATTCTGAGCGCAAAATATTACGATTTTGAGGTTATTTTTCGAAGAAATGCATTTGGGACTGCGGCAGATAGTTTTTTCAGGCATAAACTTCACTTCTGTGTCCTTAATTCAACAAATTTTGGGGCTTCGAAAATTGAAGATTTCCAAAGGCTAACCCCTTGCTCGAAAAATGCAAAAAAATATCGAAGTGAACAGATTTGAAAAATGTTTTTACCAGATGATACTGGTTTGAATTTGCAATCCAGGGTTGCCATCGGATCTTCGAAATTCGAAGATATTAAGAAGTTACAGCGATTTTAAACATTCTTGGATTTTTCGATTCTGAGGGCAAAATATTACGATTTTGAGGTTATTTTTGGAAGAAATGCATTTGGGACTGCGGCAGATACTTTTCTCAGGCATAAACTTCACTTCTGTGTCCTTATCTAAACAAATTTTGGGGCTTCGAAAATTGAAGATTTCCAAAGGCTAACCCCTTGCTCGAAAAATGCAAAAAAATATCGAAGTGAACAGATTTGAAAAATGTTTTTACCAGATGATACTGGTTTGAATTTGCAATCCAGGGTTGCCATCGGATCTTCGAAATTCGAAGATATTATAAAGTTACAGCGATTTTAAACATTCTTGGATTTTTCGATTCTGAGGGCAAAATATTAAGATTTTGAGCTTATTTTTGGAAGAAATGCATTTGGGACTGCGGCAGATAGTTTTTTCAGGCATAAACTTCACTTCTGTGTCCTTAACTCAACAAATTTTGGGGCTTCGAAAATTGAAGATTTCCAAAGGCTAACCCCTTGCTCGAAAAATACAAAAAAATATCGGAGTGAACTGATTTGAAAACTGGTTTTACCAGATGATACTGGTTTGAATTTGCAATCCAGGGTTGCCATCGGATCTTCGATATTCGAAGATATTAAGAAGTTACAGCGATTTTAAACATTCTTGGATTTTTCGATTCTGAGGGCAAAATATTACGATTTTGAGCTTATTTTTGGAAGAAATGCATTTGGGACTGCGGCAGATAGTTTTTTCAGGCATAAACTTCACTTCTGTGTCCTTATCTCAACAAATTTTGGGGCTTCGAAAATTGAAGATTTCCAAAGGCTAACCCCTTGCTCGGAAATTGCAAGAAAATATCGAAGTGAACAGATTTGAAAAATGTTTTTACCAGATGATACTGGTTTGAATTTGCAATCCAGGGTTGCCATCGGATCTTCGAAATTCGAAGATATTAAGAAGTTACAGCGATTTTAAACATTCTTGGATTTTTCGATTCTGAGCGCAAAATATTACGATTTTGAGGTTATTTTTCGAAGAAATGCATTTGGGACTGCGGCAGATAGTTTTTTCAGGCATAAACTTCACTTCTGTGTCCTTAACTCAACAAATTTTGGGGCTTCGAAAATTGAACATTTCCAAAGGCTTACCCCTTGCTCGAAAAATGCAAAAAAATATCGAAGTGAACAGATTTGAAAAATGTTTTTACCAGATGATACTGGTTTGAATTTGCAATCCAGGGTTGCCATCGGATCTTCGAAATTCGAAGATATTAAGAAGTTACAGCGATTTTAAACATTCTTGGATTTTTCGATTCTGAGCGCAAAATATTACGATTTTGAGCTTATTTTTCGAAGAAATGCATTTGGGACTGCGGCAGATAGTTTTTTCAGGCATAAACATCACTTCTGTGTCCTTATCTCAACAAATTTTGGGGCTTCGAAAATTGAACATTTCCAAAGGTTAACCCCTTGCTCGAAAAATGCAAAAAAATATCGAAGTGAACAGATTTGAAAAATGTTTTTACCAGATGATACTGGTTTAAATTGGCAATCCAGGGTTGCCATCGGATCTTCGAAATTCGAAGATATTATAAAGTTACAGCGATTTTAAACATTCTTGGATTTTTCGATTCTGAGGGCAAAATATTACGATTTTGAGCTTATTTTTGGAAGAAATGCATTTGGGACTGCGGCAGATAGTTTTTTCAGGCTTAAACTTCACTTCTGTGTCCTTAACTCAACAAATTTTGGGGCTTCGAAAATTGAAGATTTCCAAAGGCTAACCCCTTGCTCGAAAAATGCAAAAAAATATCGAAGTGAACAGATTTGAAAAATGTTTTTACCAGATGATACTGGTTTGAATTTGCAATCCAGGGTTGCCAGCGGATCTTCGAAATTCGAAGATATTAAGAAGTTACAGCGATTTTAAATATTCTTGGATTTTTCGATTCTGAGCGCAAAATATTACGATTTTGAGCTTATTTTTCGAAGAAATGCATTTGGGACTGCGGCAGATAGTTTTTTCAGGCATAAACTTCACTTCTGTGTCCTTATCTCAACAAATTTTGGGGCTTCGAAAATTGAAGATTTCCAAAGGCTAACCCCTTGCTCGGAAAATGCAAAAAAATATCGAAGTGAACAGATTTGAAAAATGTTTTTACCAGATGATACTGGTTTGAATTTGCAATCCAGGGTTGCCATCGGATCTTCGAAATTCGAAGATATTACGAAGTAACAGCGATTTTAAACATTCTTGGATTTTTCGATTCTGAGCGCAAAATATTACGATTTTGAGCTTATTTTTGGAAGAAATGCATTTGGGACTGCGGCAGATAGTTTTTTCAGGCATAAACTTCACTTCTGTGTCCTTATCTCAACAAATTTTGGGGCTTCGAAAATTGAAGATTTCCAAAGGGTAATCCCTTGCTCGAAAAATGCGAAAAAATATCGAAGTGAACAGATTTGAAAAATGTTTTTACCAGATGATACAGGTTTGAATTTGCAATCCAGGGTTGCCATCGGATCTTCGAAATTCGAAGATGTTACAAAGTTACAGCGATTTTAAACATTCTTGGATTTTTCGATTCTTAGCGCAAAATATTACGATTTTGAGCTTATTTTTCGAAGAAATGCATTTGGGACTGCGGCAGATAGTTTTTCAGGCATAAACTTCACTTCTGTGTCCTTAACTCAACAAATTTTGGGGCTTCGAAAATTTAAAATTTCCAAAGGCTAACCCCTTGCTCGAAAAATGCAAAAAAAATATCGAAGTGAACAGATTTGGGACTGCGGCAGATAGTTTTTCAGGCATAAACTTCACTTCTGTGTCCTTAACTCAACAAATTTTGGGGCTTCGAAAATTGAAGATTTCCAAAGGCTTACCCCTTGCTCGAAAAATGCAAAAAAATATCGAAGTGAACAGATTTGAAAAGTGTTTTTACCAGATGATACTGGTTTGAATTTGCAATCCAGGGTTGCCATCGGATTTTCGAAATTCGAAGATATTAAGAAGTTACAGCGATTTTAAACATTCTTGGATTTTTCGATTCTGAGGGCAAAATATTACGATTTTGAGCTTATTTTTGGAAGAAATGCATTTGGGACTGCGGCAGATAGTTTTTTCAGGCATAAACTTCACTTCTGTGTCCTTATCTCAACAAATTTTGGGGCTTCGAAAATTGAACATTTCCAAAGGTTAACCCCTTGCTCGAAAAATGCAAAAAAATATCGAAGTGAACAGATTTGAAAAATGTTTTTACCAGATGATACTGGTTTGAATTTGCAATCCAGGGTTGCCATCGGATCTTCGAAATTCGAAGATATTAAGAAGTTACAGCGATTTTAAACATTCTTGGATTTTTCGATTCTGAGCGCAAAATATTACGATTTTGAGGTTATTTTTCGAAGAAATGCATTTGGGACTGCGGCAGATAGTTTTTTCAGGCATAAACTTCACTTCTGTGTCCTTAACTCAACAAATTTTGGGGCTTCGAAAATTGAAGATTTCCAAAGGCTTACCCCTTGCTCGAAAAATGCAAAAAAATATCGAAGTGAACAGATTTGAAAAATGTTTTTACCAGATGATACTGGTTTGAATTTGCAATCCAGGGTTGCCATCGGATCTTCGAAATTCGAAGATATTAAGAAGTTACAGCGATTTTAAACATTCTTGGATTTTTCGATTCTGAGGGCAAAATATTACGATTTTGAGCTTATTTTTGGAAGAAATGCATTTGGGACTGCGGCAGATAGTTTTTTCAGGCATAAACTTCACTTCTGTGTCCTTATCTCAACAAATTTTGGGGCTTCGAAAATTGAACATTTCCAAAGGTTAACCCCTTGCTCGAAAAATGCAAAAAAATATCGAAGTGAACAGATTTGAAAAATGTTTTTACCAGATGATACTGGTTTGAATTTGCAATCCAGGGTTGCCATCGGATCTTCGAAATTCGAAGATATTAAGTAGTTACAGCGATTTTAAGCATTCTTGGATTTTTCGATTCTGAGCGCAAAATATTACGATTTTGAGCTTATTTTTCGAAGAAATGCATTTGGGACTGCGGCAGATAGTTTTTTCAGGCATAAACTTCACTTCTGTGTCCTTAACTCAACAAATTTTGGGGCTTCGAAAATTGAAGATTTCCAAAGGCTTACCCCTTGCTCGAAAAATGCAAACAAATATCGAAGTGAACAGATTTGAAAAATGTTTTTACCAGATGATACTGGTTTGAATTTGCAATCCAGGGTTGCCATCGGATCTTCGAAATTCGAAGATATTAAGAAGTTACAGCGATTTTAAACATTCTTGGATTTTTCGATTCTGAGCGCAAAATATTACGATTTTGAGGTTATTTTTCGAAGAAATGCATTTGGGACTGCGGCAGATAGTTTTTTCAGGCATAAACTTCACTTCTGTGTCCTTATCTCAACAAATTTTGGGGCTTCGAAAATTGAACATTTCCAAAGGTTAACCCCTTGCTCGAAAAATGCAAAAAAATATCGAAGTGAATAGATTTGAAAAATGTTTTTACCAGATGATTCTGGTTTAAATTGGCAATCCAGGGTTGCCATCGGATCTTCGAAATTCGAAGATATTAAGAAGTTACAGCGATTTTAAACATTCTTGGATTTTTCGATTCTGAGGGCAAAATATTACGATTTTGAGCTTATTTTTGGAAGAAATGCATTTGGGACTGCGGCAGATAGTTTTTTCAGGCATAAACTTCACTTCTGTGTCCTTAACTCAACAAATTTTGGGGCATCGGAAATTGAAGATTTCCAAAGGCTTACCCCTTGCTCGAAAAATGCAAAAAAATATCGAAGTGAACAGATTTGAAAAATGTTTTTACCAGATGATACTGGTTTGAATTTGCAATCCAGGGTTGCCATCGGATCTTCGAAATTCGAAGATATTAAGAAGTTACAGCGATTTTAAACATTCTTGGATTTTTCGATTCTGAGCGCAAAATATTACGATTTTGAGCTTATTTTTCGAAGAAATGCATTTGGGACTGCGGCAGATAGTTTTTTCAGGCATAAACTTCACTTCTGTGTCCTTAACTCAACAAATTTTGGGGCTTCGAAAATTGAAGATTTCCAAAGGCTTACCCCTTGCTCGAAAAATGCAAAAAAATATCGAAGTGAACAGATTTGAAAAATGTTTTAACCAGATGATACTGGTTTGAATTTGCAATCCAGGGTTGCCATCGGATCTTCGAAATTCGAAGATATTAAGAAGTTACAGCGATTTTAAACATTCTTGGATTTTTCGATTCTGAGGGCAAAATATTACGATTTTGAGCTTATTTTTGGAAGAGATGCATTTGGGACTGCGGCAGATAGTTTTTTCAGGCATAAACTTCACTTCTGTGTCCTTATCTCAACAAATTTTGGGGCTTCGAAAATTGAACATTTCCAAAGGTTAACCCCTTGCTCGAAAAATGCAAAAAAATATCGAAGTGAACAGATTTGAAAAATGTTTTTACCAGATGATACTGGTTTGAATTTGCAATCCAGGGTTGCCATCGGATCTTAGAAATTCGAAGATATTAAGAAGTTACAGCGATTTTAAATATTCTTGGATTTTTCGATTCTGAGCGCAAAATATTACGATTTTGAGCTTATTTTTCGAAGAAATGCATTTGGGACTGCGGCAGATAGTTTTTTCAGGCATAAACTTCACTTCTGTGTCCTTATCTCAACAAATTTTGGGGCTTCGAAAATTGAAGATTTCCAAAGGCTAACCCCTTGCTCGGAAAATGCAAAAAAATATCGAAGTGAACAGATTTGAAAAATGTTTTTACCAGATGATACTGGTTTGAATTTGCAATCCAGGGTTGCCATCGGATCTTCGAAATTCGAAGATATTACGAAGTAACAGCGATTTTAAACATTCTTGGATTTTTCGATTCTGAGCGCAAAATATTACGATTTTGAGGTTATTTTTCGAAGAAATGCATTTGGGACTGCGGCAGATAGTTTTTTCAGGCATAAACTTCACTTCCGTGTCCTTAACTCAACAAATTTTGGGGCTTCGAAAATTGAAGATTTCCAAAGGGTAATCCCTTGCTCGAAAAATGCGAAAAAATATCGAAGTGAACAGATTTGAAAAATGTTTTTACCAGATGATACAGGTTTGAATTTGCAATCCAGGGTTGCCATCGGATCTTCGAAATTCGAATATATTACGAAGTTACAGCGATTTTAAACATTCTTGGATTTTTCGATTCTTAGCGCAAAATATTACGATTTTGAGCCTGGATTTACATGGATTTTTCGTGGTTTAGACAAAGCATTCATTCTTAATATTCAAAGGATTTTTTTGTTTATTTTTATTAGCTTTTATTGAAATATTTCTAAGATTTCGTTTTATTTTTTTAAAGTTACAATACACGTTTGTAGGCATATATGTTTCTTGAAAAATATATCATACGGTTTTTTTTTTTATTATTATTATATAATATGTATGGTATTAAATTAAAAATATTCGTATTTTTAATCATTGTTTTTGGTTTAGGATTTTATAGGCATTTGTTTTTTGTTTTTTTTTTAATTTAAGTTTTTAATTACACAATCATTTAAAGATAAATAATCAACAAATAAAGAGGCAATATTTAACAATTCAAACAGAAATAAAAAAATATTATTACACATAATCTTTCGATGGATTAGTTAAATGTTTTGATTGGCCTACAAGATAATACTTTAAAGTTATTAATGCAGTACAATCAATGTTGAAGTTATAAAAAAAAATCTATGCGTCATAAGGTTCGTTTACATAAATAAATAGTCACATGCTGAAATTCGGTTATATCTTAAATCATTAAAGTCGTTCTTTTCCTATTAAAATCCGCTTATATATTGGGGCTGCTTATCCATTTGCTGTTCAGTTTGAAGAGAGGCCTGCAGAATCTCTTCTCCCTTCATGTGGGGTTTTCGTTTGTGCCACATTCAGCCCCACTCAAAGTTCTTCCATTTTGAGATCGTCTTCATTTTTTACCGAGATGGTGGTGTTGCAGATGAATTCAGTCTGGTTTTTGCAAATTTATGCGTTTTCAGTAGGTTTTTATTAAGGCTGCAACTTGAAGTTTTTCCTCTTCGGTTAGACCGTTTTTAAGAGTACGACGTACTGAAATGATTGGAAAATTTAACATGAAAACATAAATTAATTAATTTTCTATATAAAAAAATGCAGCGATGATTTAATGTTATATAACATTCTAGCATGCTTAAGCAAAGTAGTTTTAGTAATGGTTTTTAGTAAATAGTTTTTCTTTTTGTAGCTAATTTAGAATTTTTTTACGGGCTGAACTTAAGATACCCCTCAAGGTAGACCATAGTTCGGTGAAACTGTAAGAAGGCATCACAAAAGCTGATCTGAAACGACACAACCGTTTGGCTGTGCATTTGTTGTTGTACATGTGTGTTTTACACTGAGGCAGCAGCCCTTGCCGCTGAAGGACTCCATCGGGCCAATCCGGTACGTTCAACCAGCTGTCATGAAAAGAGGGTGCAGAAATTCATCCGCCCCATGCCACTATGGACATACACCTAAGCCAGTAATCGGCTTAAAAACTTTAAAGTAACCATTAAAATAGAAAATTTTGAGTTAAGAAATCCGTGCTACTTACAAAATCCTTAATTGTTTTCAATACCACACCCCTAAGTTGGTTCATGTCTGTTATTGTGTCTCCACCTAAGTACCCGTATCTGTTGGAAGCGAAAGCCGGGCCATGACAAAGGATATGCTCCAACGTCTCATCATCTTCCCCACATGCCCTACACATACTATCACTTGCCGCACCGATTTTACATAAGTGAGCTCATATTCATATGCGTCCCGTTATGATACCAAATGCTATACTGACCTCCTTCTTGCTTCTTTCCAATAATAGCCTCGTCTTCTCACGATCTGGATCCCCCCATAGGATTTTCGCAGTCCTATTGATCGTTTCGCTGTTCCACAATGTTGCAAGCGCATTCGTCCCCCACTCCCTTAACTCGGACGGCGTCGACCCCAAAGGCTTCGGGATAACACCAAGTCTATTGCCGGCAGTCTTCAGGCCTTCACCACCAAATCGTCTGCCCTTTCATTTCCCCTTGCTTCGGCCCGGTACCCAAACCTTGCGGTTTGTGCCATCCCGGCGTTAATCTCCTTCTTACACTGCAAGGCTGTACGTGACCTTACCGTTCTGGTTGTTATTGTCCTTATGGGCAAAGATGTTCACTCTCGACATCCTCGCGTTCGCACCACACCACTCCAAGCATTCCGTGATCGCCCGGATCTCCGCCTGCAGAACCACATTATGATCAGCCAGTCTAAAACAGATCTAAGTCCCTGGGTTCTCAATGTAAACCCCCAGGCGCACTCTGTCCTCGAGCTTTGATACATCCGTGTAACATGATCTTCCACATTAGTCCCATGTGGCGTTTCGGCAATCCAAGACTGTGCCGCTGGCAGCAGTGCCTCGCACTCGACTTCAAGTATCGTCTCAGGTATCCGATCGGAAACCTCTTCCCTTCCTTCCAGGTTTCCTATCGTCGCCTCAATTATACCGCGATGGCATGAGCTGCTCCCATTCTCAATCAATTCTGCCATCGCCTTAAGTCTCATGTCAATGGGTCGGATATCTAGAAAAGGCTCCAGTGCCATAATGGACGTGGCTCTCATCGCTCCGCCTATGCCAAGGCAATATGTTCTCTGAACCTGTTGTTGTATGGTCCTTAGGAGGCCACCGTAGCGCAGAGGTTAGCATGTCCGCCTCTGATGCTGAACGCCTGGGTTCGAATCTTGGCGAGACCATCAGTGGCAACATTCGTGAGGTACTATGCCATGTAAAACTTCTCTCCAAAGAGGTGTCGCACTGCGGCACGCCGTTCGGACTCGGCTATAAAAAGGAGGCCCCTTATCATTGACCTTAAACTTGAATCGGACTGCACTCATTGATGTGTGAGAAGTTTGCCCCTGTTCCTTAGTGGAAGAATGTTCATGGGCAAAAATTGCAATTTTTGTTGTATGGTCATTATATTGTGGTTAGGTTAGGCTGACAAGAAAGTGCGAATGCAAAAAACCCTTCCGATGGAGCCATGGGGGTATACACCCAAGCCCGTAATCGGCTTTTTGTGCGCTCTAAGTAATGAAAAGTCATTTCATAAAAGGAAAAACATGTTAAGTTCGGCCGTGTCGAACTTTGGATACTCACCACCAAGGATATAATAATCCTCCTATAAACATAGTTTTATCTCAATAGGACTCTGGTCTCGGTCATATTTTATTCAGGTACCGAGAGCTCATATACAAGTAACAGTTTCGGCGAAATCAGACAAGAAATATGCTTTTTAAGGAAGAAGATCGGTCTATATGACAGCTATATTTGCATAGTATGATCTGATTCATATTTGGGTCGGCTGTAGGGAGGCTTAAATTAACTCACTAACTCACAAATTTCAACGAAATCGAGAAATAAATAAAGCTTTTATGGGCTTCAGTCCCTTAAACGGCATATCGGTCTATATGACAGCTATATCTAAATATCGTCCGATCTTTACAATATCTGGGTCGGATAGCGGGAGTTTTAAAATGACTCACTGCTTCAAAATTCAGCGAAATAGGGAAATAATTGCAGCTTTTATGGGCTTCAGACCTTTTATCGACAGATCGGTCTATATGGCAGCTATATTCAAATATAGTCCGATCTAAACAATATTTAAGTAGGATGTTGGGAGACTAAAAATAACTCACTGTTTCAAATTTCATTGAAATCGGGTAATAAATGCAGCTTTTATGGGCCTTCGGTGCATATGGCAGCTATATCTAAAAATAGTCCGATCTGAACCATATTTGAGTCATATGTCGGGAGGCCTAAAACTACTAGCGGTTTCAGATAAAAATTAGATAAAAAATAAAACTTTAATGGGCTTCAGACTCTTTACCGGCAGATCGGTTTATATAGCAGCTATATCCAAATATGGTCCGATTTGGCCCGTTCAAGAATTTAACCTGTGTGCAGCAAAAAGAACTCAATTTTGATCCGGTTTGTTTGAAGTTTTGTATAAAGTGTTCTGTTTTGACTTTCAACAACTGTGGTCAGTAGGGTTCAAATGGATCTATAACCTGATATAGCTCCCATATAAAGCGATCACCCGATTTGACTTCTTGAGCCCCTGGATGCCGTAATTTTTGACCGATTTGGCTACAAATGTTCGCATAGTGATCCGTTATGACTTTCAACCACTGTGCCAAGTACGGTCCAATTCGGTCTATAACCTGATATAGCTCCCATATAAACCGATCCCCCGATTTGACTTCTTGAGCTCTTACAAGCCACAATTTTTGTCCGATTTGGCTGAAATTTTGCATGTAATGTTCTATTATGACTTCCAACAAACTTTGCCAAGTACGGTTCAATTCGATCTATAACCTGATATAGCTCCCATATAAACCGATCTGCCGACTTTTGACTTTGACCAAATCGGTCTACAGCCTGGTATAGTTCCCCTATAAAACGGTCTCATGATTAGCTTGTTTGGTTCCTAGAACTTAAATTTTTGCTGGTTTGACAAAAGTTTGGTATATAGAATAAAAGTGTGCCCTTCAGCTAAATTTCATTGTATAAGGTTTTAGCAGAATTCATGGTGGTGGGTTCCCTAGATTCGGCCTGGCCTAACTTAGAACGCTTTTACTTGTTTCCAATCCAAGACAGTTCGCGACCTTATCGTAATTGTTGCTAGTTGCCAACTTACAGTTCGCAAAAGATGTTCACAATCTTTGTTCCAGAGTTGACGTTATCGCCCTTTTTTCCGCCTTTAGGACCGTGTTATGGCCAGGCATACAGAAGAAGAACCCTGAGTCATGGTCCTCAATGAAGGCGCCCAGACCTGTTCTCCCATCAAGATTTGAACTATTCGTGTATATTGAACTACCATATCGCAATACCAGAGTTTCATTATCATCTTACACTCGACCTCAAGTGCTGTTTTTGATTTCCGATTCAAAGCCTTTTCCAATCTAGTCTGGTTTCCTATAGTCACCTGAATTATCCAGCGAATGTATGACCTGCTCCTCCTTTATCGCTTTTAGTCTCATAGCAGCAGTGGCTTCCTAATACTTAATCTTTATATTCAAGTGCATCCAGTGTAGTCTTGATTGTCATGAACCCGTCTACGTGAAGACAATACCTTTTCTGATTATGTTGTAATGTTGTTCTTGTTGTTGTAGTCACATTTTCATGTGAAGGTGGCGATCCTCGTCAAGCTCCTGTGTGGACAAGTTCGTTTCGGTCCAAAGGACCCATCGCCGTGGAAACAAAATGGCCATTGGTTATTTAAAGGCGCCAATAACTCGCCTTGTCATATCGAGCATCATAGGCACTCAGTATTTGTGCAAGAGCCGGTGCCACCCGGCCTCTCACTGAGACTCTCTCCTCGATACCGCTGATTGTCCGCGACTGCCGTTGCAGCTACTCCGTATGGAGCATTCCACTATCCGCAACCTGTAGACGCGCCTGGTAGCTCGCAGCTAAGCTTCTCGTGACAGCAAAGAACACCACACAGATCGGACCTCAAAGTTCCAGCCTGTGTGGAAATTAGACGTCGAAACAAATGCCAAAATGCTACTGAAGCCAATAATACGGCACGCATGACAACCCTGCAGTGTTACTACTCAAAGCGAAGAAAAAAAGGAGGGAGCTGTAAGGTCTTTTCGGCAGACCGAAGTGAGATATAGAAAGACGTCAGTGTGAGCGATTCGAGTTGGTTAGGATAATATCCGTACTCTGGTACTAAAAGTCTCCCGAGAATCCATGGTACGACGAGGGGTTCCATTTTCTTTCTATGAAAATATGAAATGAAAAAATATTTTCATTTTCGTCTGTCCGTTCGGCTGTACGTCCGTCGAAAGCACCCTTACTTTCGAAGGAATGAAGCTAGGCTCATGAAATGTTGCACGACTACATCCTATTTGTGTAGGTCCTTTGGGATTGTAAATGGGCCATATCGATCCATGTTTTGATATTGCGGCTATATAAGCAGATCTTGAATCTTGGCTTCTTGAGCCTCTAGGCGGCGCAATTCTGATTCGATTTAGCTGAAATTTTGCATATGTCGTTTTGGCATGACTTCCAACAACTGTGTCAAGTTTGCTCCGATTCGGTACATAATCTGATATAGCTAAATCGATTTCCCGATTGTACTTTTTGAGGCTCTAAAGGAGGCAGTATGTTTTTGTACAACGACTTCCCCTATGACCTTCAACATACGTGCCAAATTTGGTCTGAACTTTCCACTAAGGAACACGGGCAAACTTCTCACATATCAATGAGTGCAGTCCGATTCAAGTTTAAGTTCAATGATAAGGGGCCTGCTTTTTAAAGCCGAGTCCGAGCGACGTGCGGCAGTGCGACACCTCTTTGGAGAGAAGTTTTAAAACCACCGCTGAAAATTTTTTCAAATGATCTCGCCAGGATTCGAACGCAGGCGTTCAGCGTCATAGGCGGACATGCTAACCTCTGCGCTGTGGCTCTCATTTATATATAGATCTCCAGATAATACTTCTTGAGCCTCTAGAGGGTGCAATTCTTATCCGATTTGGCTGAAATTTTGCATAATAACTTCTACTAGGGTCTCCAACATCCAAAGCAAGTATGATCCGAATCGGTCTATAACCTTATATAGCTCCAACAGCATGGGCATTTTTATTGTCCTTTGTTTACTTATAAAGAGAACCGGGCCATAAACTTGACAAATACGATCCATGTTGGAGGTACATAAGACATGGCCCTGCCGAACATTGCACGCTCTTACTTGTTAATAATGGCGTAGTTTCTGCTTGCCAAACATCAGAGAATAAAGCTTCAAAAGTGATAGCTACCATAATACCGGGTATTTCAAAATAATACCTCTTAATGGGGAAACCCTTTGCTTTATGGGTTAGCAGATCAATATTTCGAGGTGTTACAAATGGGTGAACTAGATTAGTATACCCAATACAATATTCCATACATTGACCCAAGTGTGTGTTATGAGATATGGAGCTCACAAAATTCCGTTCCCTACCTATCCAACAAACTTTACACTAGATTCTGACGTATCATTTAATCGGCACATATGACCACTTTGGGCAAAGGTTATCAAACTTTTCCCCAAAATAAAAGTAAACTTTACTTCTTAAGAAATGTGATTAAAAAATATCTGTTGCTGTACGATAGTAGATAAGATTGCGTTTGGGGGCTTGTTTATGAACAATAACAAAACGGCACGAGTGATTGCTTTGTACAATGCTAGATTTTGTGTTACCAAGTAAAATAAAACATATCTTCAAATTTACACGCCAACAGTTATAAATTCCAGAAACTGTGTAACAAGAGATAACAATTTGAAAGTAGTCAATTTTACATCACTACTGGGGGAGGCCACCATAGCGCAGAGGTTAGCATGCACGACTTAACGTCTGGGTTCGAGTTCTGACGAGAAAAGCAGAAAATTTTTCAACACTCATTATCTCCTCCTAATGATGGCGACTTTTTGAGGCATCACGTCATGCAAAAATTTGTTCTCAAAGATGTGTCATCCTGTAGCATGACGTTTGGACTCACCAAAAAACAAGTAAAAGCGAGTTTAGATCGGCAAGGTCGAATCTAGGGAACCCACCACCATGGATTCTGCTAAAATGTGTACATACCAAATATCTGTCAAACCAACCAGCAAAAATTAAAGCTTCTTGGAACCGCACAAAGATAATCGATAGACCGATTTTGATAGAAGCTATATCAGGTTATAGACTGATTTGGACCGTACTTGGCAATTTTGTTGAAAGTCATAACGGAACACCACGTGCAAAATTTCATCCAAATCGGACAAAAATTGTGGCTCCCAGGGGCTCAAAAAGTCAAATCGAGAGATCGGTTTATATGGGAGCTATATCCGGTTATAGACCGCTTTGAAACGCACTAAGCACAGTTGTTGAAAATCATAAGAGAACACTACAAGCTAAATTTTATCCCAATTGGACAAAAATTGTGAGCTATATCAGGTTTTAACCCGATTTTAAAGACCCAAACTGTCTTGGTGAACATATATTGGGTTGCCCAAAAAGTAATTGCGGATTTTTGTGACTCTGTAAATGCATTCTTTCTTCTGTCAGTTATCAGCTGTTACTTTTAGCTTGCTTTAGAAAAAAGTGTAAAAAAAGTATATTTGATTAAAGTTCATTCTAAGTTTTATTAAAAATGCATTTACTTTCTTTTAATAAATCCGCAATAACTTTCTGGGCAACCCAATATGTCCTATTTGGGGGTTGTTATGATGGTGGAACGTCCCCTGGACAGTTGATCCTGAAAGTTGATATCAGATTCGTGGTCTACTCCCAAATACCTTTTATTTGAGCCCAATATTCTCATGGTCTGCTAACATATCCGGTTTGGGAGGTGTTTTGGAGAGTGGGGCTGCCACTCAGCGACTTGGCCCTGAAAATATATATCAGATTCGTGTTCCACTCTAAAATAACTCTTCCTCCCCATAATGCAATGGTCAGCAATTACTCTAAGATGGCTTTATGGGGGTGGGGTGGCGCAATAGACACTTTTCCCGAATATTGATATCAGATTCGTGATTTACTCCCAAAGGCATTTCATTTTAGCCCCATATTGCTATGGTGGTATAGATGTCCTCTTTGGGGGTTGTTTTTAGAGTCGGGCGGGCCCCCGAAACACTTGGTCCCACATTTGGAAATCGCATTCGTATTCTACACTCAAATACCTTTTATTTGAGCCCCAATAGCAAGTGAGTAAAAAATTGCAAATTTTGCCCTTGAACATTCCACTAAGGGACAGGGGCAAACTTCTCACATATCAATGATTGCAGTCCGATTCAATGATAAGGGGCCTCCTTTTTAAAGCCGAGTCCGAACGGCGTGCCGCAGTGCGATACCTGTTTGGAGAGAAGTTTTACATGGCATTGTACCTCACAAATGTTGCCAGCATTAGGAGGGGAAAACCACCGCTGAAAATTTTTTCTGATGATCTCGCCAGGATTCCAACCCAGGCGTTTAGCGTCATAGGCGGACAAGCTAACCTCTGCGCTACGGTGGCCATGGTAAGTAAACAAGTCATTTTTGGGGGATGTTTTTGAGAAGGGGTGGACCCCCAGAAATTTGGTGTCCATCTCCGAGATCTGCCGTTTCTGAAAATTACGGTGAGGGGGAGGGTCCGCCCCCCCCCACTCATCAGAAATCAACAAAAAGTAGTACCATGTTTTCACCACGGGATCATTATGCATCATCTGTGAAAATTTCAAGAAAATCGGTTCAGCCGTTTTTGAGCCCATACGGAAAAGACCAACAAACAAACCACAAAGATATCCAAATCCGAATCGCCATGGCTCATTTAAAATCTCCAACGACCTACATCAATATTGAGTATCTGTGTCAACTTTCAAGCGGCAAGCTTTACGCGTTCGACCTCTATCGTGTTTCCGACAGAGGGATGGACGAACATGGCTAGATCGACAATAATTGCGGCTTCAAGGGGCTCAAGAGGGAGATTGGTTTATATGAAAGCTATATCTAAATCTGTACCGATATGACCCATTTGCAATCCCCAACGACCTACATCAATATAAGGTATCTGTGCAAAATTTCAACTGGCTAGCTTTGCGCGTTCGACCGCTATCGTGATTTTGACAGACCATATTCCATATTCTTGATCGTCTTGAAATTCTGATTACAACTAGCCATGTCCGTCTATCCGTCCGTCCGTATGTCGAAATCACGATAGCGGTCGAACGCATAGAGCTAGCCGCTTGAAATTTTGCACAGATACTTCATATTGATGTAGGTCGTTGATGATTGCAAATGGGCCATATCGGTTTAGATTTGGATATAGCTCCCATATAAACCGATCCCCCCGATTTGACTTCTTGAGCTCCTGGAAGCCACAATTATTGTCCGCATTGGCTGAAATTTTGCACATAGTGTTCGGTTATGCCTTCCAACAAATGTGCCAAGTACGGTCTAAATCGGTCTGTAACCTGGTATAGCTCCCATATAAACCGATCTCTCGATTTGACTTCTTGAGCCCCTGGAAGCCTCAATGTTTGTCAGACTTAGCTGAAATTTTTCCCATAGCAGTTTGTTATGACTTCCAACAACGGAGCCAAGTACGGTCCAAATCGGTCTGTAACCTGGTATAGCTCCCATATAAACCGATCTATTGATTTGACTTCTTGAGCCCTTACAAACAGCGATTTTTTCCGATTTGGCTGAAATTTGGTATATAGTGTTCGGTTATGACTTCTGCGACAACTACACCAAGTACGGTCCAAGTCGGTCTATAACTAGATATAGCTCCCATATTTTAGTAGAGTCCATGGTGTTGAGTTCCAAAGATTCGAACGAACTTAGCACGCTTTACTTGTTAAACCACTACTTCGATGTAGGCGGCTATTGTTACTTAGTCGGTTTAGTCTTTGTTTAGTACATGATATTCGGAATAACTTCCAACATGTGGCAATGTGTCAGCTATTGAGTAACCAAACGACCTTTATAGTCGTTTAGTCATATTTTTAGCATTTTATCGATATCATAAAAAGTTATCACTAGTAGAGCACTAAAGTTCATTTAACTGCACCATTAACTGAATGGTTATCATAGTGTAGTAAAAAGGGGGCCATAATATCGCATCAAAATGTTAAGGTATAAATTGGCCAATATCGGAATACCAAAATATCATTAACACTTTGCTCTCCAAAGTAAAAGGTAAGAAAATCAACATCATTAAGCACAGACAACAATAAATGCTGAAAAAAGCTAACTTTTAGCTGGAACTCCTTATACACAAGGATATAGGGTTAAGCTAGAGTGGCAGTCTATATTCTAGACTATTTTGGTCAGTAGTAGTGATACTACAGTAACAAAAGGCCAGGCCTTTGGTTGAAATCGAACCCACGACCGGCGCACTGGTAATTCGAGCATGCCATAAACTCTGCTACCGGGACGACCCACAAGGACATTACACAGGGTTCAAAGTGTTTAGTCTTCAAGAATTTAGTCTACAATTACATATTAAAACCAACTTGTCAACTAAAATCTTGTTTATTTTTCCTTTATTTCTAGATCTTAAGCACCTCTAAAAGTCATGGATGTAAGTATGATATAAACCAAACTCCTTTCCTTCAATGTATATATCTCCTTTATTTCCTTCTTGCAGTTCGCCACAGCCTCCCAAAAAGCCAAGTCTTTCACCAAGACTCCCCCAGACAATGTCTTCTTGGAGTTCTATGGTCTCTTCAAACAAGCCACCGCCGGTGATTGCAATGTGGCCCAACCTGGTGCTTTGGACTTAAAGGCTAAGGCAAAATGGAATGCCTGGAACAGCCACAAGGGCATGAGCCAAGACGCCGCTAAGACTGCCTATATTGCCACCTATGAGAAATATGCCCCTCAATATGCCTAATTTAGAACCAAAGATTAATGATGTAAAATAAATTTAAATTGAAAAAAAAAAACCAAACATAATTTTTTAATGAAATCATCAAATGGATAATGTGCTGAAACAACATAATTGAAACAAGTAAGAGCGTGCTAAGTACGGCCGGGCCGAATCTTATATACCCTCCACCATGGATCGCATTTGTCGAGTTCTATGCGCGGTATCTTTTTTTAGACAAACATAGAATATTGAACAAGTAAAAGCGTGCTAAGTTCGGCCGGGCCGAATCTTATATACCCTCCACCATGGATCGCATTTGTCGAGTTCTTTTCCCGCCATCTCTTCTTAGGCAAAAAAAGGATATAAAAAAGATTTGCTCTGCTATTAGAGCGATAACAAGATATGGTCCGGTTTAGACCACAATTAAATTATATGTTGGAGACCTGTGTAAAATGTCAGCCAATTCGAATAAAAATTGCGCCCTTTGTGGGCTCAAGAAGTAAAATAGAGAGATCGATTTATATGGGAGCTGTATCGGGCTATATACCGATTCAGACCATAATAAACACGTATGTTAATGGTCATGAGAGAATCCGTCGTACAAAATTTCAGGCAAATCGGATAATAATTGCGACCTCTGGAGGCTCAAGAATTCAAGACCCCAGATCGGTTTATATGGCAGCTATATCAGGTTATGAACCGATTTGAACCATATTTGGCACAGTTGTTGGATATCATAATAAAATACTACGTGCCAAAATTGATTCAAATTGGATATTAATTGCGCCCTCTAGAGGCTCAAGAAGTCAAGACCCAAGATCGGTTTATATGACAGCTATATAAGGTTATGGACCGATTTGAACCATACGTGGCGCAGTTGTTGGACATCGTAACAAAACACGTCGTGCAAAATTTCATTCCAATCCGATAAGAATTGCGCACTCTAGAGGCTCAAGAAGTCAAAACCCCAGATCGGTGTATATGGCAGCTATATCAGGTTATGGACCGATTTGAACCATACTTGGCACAGTTGTTGGATGTAATAACAAAACACGTCGTGCAAAATTTCATTCCAATCGGATAAGAATTGTGCATTCTAGAGGCTCAATAAGTCAAGACCCAAGATCGGTTTATATGGCAGCTATATCAGGTTTTAAACCGATTTGAACCATACTTGGCACAGTTGTTGGATGTCATAACAAAACACGTCGTGCAAAATTTCATCCCAATCGAATAAGAATTGCGCCCTCTAGAGGCTCAAGAAGTCAAGACCCAAGATCGGTTTATATGGCAGCTATATCAGGTTATAAACCGATTTGAACCATATTTGGCACAGTTGTTGGATGTCATAACAAAACACGTCGTGCAAAATTTCATCCCAATCGAATAAGAATTGCGCCCTCTAGAGGCTCAAGAAGTCAAGACCCAAGATCGGTTTATATGGCAGCTATATCAAAACATGGGCCGATATGGCCCATTTTCAATACCAACTGACCTACACTAATAAGAAGTATTTGTGCAAAATTTCAAGAGGCTAGCTTTACTCCTTCGGAAGTTAGCGTGCTTTCGACAGACAGACGGACGGACGGACGGACATGGCTAGATCGACATAAAATTTCACGACGATCAAGAATATATATACTTTATGGGGTCTCAGACGAATATTTCGAGTAGTTACAAACAGAATGTCGAAATGAGTATACCCCCCATCTTATGGTGGAGGGTATAATAAGAACTGTTATGCTATTGCAGCTATATCAAGTTATAGTCCCATTCGGACCATAAATGAATGCGGAACATTGTAGAACTCATTGTGTAATATTTCAGTTCATTCGGATAAGAATTGCGCCTTGTAGGGGCTCTCATGAAGCAAAATCGGGAGATAGGTTTATATGGAAGCTGTATCAAGCTATTGATCGATTCAGACCATATTAAACACGTATATTGAAGGTCATGAGAGAAGCGGTTGCACAAAATGTCACCCAAATCGGATGAGAATTGCGCCCTCTATTGGATCAAGAAGTCAAGATCATAGATCGGTTTATATGACAGCTATACCAGATTATGAACCGATTTCAATCATACAAAGCACATTTGTTAGTTAAATCGGATAAGAATTGCGCCCTCTAGAGGCTCAAGAAGTCAAGACCCATGATCGGTTAATAAGCCAGCTCTATCAAAACATGGACCGATTTTAACCATACTTAGCGTAGTTTTTGGAAGAGATACTACAAAATGACGTGCAAAATTTCAATAAAATCGGATAAGAATTGCGCCCTCTAGAGGCACATGAAGTCAAGACCCAAGATCGGTTTATATGACAGCTATGTCAAAACATGGACCGATTTAAAACATACTTAGCGTAGTTGTTGGAAGTGCTACCAAAACACTACGTGTAAAATTTTAATAAAATCGGATAAGAATTGCGCCCTCTAGAGGCTCAAGAAGTCAAGACCCATGATCGGTTAATAAGCCAGCTCTTTCAAAACATGGACCGATTTAAACCATACTTAGCGTAGTTGCTGGAATAGATACTACAAAATTACGAGCAAAATTTCAATAAAATCGGATAAGAATTGCACCCTCTAGAGGCTCAAGAAGTCAAGACCCAAGATTGGTTTATATGACAGCTATGTCAAAACATGGATCGATTTAAAACAAGCTCAGCGTAGTTGTTGGAAGTGATACCAAAACACTATGTGCAAAATTTCAATGAAATCGGATAAGAATTGCGCCCTCTAGAGGCTCAAGAAGTCAAGACCCAAGATCGATTTATATGACAGCTATATCAAAACATGGATCGATTTAAAACATGCTCAGCGTAGTTGTTGGAAGTGATACCAAAACACTACGTGTAAAATTTCAATAACATCGGATAAGAATTGCGCCCACTAGAGGCTCAAGAAGTCAAGACCCAAGATCGGTTTATATGACAGCTATGTCAAAACATGGATCGATTTAAAACATGCTCAGCGTAGTTGTTGGAAGTGATACCAAAACACTACGTGCAAAATTTCAATGAAATCGGATAAGAATTGCGCCCTCTAGAGGCTCAAGAAGTCAAGAGCCAAGATAGGTTTATATGGCAGCTATATCAAAACATGGACCGATTTGGCCCATTTACAATACCAACCGACCTACGCTAATAAGAAGTATTTGTGCAAAAATTCAAGCGGCTAGTTTTACTCCTTCGAAACTTAGCGTGCTTTCGACAGACAGACGGACGGACGGACAGACGGACATGGCTAGATCGACTTAAAATGACATGAAGATCAAGAATATATATACTTTATGGGGTCTTAGACGCATATTTCGTGGTGTTACAAACAGAATGACGAAATTAGTATACCCCCTATCCTATAGTGGAGGGTATAAAAATTATAATTATAGACTATTGTACTGTCGACAACATCTTCAACCTTACAGCAGTAGTCAATCATAAATTAAGCGAAAAAAAAGGTTTATGCTTACTTCGTAGACATTAAAGCAGCTTTCGATAGAGTGCCAAAAAACCTCCTTACATACAAGCTTCATGATATAGGACTGTCGTCAAAAATCATCGGTTTTGTGGAAAAGATCCATGGAAACACAAAGCCCGCAGTTTGGTCAGGCACCCAAATGTCAGAGTTTTTTGATACTTGTTTTGGCGTATAACAGGGTTTCTTATTGTCGCCAATTCTATTTGCTTTGAATCTCAATGACTTACATAACCATCTTGAGGGCGGTCTTTTCGTAGATGAAACAAACATTCGTAATGTATGCGGATAATATAGTTATAATGGCCGATAGCCCAACGATTTTGTAGCGGATGATAGAAAACCTAGAATCGAACTGAGACAGATGGGGCATGGAAGTGAACCAGACTAAGTCCGAAATAATGGTGTTTACGAAAGGAGGAAAGCTATCTGCGAATGAACAAGTAAAAGCGTGCTAAGTTCGGCCGGGCCGAATCTTGGGAACCCACTACCATGGCTTCCGCTGAAATTTCATAGAAAATAAGTTAAGAGGATCAAGAAGTCAAATCGGGAGATCGGTTTATATGGGAACTATATCAGGTTATAGACCGATACGGACCGTTATAGGCGCAGTTGTTGGAAGTCATAGCAAAATACTAAAGGGTGATTTTTTTGAGGTTAGGATTTTCATGCATTAGTATTTGACAGATCACGTGGGATTTCAGACATGGTGTCAAAGAGAAAGATGATGAGATTTGACATTTCATCATGAATAGACTTACTAACGAGCAACGCTTGCAAATCATTGAATTTTATTACCAAAATCAGTGTTCCGTTCGAAATGTGTTCATTCACCGTAACGTTGCGTCCAACAGCATCTTTGAAAAAATACTGTTCAATGATTCCACCAGCGTACAAACCACACCAAACAGTGCATTTTTTGGGATGCATGGGCAGTTCTTGAACGGCTTCTGGTTGCTCTTCACTCCAAATGCGGCAATTTTGCTTATTTACGTAGCCATTTAACCAGAAATGAGCCTCATCGCTGAACAAAATTTTGTCAAAATTTGAACACATTTCGAACCGAACACTGATTTTGGTAATAAAATTCAATGATTTGCAAGCGTTACTCGTTAGTAAGTCTATTCATGATGAAATGTCAAAACATACTGAGCATCTTTCTCTTTGACACCATGTCTGAAATCCCACGTGATCTGTCAAATACTAATGCATGAAAATCCTAACCTCAAAAAAATCACCCTTTATATACAAAATTTTAACCAAATCGGACAAAAATTGCGGCTTGTAAGGGCTCAAGAAGTCAAATCTCCCGATTTGAGATTTGATGGGTTTATATGATAGGTTATAGACCGATTTAGACCCTACTTGGCACAGTTGTTGGAAGTAGTAACAAAACACTGTATGCAATCCCATGGCAGCCGGTTGTACGCACCGGATTGACCCGATGGAACTCCTCATCGGCAAGGGCTGCCGCCTCAGTGTACGTGATCGTATTTTTTCGTCATGGGAGAGGCACATCCCGGAGTGCCTTCTCCGCACGCTTCTGGTCCGTGCTGGGATTGAAAAGAACTCCGGACCCTGGTTCTGTTCGGTTTGCCAGAACCGCCCCCACCGTCGGTCGGTGTCGGTGAGGTGTAACCGGTGCATGGAGTGGGTACATAGCCGATCTTGCTCTGGCCTCAGTTAACTACGTGAGTATAGTCATACTGGATATGTTGCAAGGTGCTGTACGAACATAGCCAGCAGTGGGTCACAAGAGTCATCGTTGTCGGACTATGTGACCCCCGGACCTCACCCGTGCGGCATTTTACACAACGACAGCATCCCAGCCCCAATAATGCCAGGCCAGTGCCGGGAAGTGTATAATTTTTGCAACTAAACTGCGACGGTCTTCGTGGCAAGATCGATCGATGAGTCGGAAGAGCATATTGGTCGCAGCAATCCAGGGGACAAAGCTGACCAACACCTGCAGCTTGCACAGTTGTCACGGATACAATGTGCTATGTAAGGATCGCTCAAGGAATGTAGGTGAGGGATTGGCCTTCGTGATACACCATGCCGTGCAATATAGACCCATCTCGCCTGCGCCTGGTGCTAGTGACCCCTACATGGAATGCATGGGGATAGCAGTCAGGTCCGGTACTGCCGAGATAGACCTATATAACGTGTACATAAAGCCGGTTAGTAGCTGTGCCCCAATTAATGGCCAAGCTTACAACCCTGACATAAGTGGTTTACTATCTGGCCTTAATCGTCTGGTTCTAGTGGATTTTAATGCGCATCACATTCACATCACATGGCGTTCCCGTCTAGGTAACGACCAGCGTGACAGAGCAGATTGAAGGCTCCACTTTTTGTACGGTGAATGAGGATGCCCCCACTAGGATTACGAGGAGGTGCAGCAGCTCGCCAGACATCTCTATGGCATCCCTTGATCTCCTGAGTGACGTATCCTGGCAAGCCGTCAGCTCCTTGGGATCAGACCACCTCCCCATAATTCTTACCATCGACCGACCACCCGCCTTTATAACCTCTGAGCGCCGAACGTTTATCAATCAGAAGAAGGCCGATTGGGCTGGCTTCAGAGAGTATACCAATCGCCGCTTCAGTGAACTACCACCCCCCTCGCATGTGCTAGTTGCCGAGAGGAAATTCCGAGACATCATTAACGCAGCAGCCGTTCGCTTTATACCAGCCGGTCGAATACCCCAGGTGCGGCCCAATTAACCGGCGCAGGTAGAGGTATTCACAGACGAGCGTGAAGGGATTCGTTGTGTGGAATCGGCGAGCTGAATCTGAAAACTAACAGAGTAGTCAACGAACATAAGCAAAATATGTTGCTGGAACACTTAGAGTCAATGTAACTTAGGTGCCGGCTTAGGCAAGTTGTGGTCTAAAGTTAAGTCACTCTCGAACCCCAGTAGACGGGATGACAGGACCTCTGTCACTTTTGGCGAAGTAACCTTATGCCTCTGAACATTGTGGCTAGACAAATCGCAGCGACCACTGCTGTGAGGTAAAGGGAGCTTTCTCTTTGATCATGTAGTGACTACGGACACTGTGTTATTCAATATCCGAAGTTCCAGGTAGTGTGGTTTACTCCCTACCCGAGCCGCTTTTTGGTAAGAAGTACTGTACCAGTATTCCTAAAAGAACCGATTGGAATCATGATATCCCTGGCAACAGAAGTTACATAGATTTCTTTGCGGATGGTTCCAAACTAAACGTGGGATTTGGGGTGTACTCTAAAGAACTAGAGCTGGTCATATCGAAAAGGTTACCCGACCACTGCAGTTTCAAGCGGAGATCCTTACAATTAAGGAGGTGATGGAATGGCTAAGATATAATGTCATTACAACGATTGGCATTAATATCTTCTCAGACAGCCATGTAGCCATAAAATCACTGGAGAACGTATTGCTGAACATAACATCCGCCCTCGACTGTCGCAGATCTCACAACAAGATGGCTGAACAGTTCAAAATTCACCTGTTCTGGATGCCGGGCCACAGAGATATACCAGGGAATTCTAAAGCAGACGAGCTTGAGAGACTAGGAACTACCCTACACATTTCAGCGATACAGGAATCTGTGGGTATGCCTCTAGGGACATTTGAGCTAAGTTTTCAGGACCAGGCCCGAAGGGCAACGAATGATAGATGGTCACAAAGAGGGGGCTGTAAGCATTCCAAAACTATGTGGCCTCATCGAGACTTGAAGAGGTCTACTGCTTTGCTGTCATTGGCTAGAACAGACGTCTCAATCATTGTGTCCGGTATGACAGGTTTCTGTCCAATCAGTGAAGGTTGCCAGCAACGAAGTTTGCAGAAGCTGTAGCGACATCAAGAAAGAAGACATTATAGAACACCTTCTGTGTGTGTGTCCCGCACTAGCAGTCTGTCTGATTTAGCGGATGTGAACATTCGCAAGTTGTTGGGGGTTTTAAAGCGATCTGAATGGTTCAACGGTAGGAACTAGAAGGCGTCATCCTTCTTCTGTTCCTGTGGTATCACAATGGACGAAAACGTCTAAGTGAGTTTGATGGCAGACTGCCACTTAAATCTAACCTAACCTATGATTAAAGGTGGTTTACATATATACCCGAGGTGGTGGGTATCCAAAGTTCGGCCCGGCCGAACTTAACGCCTTTTCACTTGTTTGGTATATTATTGAATTTGTCTGTTCGTGTCGTCCTCAATGCGGCTGTGATGCACAAACAAGCCATCCTTTGGATCCGGTTAAGTATTGAGCAGTAGGTGGACTTTTGAAAAGCCGTCCACCAGACCAAAACACCATATAGCATAATAGGTTTCGACAACAGCAGTATATACCCAATGCATGCCACGCGGTCTAAAGCCCCAACTTTGGCCAATGGCTCTCTTGCAGGTGTATGGGGCAAGTGTGGCCTTTCTTGCCCTTTCCAAAATGTTGGATTTGAAGTTCAGTTTCCAGTTCAGCAAAACACCCAGGTATTTTGCGCTTTCTGTGTTCGACCCCAACAGCGTTGAATGTCAGTCCACGGAGGCATGCATGCAATGCACGATTCACTATTCAATAGACACTTAACGGATGTAGGACAAGAATAGACAAAAGCATTTTTTTCGTTACATTATTTGTAGCTTAAAAAAAAAACTGTTGACTTGCATTCTCAGAATATGATTTTGAAATTTCAAGGAAAAATATCAGCAATGTATTTTAAAATTTTTTATTTATAAAATTACAATCTTTGTCAATGTATTAGTACGAATTTTTTCAAAATATGCTAACTTTGTGCATAAATGAAACATCACATGCAAATTTTAGTAAGAAAATTTATAGAAAAAAAAAAAAAACAAACAATAAAATCCATTTTAAAAATTCCAAGGCAAAACACGAAAAAAATGGCAAATTCAACGGAACTCAAACAAACAAGGGAAATAAATGGAAAAAAAGAAATGACTAACCATTAAAGCCAAAACTCAAAAAAGCTAGATTGGAAAACAAATCTATGCTGTTGTTACTCTTTCAACTGTAAATCCTTCGCGGGTACGTGAACGCTTCACTTCATTGAAATGAATTTTCCAATTGGTTTCAAAACGTGAGGGAAGTGAGAATAAAAGGGCATTTCGTTTTTTTTTTTTTTTTGAAGTGGGGTTGTGGTGTGAGTTTTGGGCGAAACCCCATTCATTGAGTTGTTCATTGAATAATGAATGGAGATGATTGATGGAAAAATGGTTTTTGTTTTTTTTGGTTTTTTTTTTTTTTGGTTTGGGGAAATGAAAAGGAAAAGTGTTAACCAAATACAGCCACGATACACACACACACAACAACAACAAAAACGAAAATGCATCCAGCGGTTGATAGAATATGAAACCAATGACATTGAGTGTGAAGAAGTGATGAAAATAAGTTGTTTTTTTTATGAAAAATAAAAAAAGGAAACAAAATTATTATCGAAAAGAAAAAACAAAGAATGAAGAGATTACAAAATTAATACCCAAAAAAAAAGGTGATACAAACAACAAATATTTAAAAATTAAACCAATACAAGGAAAATTTGCTATATCAAAATATTTTTCATTAATCTAAGTTAATTGTTTTTTGTACATTTATTTCTCTAAACATCAAGTATTTTGTTTATACAACGTTTTAGCAGACTGTGCAAGAGAACAAATTTCGTTGCCTACTTTAGGGAAATATTTTTATTGTCATTGCGGATAACACAAATGTTTATGACTGACTTTTTTTAATAATATTTTAAATTTGTAAAGATATTTCGCTGACACACATGACATGATTTAACACCACAGAATTGTGAAAAACATGTTGTTTACAAAACAAAATTGGATTATCACTTAATAATGCGAGTGTTCGTCATGTATGGTATCAAAGCAGAAACCTAAAGTGTGTATTTAAAAAAATCCAAGAAAATGTTTTTATTTTACCATCACACAGTAATTCTATATAGATTTAAACCCATTTTCAGATTAATTCACAATTCGTGAGACAAAAAAGAAAACAAATGACAAAAAATCCGATCAAAAGTATATAATTGTTCCATCAATCTAAAAATAGAGATATATTTTAATTATACCCTCCACCGTGGGATGGGGGTATACTAATTTCGTCATTCCGTTTGTAACTACTCGAAATATTCATCTGAGACCCCATAAAGTATATATATTCTTGATCGTCGTGACATTTTATGTCGATCTAGCCATGTCCGTCGGTCTGTCCGTCCGTCCGTTAACTTTCGAAGGAGTAAAGCTAGCTTCTTGAAATTTTGCACAAATACTTCTTATTAGTGTAGGTCGGTTGGGATTGTAAATGGGCCGTATCGGTCCATGTTTTGATATAGCTGCCATATAAACCGATCTTGGGTCCTGACTTCTTGAGCCTCTAGAGGGCGCAATTCTTATCCGATTGGAATAAAATTTTGCACGACGTGTTTTGTTATGATATCCAACAAATGTGCCAAGTATGGATCAAATCGGTGCACAACCTAAAATAGCTGCCATATAAACCGATCTTGTGTCTTGACTTCTTGAGCCTCTAGAGGGCGCAATTCTTAGCCGATTGAAATGAAATTTTGCACGACGTGTTCTGCTATGACTTCCAACAACTGTGCTAAATTAGGTTCAAATTGGTAAATAACCAGATATAGCTGCCATATAAACCGATCTGGGATCTAGACTTCTTGAGCCTCTAGAGGGAGCAATTATTATCCGATTTGTTTGAATACGTGTTTATTATGGTCTGAATCGGTCTATAGCCTGATACAGATCCCATATAAATCGATCTCTCTGTTTACTTCTTGAGCCCCTAAAGGTCGCAATTCTTATTCGAATTGGCTGACATTTTACACAGGTCTCCAACATATAGTTTAATTATGGTCCGAACCGGACCAAATCTTGATATCGCTTTATTAGCAGAGCAAATCTTTTTCTTTATCTTTTTTTGCCTTAGAAGAGATGTCGGGAAAAGAACTCGACAAAATGCGATCCATGGTGGAGGGTATATAAGATTCGGCCCGGCCGAACTTAGCACACTTTTACTTGTTTTTATACTCACCAACACAGGCTGGGGGTATACTAATCTAGTCATTCCGTTTGTCATGCCTCGAAATATTGATCTAGGACCCCATAAAGAATATATACTCTTGATCGTCTCGACATTCTGAGTCGAACTAGCCATATACGTCCGCCCGTCTGTCGAAATCACGATAGCGGTCGAACGCGTGAAGCTAGCCGCTTGAAATTTTGCACAGATACTTAAAATTGAGGTAGGTCATCATGGATTGCAAGTGGGCCATATGGATTCAAATTTGAATATAGCTCCCATATAAACCAATTTCCCGATTTGACTTCTTGAGCCGCTGGAAGCTGCAATTTTTGTCCGATTTGGCTGATAGTGTTCTGTTATGACTTCCAACAACTGTACCAAGTGACGTCCAAATCGGTCTATAACCTGATATAGCTCCCATATAAACCGATCTTCCGGTTTGAGTTCTTGAGCTCCTGAAAACCTTATTTTCCATCCGATTTGGCTGAAATTTTGTCCATAGTGTTCAATTTAGACGTCCAACATCTGAGCCAAGTACGGTCCAAATCGGTCTATAACCTTGAATTCTTGAGCCTCTGGAAGCCAGAAATTTCATCCAATTTGAATGAAATTTTGCACATTGTCTTCTGTTATGACTTCCAACAACTGTGTACGGTTCGAATCGGTCTACAATCTAATAAAGCTCCCATATTAACCCGGTTTGATTTCTTGAGCTCCTGGAAGCCGCATGTGATGTCTTATTATGGCTTCCAACATCTGAGACAAGTACGGTCCGAATCGCTCTATAACCTGGTATAGCTCCCATATAAACCGATCTCCGGATTTGACTTCTTGAGCCCCTGGAAACCTTAATTTCCATCCGATTTGGCTGACATTTTGCACCTAGTCATCTGTTATGACTTTCAATAACAGCCTAGTACGGTCTGAATCGGATTATAACATGATATAGCTCCCATATAAACCGATCTCCCGGTTTGACTTCTTGAGCTCCTGGAAGCCGCAAGTTTCAACCGATTTAGCTGAAATATTGCATGCGGTGTTTAGCTATGACTTCCAACAACTGAGCCAAGTACGGTTTAAATCGATCTATAACCTGATATAGCTCCTATATAAACCGATCTTCTGATTTGACTTCTTGAGTCCCTGGAAGCCGCAATTGTTGTCCGATTGGTTGCGATTTTGCATGTGGTGTTCCGCTATGACTTCCCACAACTTTCTGAAGTACGGTCCAAATCGGTCAAGAACATGATATAGCTCCCATATAAACCGATCGCCCGATTTGACTTCTTGAGCCCTTACAAGCTGCGATTTTCATCCGATTTGGCTGACATTTTATGTTATGTACGGTGCCAAGTACGGTCCAAATCGGTCTTTAACCAGATATACCTCCCATATTTTAGCAGTCCCAAGATTCGGCCCGGCCGAACTTAGCTCGCTTTTACTTGTTATACCCTACAACACTTCTGTGGAACAGAGTATTAAAACTTTGTGTATTTGTTTGTAACACCCAAAAGGAAGAGAGATGGACCCATTGATGAGTATACCGATCGACTCAGAATCACTTTCTGATTCGATTTAGGTATGTCCGTCTGTCCATGTTAATTTGTGTACAAAGTACAGGTCGCAATTTGCATCCGATCGTTTAAAAATTTGGTACAGGCATGTTTTTCGGCCTAGAGATGAAGCCTGTTGAAATTGGAAAAATCGGTTCAGATTTAGATATAGCTCCCATATATATGGGAGCAATATGCAGTAGTATTGCAATAAAATGGTCATTTGTCAACCGATTCTCTCGAAAGTTGGCAGGTAGGATTTTCTATTGACTCTCGATTAATACTGGCGAATTTCATAGAAATCGGTTCAGATTTCGATATAGCTCTCATATATGTATATCGCCCGATTTTCACTCCTAGAGCCACTGCAAGCGCATTTATTGACAAATCTCCCCAAAACTTTGTACAACGCTTTCCTCGATGACTACCACAATATCTACAAAGTTTAGTCGAAATCGGTTCAAATTTAGATATAGCACCCATATATATGTTCGTCCAATTTGCAGTAATATTGCAATAAAATGGTCATTTGTGAACCGATTCTCTCGGAATTTGACAGGAAGGATTTTCCATTGACTCTCGGCATTACTGTTACTATTGACTCTCGACGATTTCATAGAAATCGGTTCAGATTTAGATATAGCTCTCACATATGTATATCGCCCGATTTTCACTCCTAGAGCCACTGCAAGAGCATTTATTGATCAATTTCCCCAAAACTTTGTACAACGCTTTTCTCGACGACTTCCACAATATCTACAAAATTTAGTCAAAATCGGTTCAGATTTAGATATAGCTCCCATATATATGTTCGTTCAATTTGCAGTAATATTGCAATGGTCATTTGTGAACTGATTCTCTCAAAATTTGGCAGGAAGGATTTTCTTATGACTCTGGAAATTACTGGTGAATTTCATAGAAAGTTTCAGATTTAGATATAACTCTTTTATATTTATATATATATCGCCCGATTTTTACTCCTGGAGCCAGGTTCGTATTCTATACTCAAATACCATTTATTTGAGACCCATATTGCCATAGTCAGTAAATAAGTCCTATTTGGGGGTGTTTTGGGGGAAGGGATGGACCCCAGAAACTTGGTCCCACATTTGGATATAAGATGCGTATTCTACTCGCAAATACCTTTCATCTGAGTCCCATATTATCATGGTCGGTAAAAATGTCCGATTTAGGGGTGGTCCCCCAAACACTTGGTCCGACAATTGGATATCAGATAAGTTTTCTTATCTTAAATATTTTTCATTTGAGTTTCAAATTGTCGTGCGTGATCTCCGAGATCTATCATTTTTGAAAATTAGGGTAAGGGGGAGGGTCCGTCCTCCTTCAGATTTCAAAAAATTTAGTACCCTTTTTTCACCACGGGATCATAAGCTACCAAACCCTTCATCAGCAGCGGATTTTGATAAATTACCCTGTCAATTATAGTAAGAATTGATAATTGACTGAAAAAGTTAAGGTATTAAAGAAACTTTTCAATAATGACTCATCAATGAAACTACTTTTTTTGACCAAAAAAATCCACTTTTTCACATTTTTTTACTCCAAACTGTGTAATTTTTAATCGACTTATCGGATGCTGACGCATACTACAGCAAGAATAGGTTAAGTTTAGGTGACAGTCTGCCATCAGTCATCACCACTGCGTGCTGCAGTGCGACAACTGTTTGGCGAGAAGTTTTTATGTGGCTGCCATACCATTATTTCAAATGGCATAGTTCTTCACAAATGTCGCCAGCGTTCGGAGGGGATAACCACCGCTTAACAGTTTTTATTTTTCTGATGTTCTTGCCAGGATTCGAACAGAGGCGATCAGCGTCATATGCGGACATCTTAACCTCTGCGCTACGATGGCTTCTCAGATAGCTTTAAAAACCCAACAACTTGCGAATGTTCACATCCGCTAAATCCGACAAGTTCTCAAAGAAATGAGAGCTAAAAGTGGAACTCCTTCTGACTGCTAGTGCGAGACACACTCACAGAAGGTGTTCTATAGTCTCTTCTTCCTCGAAGTGCTCACAGCTTCTGCAAAAATTGTTACTTGAAACCTTCAGTCTGTCAGCATGTTTTCCGATCAGTTAGAGACCTGACATGACGGACACAATGACTGAAATGTCAGTTCTATGCACCGATAGCGAAGCGATAGACCTCTTCAAGTCAAGACCACATAATTTTGGAATGTTCATCAAATGTTCGCAGCTAAGCTTCTCGAAACAGCAATGAACACCACACAGATCGGACCTCAATGGTCCAGCCTGTGTGAGCACCACATAGGGGGTGGGTGAAATAATTAATAACGGTTTGGTATTAAAACCAATAACGGTCTGCTGCTAGAACCAATAACAGATTGGTATTAAAAGCAATACCAGTTTGGTAATAAATTTAATACCAAAAGGTACTAATCATTTTGTTTTTCATCCATCCGGTATTGTTTTTATACCATACGGTGTTGCTTTACTATCAATACCGTATGATACTGAAATCAGCAAGTTTGATATCAACTTTTCTCTGTGTGTTTTTACGTATATACTTTGGAAGGTCACAGATTCAGATTCCAAAGCATTGCAAACGGATAGGTATAAAACGATATGCAATTTCAATCCTAACTTGTCTCAAACGAATTCAATTAATCTGGATGTGGGTTTCAAATTTCTACTAAACTAGAAATCTACTACAATATGCATTTACAGCACTACAACTTACATGACTTTCTATCAGCGTGACGCGTGCGCTTCCGCTCTCTGGGTGTTGTTCGATTTCCAGGTGCTTTGGTGGCAGTCTTAACCAATGACTCTAATATCTCATCATCGCCATCGGTGAAATTCTCTTCACTTTGACGCATTTGAGGAGATCGCAAATTCTCAGCACGTCGACGACGCCATGTCAAGGTACCATCGGCACTATCAGCACTGGGCGTACCCAATAGTTCTCTAAAAAAGGAACAAAAAAACGACAAGGATCAGATTTGGAACTTTACTCTGTATATTCTTCTTGGTGACGTCTTACTTCAGTTCAGCATCTTGTTTATCTTCTTTGGTTTTAAACTTGGCTATGTCAACAATAAGCTTTCCTCTGGTCTTATTTCTTTCCCGATGATTTGCCTTCTTTTCAATTTGCTGCTGTACTCTCTCACGTGTAGTGCGATATTCCAAAGCAAATTCGGAAAGAATGCGGCAGAACTCATTGGGACGGGAATCGGCAACACTGTGTTGGGGTACACCCAGCCAAAGAAGGAATTTGCGGTATCTGAAATTATGGAACAAGAAATAGTAGAAATATTCACCAACAAGTTTGTAAAAGTAATGGCATAAAATATATGGGTTGCCCAAAAAGTAATTGCGGATTTTTTAAATGTAAAAGCATTTTTAATAAAACTTAGAATGAACTTGAATCAAATATACTTTTTTTACACTTTTTTTCTAAAGCAAGCTAAAAGTAACAGCTGATAACTGACAGAAGAAAGAATGCAATTACAGAGTCACAAGCTGTGAAAAAATTTTTCAACGCCGACTATGTGAAAAATCCGCAATTACTTTTTGGGCAACCCAATAATATTGATACACTGAGAAAACGAAAAATGAAATACTAAAAAACAACTTTTTTATACAACAAATTACTAATATGTTTGTTTGGATACACAAATGATCATCTATGAAAGTGATTGGGCACCTAAGAGTTTAGTTGCATATGGCAACACTGATTTATCATTTATTCCTTTTTATACCCACCACCACACATCGTAATATCCATGTGTTCTTGATCGTCGTTGTTGTTGTTGTAGCAGTTTGTTGTGTTCTATCTTTCGTCTGTTTGATTCTGTTGAGTGTCAAGACCTAGAAACTCTGCGACTAAGATGGGGTGCGTTCACAGCGATCTGGGTCTGGCTAGGCTGTTAAACAGATGACGTGTACCGTGCGGTCCCTGGTTACAATCGGGGCATACATCTTGCACGTCGACATCAATCCTTGCTCTGTAGGAGTTGAGGTGGCTGCATCTGCCGGAAGGTAATTCAGTCAGAACTACTCTGGTTTGCCGGGGAGATCAATTTCTTCAAGTGCAATGGGAGGCGGTCGTTCTCCAAGGACTATATTCACCCGGTAGCCATTTATCGCATCTGCTGCCGTGTCTGCATGAATGTTGTCTAGACTTGCTTGATATCCTGCATGATCTTGATGTTCTCTCTTGTAACGCTGAACCTCACGCTCTAGATCATGTAGATCGACCTTGAGGCTTCTGGGCCGTTGATATCTATCCACAAGGTGATGATTTGGATGGTCTCTGCGATAACAGCCCAAAAGGTATTGCTTAGACAGCATATAGTTATGTCTTCAGATGGAGGTGGTCCACATGAGATCTGAGGAGACAGCCCGTCGTAGTTCGGAGGGCGGCATTCTGACAGATCTGAATAATATTCCACTGCGTGTCACACACAGGCGCTGCACAACTTACCGCAGAACGGCCAGTTGTTTTGTACGTGGTCAACAAGGTTTCTTTGTCCGCACCCCAAGTGCTGCCAGCAAGTGACTTGAGGACCTTGTTTCTACTTTTGACTTTATCGCAAAAGTCTAAGGCACGTTGGGGAGAATGTGTAAGAGCTGTCAAATGTGATGCCAAGTATTTTGGGACACTTGGAATCGACCATCACAGTCAGCTCAGTATTTACCTCACGCGTATTTGTAGTGAACAATGTGACTGAAGATTTGGTGGCAGATATC